>NC_066585.1:78567608-79167608 GCF_024323335.1 Lathyrus oleraceus
TGGTCATAAGACTACTATTTTTCCATTGGTCATTCGTTTGGCGGGCCCAATGCCTTACAAGTCTAATAAAGTTGTGCCTTACAATTATAATGCTACTGTGGTAGAAGATGGCAAAGAAGTGCCTATTCCTTCTCTTTTGTCTGTTGTGAACATCGCCAATGTAAATGGTGTGACCCGAAGTGGTTGAATATTTGTTGTTGTAGCTCCTAGGAGAACTGGAGATGTTGTGATAGAAAAGTCAAGCTCAGAGGAAACTCATGTTATACAAGTCGTTCAATCCAATATTGTGAATCAGAATACTGATCAAGATGAAGTGCTCAAATTGATCAAGAAGAGTGATCTCAATATGGTGGACCAGTTGTTGCATACTCCGTCCAAGATATATGTGTTATCCCTACTGATGAGTTCTGAAGCACACCGAGAAGCTTTTTAGAAGGTTCTAAAGCAAGCCTCTATGGACCATGATGTGACAATTGATCAGTTTGATGGCATTGTGGCCAATATTACCGCATGTAACAATTTTAGCTTCAGTGATGAAGAGTTGCCCAACACCATGGCCCAACGCATTAGAAGATCCGTCGAAAACCATAGTCCATCGGGATCCCAGTTCGGGTCCTTCATCCGGTTCAGGTTTTTCATCATCAGTAACAAGCATGACATCCTCATCTGGGAACTCGAAATTCATAGATTGATAATCGTCCACCGCTTGATGAGCCAAATGATCAGCGAGCACGCTTCCTTTGATTGCTTTCTGGGTAGTATACTGGATATCGTACTCTGTTAAGATCATCTGCCATCTCGCTATTCTTCCGGAGAGGGCAGGCTTCTCGAACATGTATTTGATGGGATCCATCCTAGAAATCAACAAAATGGTATGATTCAACATATACTGTCTTAGTCGGCGAGCAGCCCAGGCCAAAGCACAGCAAGTTCTCTCGAGCAGTGAGTATCTTGTTTCACAGTCGGTAAACTTTTTGCTCAGGTAGTATATGGCATGCTCTTTTCGACCAGACTCGTCATGTTGCCCCAATACGCACCCCATTGAATTTTCTAACACGGTCAAAAATACATGATTAGAGGTCTTCCTTCAACTGGTGGTATCAGAATCGGAGGTTCCTGGAGATAGTTCTTGATTTTGTCAAAAGCTTCTTGGCATTCGTCATTCCATATCATCTCTTGATTTTTCCTCAGTAATTTGAAGATGGGTTTGCAGGTAGCGGTCAAGTGGGAGATAAATCGGGCAATGTAGTTCAAGCGTCCCAAGAAACCTCTGACTTCTTTCTCCGTATGAGGAACTGGCATTTCTTGAATAGCTCTCACTTTAGCCGGGTCAACCTCAATTCCTTTACCACTGACAATAAAGCCCAAGAGCTTACCGGATCTTACTCCAAAAGTGCATTTGTTCGGGTTCAACCTCAACTTGTATTTCTTCAACCTCTCGAACAGTTTGTATAAATGATCGAGATGTTCCTCCTCAGTATGAGATCTGGCTATCATGTCATCCACATATACTTCTATTTCATGATGGATCATATCATGGAACAAAACCACCATAGCACGCTGGTACGTTGCCCCGGCGTTCTTTAGACCGAATGGCATTACTTTGTAACAGAAAGTGCCCCATTGCGTCACAAACGTAGTTTTCTCCATGTCCTTAGGTGCCATCTTAATCTGATTATAACCCGAGAATCCATCCATGAATGAGAATACTTTGTGTTGAGCGGTGTTATCTACCAGAACATCAATGTGCGGGAGTGGAAAGTCATCTTTGGGACTCGCTTTATTCAAATCTCTGTAATCTACGCACATTCGCACCTTACCATCTTTCTTCGGTACCGGTACCACATTAGCAACCCATTGAGGATAAGAAGTAACGGCTAGAAAACCGGCATTGAACTGTTTCATAACCTCAGCTTTGATTTTCTCAGACATTTCAGGACGCATGCGGCGAACCTTCTGCTTAACAGGACGACAATCCTCCTTCATCGGCAGACGATGTACTACTATGTCAGTATCCAATCCTGGCATGTCTTCATAAGACCAAGCAAAGATCTCCACATAGTCACGCAACATCTGAATCAACCTTTCTTTGACGCTATTTTCCAAGCCTGCTCCTATTTTGACTTCTTTTCTGTCTACTTCAGTACCTAGATTTACGATTTCGAGTGACTCTTCGTGTGGCTGTATAGTCCTTTCTTCTTGCAGTAACAGTCTGGCAAGTTCTCCAGGTACTTCACAATCTTCCTCACTTCCATCCTCGGCTTGGTAGATCGGATTTTCAAAGTCATAATGAACAGTAGTAGAACTATTGTCAACAGGATCCAGAGTGGGGATGGGTCTGCAATTCGTTACGTGAGTGTGTGTAAGAAAACATAGCTCGTTTGGAAGATGACAGAAAAGATAAAGAGCGCAATATTTGAATGCAAAAAGTCCATTGATTTATTGAATATGAATATGCTTATGAAGATGACAAAACCCTTAACAAATTAGCTATTGTGCCCCGGGCATAGACACAACGCTTGGAGAAGTTCAATTGTAAAAAAAAACAAAAAATTTGCAACACTAAAATAGACAATAACAATTACTCCTGACTAAAGGAAATCGGGATAGTGTCTTCAGCCTTCCAATTATTGAGTCCGTCACCAATTGTTGGGAAAATCCAGCTATCCAGGTCGCAATCGCTGTCAGCATCTTCTACAGCATTAATTTGACTCTTGTCAGGGCTGAACCCCAGGCCAAATTTGTCAGACTTGTATGGTACGTCGATCAATTGACCCCAGCCAGTACGACCACCATCTTCAACCACGGCTTGAGCGTCCTTCAGAGAAATCATAGCAGGAGGAGCACGAATAACCTTGGGTACACAGGAAGTTGGCTTAAGGACAGGAATGGTCAGAGGAACTACTTCAAATGACTGACAAGGAGTCTCAATGAATTCACCATCCATCTCGACGTATCTGAAGGTATGCACACTACTGACAATGTACTCTTCTTCTCCACACACGGTGACAATCTTACCCTCTATCGGATATCTCAACTTTTGATGGAGAGACGAAGCTACAGCACCTGCCCCATGAATCCAAGGGCGTCCCAGTAAGCAGGAGTAGGCAGGACGAATGTTCATTACATGAAAGGTAATGTTGAAGACTTGAGGTCCTATCTTGATAGGGAGGACTACTTCGCCATGGACAACACTCTTCGCACCATCGTAAGCACGTACCACAATGTCACTAGGTTTCAGTTCAATGCTTTTACAATCCAGCTTATCCAGCACAGCTGTCGGCAGCACATTCAAGGAAGAGCCATTATCGATCAACACATGAGACAAAGTGATTCCCCTACACTCAATGGAGATATGCAGGGCTTTATTGTGATTCTTTCCTGCTGGTGTCAGATCAGCGTCGGAAAAGCCTAGGCCATTGTCAACAGCCAAGTGAGCAACATAATTTTCGAACTGATCGACAGATGTTTCCTGAGGCACATGAGCAGTCTTCAAGAATTTTATCAATGCATTGGCATGAGATTCAGAAGATAACAGCAAGGATAACATCGAGATCTTAGACGGGGTATGCCCCAACTGTTCTACCACATCGAAATCACTCTTGCGGATGATTTTCAGCACTTCTTCCATTTCCTGTTTGGCAACATCTTCGGGAGTAACTTCAACCGGTGTCTCTGACTGGGAAGGGTTGACTGGTTCCTTTCCTCGAGTTTCAAGGACAGGAGGTGAGATTTCTGGAGAGAAGATCCTTCCGCTTCGAGTAATTTTACTAGTCCCAACAATGCCACTAGTATTAGCAGCATTATCCACTTGCTTCACGCCATGGACGTAAACATCACCGCCATAATTCCACGGATGAGCTTTGCTTGAGGAATACTGGATCGGGCCAGGTGCAGTGATGATTAGGGGAGCAACCCTGGGCTCAGCAGTAATCCTCACAGGCGCCCTGGTAGCGGTAATCTTCACTGGAACTTTGGACCTAAAAATCACAGATATTTCTTCAATAGAGTTTTCCGCCTTAGGAATCCTTTCGAAGAGAACTGTACGATCGTCCATCAGCCGTTGAATACCATTCTTCAATTTCAAACAGTCCTCGGGCCGGAGTATGCAGAGATTGCAATCTTCAGCACAACCTGGAAATAAACCAGCTTGCAATAAACTCCTCTTTATGATCGGGAGGGGAGATGTTAAGTCCGCCACATTGGAAATGTGAGAACCGTCATCTACAGCATTAACAGTCTTGTCATGGTTAGGCATAGGAGCAGTGATGACATTAGGAGTCTCCGGAGGCTCAAACTCAATCTCTCCAGCTTCGATCATATCCTGAATCTTATTCTTCAATGGCCAGCAATCGTTTGTATCGTGCCCGGGGCTATCAGAGTGATATGCACACCTGGCATTGGGATTATAACGAGAAGAGGAAGTGTTGGGATTTGTAGGAGGATCTCTAAGGGCGATCAACTTTGCCTTTAGCATTCCCTGCAGTGCCTGTGCCAAGGTCATATTGATCCTGGTGAACTGCCTTCTTGGCCTGTCTTGTTTGGGCTGGAAGTTTTGAGATGGTGGTGCTGCAATCGTAACTGCTCCGATGTCATGGTCACGGTTTTTCTTGTTACGACCCTTTTGACCGTACACAGCATTTGATTTGTTCTTCCCCTGGTAGGACTTTTTGCTGCTTGTAGAGGTAGTTGCCTGTATCTTTCCACTTCGAAGGCCGCTCTCCACCCGTTCACCTGTCAGTATAAGTTCAGTGAAACCTGATGAAGAACTCCCCAGTAGATGGCTGTAGAATGGGCCAGTCAGGGTACCCATGAACAGGTCTACTAATTCTCGATCAGTCATAGGGGGTTTGACTCTGCCAGCCAAATCTCTCCATTTCTGAGCATACTCTTTGAAGCTTTCTTTAGATCCCATAGCCATATTCTGCAACTGTAGCCGAGTAGGCGCTAATTCAGAATTGTACTGGTACTGCTTATAGAAAGCTGTTGCTAAATCAGTCCAGGTGCGGATGTCAGAGCTCTCGAGCTGATAATACCATTCCAACTGAGTGCCAGACAGACTTTCTTGGAAGAAATGGATCCACAGTTTCTTATCAGTGGTATGCGGCTGAATCTTTCTCACATAAGCCCTTAGATGCATCTGAGGACAGGATGCACCATCGTACTTAGTGAAAGTGGGGATTTTGAATTTGCGGGGAATGGTCACATCGGAGACCAGACCTAAACTTTCGAAATCTAGACCAGGCGCCTTCTGACCCTCCATGGCTAGCATGCGTTCCTCCAGCAACTTGTACTTATCATCTCTCGGAGAGTACTGTTCATTTTCATAGTTCTCATCGTCATCCTCAGGGTTGGAGAAATCAGCATTCTCTTCCTCTGAGTCATTCTCCGCCCCCTCTTCTGGACCATTCGGGATTCCAAATTTGATTCCCGTAGCCTGTCCTTTACGCCTTCTTCCCGGGTTAATGAAACTCACAGCTTTCTTGTCTTTCTTCTTTTCGACCAAAAGAGCCTTCAGTTCCTCCTGCCCCTTGGATAAGCTTAGCATCATCTCCTTGAATTGAGCGTTCTGAGTCTGGAGATCTTTGACAGTTTGTTCGAGATCCATTTTTCTGTTTGCAATTAAGACCGTGAGAACATTGAACTTGTAGAATACCTGTTATGCAGTGTTATGTTATGTTATGCGATGCATGAAATGTTTCCAAGGACTTTTGGAATTTAACTCCGCATACACTACCAAAAAAAGAAAGGACTTTTATTAATAATTTTTAATCAATGTTTATTACAATAAATGGTAAAATACAATAAAAGCTAGGTCTCCCAGGGACGGCTTCTTTTCGGGCGAAGATATGCATTGAGTCTCTGTTCCTCATTAAGCTGGCTGGTGAGCTCTAACACTTTCTTCCTTGCAGCACAGAACTGGGCTTCAAAAGTATCCCTTTCCTCTCTCAACTGGATCCAGGATTTCTTCAACTCTTCAACATCGGTAGGCATATCTGGATATGGGATGATCTGAGGAGTGCCTCCTTCGACTTCTGGTTCAACCGCCAATGGTCCGACCGCAAGATATGGCATGACAAGTTCACGAGCTCTTGCGCGTACCCATCTGAGATAAGGCTCCATAGGAATAGAGTTTTTCAGTCCTAGAATGCTTCTTTTCACCATGCCCCAAGCCCGTACAAATCTTTGACGGAGACCTTGGGAATCGTTGTCATAGTCAAACACAGTGCCTTGGATAATTATCTCATGTGGACCATCTCTTCGAGCACAACCAAACTGACGTAGGGCTAGAGCAGGATTATAAGTAATACCTCCTCTTATCCCCATGAGTGGTACATTAGAGAATTCTCCACATCGGTCAATGACGATAGCATTTTCTTTGAGATGAGGACACCAACGGATATCTGAATGGGAGAGCGACATTATCCTTCGAGACCATTTCAAACCCTGCTCATTCTTCAAGACTGATGGAGGAAGGTGCGAAATAAACCACCTAGACAGTAAAGGCATGCAGCACATGAGAGTCCCTTGCCTTTTCATAGTACGAGTGTGAAGGGAATGCAGGATGTCTCCAAGCAAGGTAGGCACAGGATTATGAGTGAGAAATATCTTAATAGCATTCACGTCTATGAACTGGTCTGGATTAGGGAATAACACCAAACCATAGATCAGTAATGCCAGGACATCTTCAAAAGCATGGACATTCATAGCTTTTAGGAATTCTCGGGCCTTACCTACCAGAAATTTGGCAAGTAAGCCCTTAACTCCACTTCTTGTTACCCAATTGGTCTCAATGTCAGACTTTGTCATGTGTAAAGCTGCAGCAACTTTTTCGGACTTCGGGACCTTTTCCAAACCACTGAAAGGTATTTGATCAAGAATAGGTATCCCAAGTAGCTTGGAAAATTCTTCTAATGTAGGTATGAACTGATAATCTGGGAATGTGAAGCAATGATGTTTAGGATCGAAGAACTGGAACAGGACTCTCATCATATCTTCTTTGAAACCAGTGGTAACCAAATTGAGGAGAGAACCATGCTTCTGGATGAACTGAGCCTGATCCGGGAGTTCTGACACTAAATCCTTGAGTTGAGGAGAAATGACTGCAAAATTGATCCGGATGGTCTTCCTGGGAGCCATAGCCTTACAAAATAGAGCCAAGTTAAATCCCTAAGTCCTTGAAATGATTAGTGCAATGTCATGATGTTATGATGTTATGATGCTATGATGTTATGATGTTATGTAAATAACAAGCACGCACAAGTCATACGACGGTCATCCCTAGGTTTTAAGGCTTGCATGAGTTCCATAGGTGAGTACCCTCCCCACTGAAGTTTGGTTGGTTCAACCTGTCCTAGTATAGTAACCGGGTTCTAGAAGGATCTCAAATCATTGACTTTCCTTTAAGTCCGCTTCAGTGCAACACCAAGTGGTTGACCGAAGCTTCCCTAAAGTCCAATCTCAAAGAGTGTAGTATCGAGTCTCAACCAACCCCAGTCGGAACCGAAGTCAGTTATCTCACTACTTTATAATGGCCAGGATGAGTCAATTAGGGTTCTAAAGGTCTGGTTAATGCTTTAATGACACCACGCGGAAGCCAAATTTTTCCTCAAGTGAACATGAGGAACATCAGGACATCCAAAGTGTCACATTAACCGTAGCCATCATTTTGACCATTCCAGTATACGCCGGATAGTCGCGATGATCTATTGCTACTTACCTAAGGTACACTAGATCCGGGTGTAGGATCTTTCACTCAAAAATACCCAAGCAATCCCTTAAAAGTAAATCAGACAATTTGGAATAAGTGATCTTGTTTTTAAGGTAACCTCTCTTTAAGTAATCCCCAGCAGAGTCGCCAGTTCTGTCATACGGTGAACTGACTTGGGGTGTTTTGCTTTTTATCGCAATGTCGCGGATAGCAAGAGTCGCCACCGACTTTTCTTTTATCCAATAAGGAAAGGTGGAAAGGAACAGGAAAGACCTCAATAGATTTTGGGTTCGGGAGGTACATTATACAAAGGGAAGGTGTTAGCACCCTTTGTATCCATGGTTATCCATGGGCTCTTAATTGCTGGATCACTTATATTTTTGTCTGAAAAGTGTTCGTGAATTGTTTAAAAAATGTTTCGAAAAAGAGAGTTTAACTTTGTAATGATTCTCGTATGATTGTAGACAAAGCATTTATCTCGTTTGATTTTGAAAAACAGTTTAGAAAAATATAACTTGGTAATGATTCTAGTATGAATGTATACCAAGGGGTGATTTTCTAGGATTTGCAAAGTGTGAGGGGTGGAAAATGTTTTAGGTTATGATCCAGCAATTGAGAGTTATACCTTCCTAAGGTCGTTATGAACGTTTCCTATCCTTATGAGGGTAAAATTGTCCTTACTATTGAGAAGTAAGTAATTTTACCCTTTGGATGTTTAAGGATCATCGTAGGGTCATCGATAGGTCATTGAAGGCAACAGTTGTAAGGATACCTTAGCATTCGAAGGGACGATCATCATTTAACCGTAGGCTACACCGAAGGGTCATCGAGGGACAAAATCGTATTTTCGAAGGCAACATCCGAGGGACTATGATGATTTATGATGAGTTAACCGAAGGGCCGTTGCTAAGTGTATCCCTACATTCGCGGGACATGACCGTAATACCGTAATATCGTAATATCGTAAGGCAATAAAGAGAGGTCCAAGATCACATATTCAAAGGCCATGTTTTACAATTAATTAAGTATTTAAGATGGGTTTCCATCTTATAGTCATTTAAATAATTAAGATACATATCCACATTAAAATTGATTAGGCAATTAGGATGAATCTCCTCCTTAAAATTAATTAGGCAACATTAAAAGTGATCATGTAATTCCAAATCCATCTCCATAAGGGGTATCCCACAAGTAAAGCGGAATACCTAGCCGGCCGCTTCTTCGAGAATATGCAAGCTTTAACACAATTTAAACACACGGGTGAGAATACCAAGTTAAAGTGCAATTGAAAATTGCACTACAGAATGAACACAATAGTCATAAGGCCAAATAATGCATGATTACAATAAGGCAAACATAAAACGAAACATAAGAACAGCTACTGGTACGTTCGCCTCTGCTTCGCCTAGCGAAGGCTTAGCGAATATTCGCTACAGGCTCGCTTAGCGATGTGCTAGCGAGCGGCCACGGATTTTGAATTTGGCAATCGTACCGTCTCCGGAACCTTGAATTTTATGACATTGAATTACAGGCACAGCATGGATAGCATTCATGATGTTCAGGCATACTTAAATTTGCATGTGAAATCAGATTACATATCGAAATTTAATCATGATGCGTTATGTATGTAACGATTATCAATTGGAAGCATATAACAGTGATAATACGCAAACCTGTTTGCAATTGCTATGTTGAACGGGACTGATCACTCTGGGTATCGGATTGAGTTGGGCGGTGGTAGCTTCGAGGCGGGTGAGCGGCCTTCAGGGTTTCCGTCTTCCGAATTCTCTGGATCAGCAGGGTTTCTGTGCCAGGGTTTCCGTTCTTTTCCGTCCGTCTCGGTCTGTCCATTTTCGTGGCTGA
The DNA here is from genome assembly GCF_024323335.1 of Lathyrus oleraceus. Lineage (NCBI taxonomy): Eukaryota > Viridiplantae > Streptophyta > Magnoliopsida > Fabales > Fabaceae > Lathyrus > Lathyrus oleraceus. The sequence continues at coordinate 78,577,183 of NC_066585.1, forward strand.
GGTGCCTGGTATTTATAGTGATGGTGGTGACCTAATGGGCTTAAAATGAGGTCCAAAACTTCAGATTTTCGCAAGCTTCGCTAGGCGAGGGAATTGCTCGCCTAGCGAGCAAGCTATTCTGGGCTTTTTTTTCTGGATCTGATGCTTCGCTGGGCGAGTGTCATGATGAAGTGTTCGCTAGGCGAAGTAATTGCTCGCCTAGCGAGCAAGCTGTTTTGGGCCACCTTTGGATTGGGCCCGTTGTGAGCTGGGCTTTCGTTCCTTTAGAGTCGGTGCCTTGCAAAACAAGTCGGAATGCCTTGACAGATGCCTTGTAGTATCAACGGGCAATATTTGGGGTATGACAGCTGCCCCTGTTCAATATTCTTGAGCCGAGAGGGTAGAATGGTATGTGCCGTTCGTGGTCTGGAGGTGAAAGATTATTGAACACTAGAATGCCCCAACAATTTGCGCTTGTCAATTAGTCTTGACGGAGATGGGCTTAAAGATGCCATCCAGGAAGTTTGATGAGGAGATTTCCAGATTGTGTCGTACGTTAGACGATATCTGGAGACATGGGTGTCACACCGGGTCGTACGTCAGACCGTATAGTGAGTCATCCATTATGCTGTCGACTTCGCCGGGGAGTCGGAGTATGCTATATACTGCTGGGGATAAGGGATCAGAATGGATCATACACTGGACCGTATCTGAATACCAGAGTGAGCTGTTCGTTAGGCGGATGACTTTGCCGAGGATGAAAAATCAGAATGGATCGTACGCTAGATCGTCTCTGAGTTGAAGATCCAAATGGGTCTTATGATAGACTGTATTGGAGCTGCAGGATGAGTCGTCCATTAGGCCGAATCTGATGATAAAAGGGGGTAGTCGTACACTAGACTACACTTCAGAAATGTACCGTACACTAGGTAGCATCTGAGGAGACGAAGGTCTAATTGGGTCGTACATTAGACCGTCTCTGAGCAGAATGAGCCGTCCATTAGGCTGAATCTGATGATAAAAGGGGGTAGTCGTACACTAGACTACACTTCATAAATGTACCGTACACTAGGTAGCATCTGAGGAGACGAAGGTCTAATTGGGTCGTACATTAGACCGTCTCTGAGCAGAATGAGCCGTCCATTAGGCTGAATCTGATGATAAAAGGGGGTAGTCGTACACTAGACTACACTTCAGAAATGTACCGTACACTAGGTAGCATCTGAGGAGACGGAGGTCTAATTGGGTCGTACATTAGACCGTATCTGAGCAGAATGAGCCGTCCATTAGGCTGAATCTGATGATAAAAAGGGGGTAGTCGTACACTAGACTACACTTCAGAAATGTACCGTACACTAGGTAGCATCTGATGATATCTGTATATGTTGTACTTGCAATAAATGTCTGGGATGAGCTTAAAGATGCCATCGTTAGGAGGATATCGGAGTGTTGTCAGAATGAATGTTCCCATGAATGGTATCTGAAATACGTATCCGAACTTTGTACATAATTGATAAAGGTGTATGTCTGAATGAACCTTTTACTTTGACTATATCAGGAGGATAATTAACCTGCACAGAAACGTTAGCTTCATGCTATGTCATGATGCATGAGATGTTTCGTGTTATGCCAAGAAATAAATGCGAATGTTGTATGCATGCGTATGCTGTGAAATGATGTAATGAATGAGTTATGCGTATGAGAAGTCCTGCTTGGAGACTCTACTGGGGAAAATAAATCCCCATCTACTGATTGGAGATACTTGTAATGATCACCCTTTCTCGGCAGGGGGTTGTTGATTTCGGTCTGATGGTGGAAATATTCAACAGAGCCTGGCTGGGGATGGAAGAGATGATCAATCTGTCTGATGATATCGACTTCTTCTGGGAAATAGCTGGCTTTGCCCGGGGAATAATGCCAATTTCTCCTGAGGAAAAACAAGCTTGCTGGGGAGAATAAAATTGGTAGCGAATTCATTGGAAGTATGGTTAGACCTTCTCCTTGATCCTGAATTCGGGTAGTGATTGCTATTGCTATTCTATGCATGTATTTTGATAAACATTGATCATATTCAAATGCATATATTAATTCAAATCAAATCAATGGACATTTACGCAACCAAAACAGCAAAAATAAAACAAAAGCATCTTTTTGGAAATGAATTGTATTGATTTTGAAAGGGGGCCTATGAACAGGCAATTTGTGTACAGGGAGACAGAAATCCTAGAAAGAGGAAATTGTTAGGCAAACGAGGAAAAAGCTATGCAGAAAAAGTCCTAGCGATTCTAATCCCACTACTGTCATTATGTCTTCAAGCATCTCATCTCCTGCTGTCGGATAGAAGTGATTGGCTTGTTCAGTCCCTTGAACTTGGTTGAAGCTGACAGAGAACGGGACATAGTCATACGCTTTAATCCCTAATTTTTGCTTGGACCGTCTTTTCAGGTTTTCAGTCCACCAGGATACCCATTTTTGCCCAAGCCACCTTTTCAGGTTTTTGACTTGCCGGGTGTACATTTGTATATATTTATCCCTAATTTTTGCCCGAACCCTTTTGGTTCGCCGGGATGCCCTTACTTTTGCCTAGGTACGTCGCCCTAGCGGGTCTCTGTTATGCATAGTATTTTTTAACTATGTCCGCGTTCACAGGATGCGGGAAGTCTTCGCCATCCATTGTAGCAAGTATCATGGCTCCACCGGAGAATACCTTCTTAACCACAAATGGCCCTTCGTATGTGGGAGTCCACTTGCCTCTGGGATCCCCTTGTGATAGAATGATACGCTTGATCACTAAGTCGCCAATTTGATACACCTGTCTCTTGACTCTTTTGTTAAACGCCTGGGTCATGCGTTTCTGATATATCTGCCCGTGACAAACAGCCGCAAGTCTCTTCTCATCAATCAAATTTATCTGATCGAGCCGAGTCTGAATCCATTCATCCTCGTCTAAACCCGCCTCTTTCATGATCCTTAGAGAGGGAATCTGAACTTCTACTGGTAAAACAGCTTCCGTTCCATAGACTAAAGAGAAAGGAGTTGCCCCTGTCGAAGTGTGTACTGAAGTGCGATAACCATGAAGAGCAAATGGTAACATCTCATGCCAGTCTTTGTACGTTACTGTCATCTTTTGTATGATCTTTTTGATGTTCTTATTAGCAGCCTCCACGGCGCCATTCATCTTTGGCCGGTACGGAGAAGAGTTATGGTGTTTAATTTTGAACTGCGTGCAGAGTTCAGTAATCATCTTGTTGTTCAAATTAGTACCATTGTCAGTGATAATTCTTTCAGGGATGCCATATCGACAAATAAGGCTATTCTTGATGAACCGTGCCACCACATTCTTGGTGACAGAAGCAAATGAGGCTGCCTCTACCCACTTTGTGAAGTAATCAATAGCGACGAGAATGAAGCGATGTCCATTAGAAGCCGTAGGTTTAATCTCTCCGATCATATCGATGCCCCACATTGCAAAGGGCCAAGAAGCTGTTAACACGTTCAATGGAGTAGGAGGCACATGTACTTTATCCGCATAGATCTGACACTTGTGACAGGTTCTGGAGTGATGGTGGCAATCAGCTTCCATGGTAGACCAATAATACCCTGATCTCATAATCTTCTTGGCCATTGTATGTCCATTAGAATGAGTCCCAAAAATACCGTCATGCATGTCTTCCATAATCCTTTCTGCTTCCTTTTTATCCACACAGCGAAGCAAAGTTGAATCATGATTACGTTTGTATAATACTCCATTACTCAGAAAGAATTTAGCGGAGAACTTCCTCAGGAATTTTCTGTCATTGATGGATGCCCCTTCAGGGTATTCCTGAGCTCCTAAATATCTTTTTACGTCGTGGAACCAAGGTTTCCCCTGTACTCTTTCAGTGTGAAGTTCATAACAGTGTGCTGGTTCATCTAACCGTCCAATGGTAATCATGGGAGCTTCGCTGCCCCATCTGACTCTGAACATAGATGACATGGTAGCTAAGGCGTCTGCCAACTGATTCTCTTCCCGTGGAATATGTTCAAATGTAATCTCTTCAAAGTATGTGATTAAGGTCATCACCCGCTCTCGATAAGGGATGAGATTTGGATGTTTAGTATCCCATTCTCCTTTGATCTGACTGATTACCAAGGCTGAATCTCCGTACACACTCAAAAACTTGATCCGCCGATCCATAGCAGCTTTGAGTCCCAAAATGCATGCTTCATACTCAGCCATATTATTGGTACAGTGAAAACATAGTCTAGCAGTGAGAGGTGTATGGTAACCTCCGGGAGAAATAAGTACAACCCCAACACCATGGCCCAACGCATTAGAAGATCCGTCGAAAACCATAGTCCATCGGGATCCCAGTTCGGGTCCTTCATCCGGTTCAGGTTTTTCATCATCAGTAACAAGCATGACATCCTCATCTGGGAACTCGAAATTCATAGATTGATAATCGTCCACCGCTTGATGAGCCAAATGATCAGCGAGCACGCTTCCTTTGATTGCTTTCTGGGTAGTATACTGGATATCGTACTCTGTTAAGATCATCTGCCATCTCGCTATTCTTCCGGAGAGGGCAGGCTTCTCGAACATGTATTTGATGGGATCCATCCTAGAAATCAACAAAATGGTATGATTCAACATATACTGTCTTAGTCGGCGAGCAGCCCAGGCCAAAGCACAGCAAGTTCTCTCGAGCAGTGAGTATCTTGTTTCACAGTCGGTAAACTTTTTGCTCAGGTAGTATATGGCATGCTCTTTTCGACCAGACTCGTCATGTTGCCCCAATACGCACTCCATTGAATTTTCTAACACGGTCAAAAATACATGATTAGAGGTCTTCCTTCAACTGGTGGTATCAGAATCGGAGGTTCCTGGAGATAGTTCTTGATTTTGTCAAAAGCTTCTTGGCATTCGTCATTCCATATCATCTCTTGATTTTTCCTCAGTAATTTGAAGATGGGTTTGCAGGTAGCGGTCAAGTGGGAGATAAATCGGGCAATGTAGTTCAAGCGTCCCAAGAAACCTCTGACTTCTTTCTCCGTATGAGGAACTGGCATTTCTTGAATAGCTCTCACTTTAGCCGGGTCAACCTCAATTCCTTTACCACTGACAATAAAGCCCAAGAGCTTACCGGATCTTACTCCAAAAGTGCATTTGTTCGGGTTCAACCTCAACTTGTATTTCTTCAACCTCTCGAACAGTTTGTATAAATGATCGAGATGTTCCTCCTCAGTATGAGATCTGGCTATCATGTCATCCACATATACTTCTATTTCATGATGGATCATATCATGGAACAAAACCACCATAGCACGCTGGTACGTTGCCCCGGCGTTCTTTAGACCGAATGGCATTACTTTGTAACAGAAAGTGCCCCATTGCGTCACAAACGTAGTTTTCTCCATGTCCTTAGGTGCCATCTTAATCTGATTATAACCCGAGAATCCATCCATGAATGAGAATACTTTGTGTTGAGCGGTGTTATCTACCAGAACATCAATGTGCGGGAGTGGAAAGTCATCTTTGGGACTCGCTTTATTCAAATCTCTGTAATCTACGCACATTCGCACCTTACCATCTTTCTTCGGTACCGGTACCACATTAGCAACCCATTGAGGATAAGAAGTAACGGCTAGAAAACCGGCATTGAACTGTTTCATAACCTCAGCTTTGATTTTCTCAGACATTTCAGGACGCATGCGGCGAACCTTCTGCTTAACAGGACGACAATCCTCCTTCATCGGCAGACGATGTACTACTATGTCAGTATCCAATCCTGGCATGTCTTCATAAGACCAAGCAAAGATCTCCACATAGTCACGCAACATCTGAATCAACCTTTCTTTGACGCTATTTTCCAAGCCTGCTCCTATTTTGACTTCTTTTCTGTCTACTTCAGTACCTAGATTTACGATTTCGAGTGACTCTTCGTGTGGCTGTATAGTCCTTTCTTCTTGCAGTAACAGTCTGGCAAGTTCTCCAGGTACTTCACAATCTTCCTCACTTCCATCCTCGGCTTGGTAGATCGGATTTTCAAAGTCATAATGAACAGTAGTAGAACTATTGTCAACAGGATCCAGAGTGGGGATGGGTCTGCAATTCGTTACGTGAGTGTGTGTAAGAAAACATAGCTCGTTTGGAAGATGACAGAAAAGATAAAGAGCGCAATATTTGAATGCAAAAAGTCCATTGATTTATTGAATATGAATATGCTTATGAAGATGACAAAACCCTTAACAAATTAGCTATTGTGCCCCGGGCATAGACACAACGCTTGGAGAAGTTCAATTGTAAAAAAAAACAAAAATTTGCAACACTAAAATAGACAATAACAATTACTCCTGACTAAAGGAAATCGGGATAGTGTCTTCAGCCTTCCAATTATTGAGTCCGTCACCAATTGTTGGGAAAATCCAGCTATCCAGGTCGCAATCGCTGTCAGCATCTTCTACAGCATTAATTTGACTCTTGTCAGGGCTGAACCCCAGGCCAAATTTGTCAGACTTGTATGGTACGTCGATCAATTGACCCCAGCCAGTACGACCACCATCTTCAACCACGGCTTGAGCGTCCTTCAGAGAAATCATAGCAGGAGGAGCACGAATAACCTTGGGTACACAGGAAGTTGGCTTAAGGACAGGAATGGTCAGAGGAACTACTTCAAATGACTGACAAGGAGTCTCAATGAATTCACCATCCATCTCGACGTATCTGAAGGTATGCACACTACTGACAATGTACTCTTCTTCTCCACACACGGTGACAATCTTACCCTCTATCGGATATCTCAACTTTTGATGGAGAGACGAAGCTACAGCACCTGCCCCATGAATCCAAGGGCGTCCCAGTAAGCAGGAGTAGGCAGGACGAATGTTCATTACATGAAAGGTAATGTTGAAGACTTGAGGTCCTATCTTGATAGGGAGGACTACTTCGCCATGGACAACACTCTTCGCACCATCGTAAGCACGTACCACAATGTCACTAGGTTTCAGTTCAATGCTTTTACAATCCAGCTTATCCAGCACAGCTGTCGGCAGCACATTCAAGGAAGAGCCATTATCGATCAACACATGAGACAAAGTGATTCCCCTACACTCAATGGAGATATGCAGGGCTTTATTGTGATTCTTTCCTGCTGGTGTCAGATCAGCGTCGGAAAAGCCTAGGCCATTGTCAACAGCCAAGTGAGCAACATAATTTTCGAACTGATCGACAGATGTTTCCTGAGGCACATGAGCAGTCTTCAAGAATTTTATCAATGCATTGGCATGAGATTCAGAAGATAACAGCAAGGATAACATCGAGATCTTAGACGGGGTATGCCCCAACTGTTCTACCACATCGAAATCACTCTTGCGGATGATTTTCAGCACTTCTTCCATTTCCTGTTTGGCAACATCTTCGGGAGTAACTTCAACCGGTGTCTCTGACTGGGAAGGGTTGACTGGTTCCTTTCCTCGAGTTTCAAGGACAGGAGGTGAGATTTCTGGAGAGAAGATCCTTCCGCTTCGAGTAATTTTACTAGTCCCAACAATGCACTAGTATTAGCAGCATTATCCACTTGCTTCACGCCATGGACGTAAACATCACCGCCATAATTCCACGGATGAGCTTTGCTTGAGGAATACGGGATCGGGCCAGGTGCAGTGATGATTAGGGGAGCAACCCTGGGCTCAGCAGTAATCCTCACAGGCGCCCTGGTAGCGGTAATCTTCACTGGAACTTTGGACCTAAAAATCACAGATATTTCTTCAATAGAGTTTTCCGCCTTAGGAATCCTTTCGAAGAGAACTGTACGATCGTCCATCAGCCGTTGAATACCATTCTTCAATTTCAAACAGTCCTCGGGCCGGAGTATGCAGAGATTGCAATCTTCAGCACAACCTGGAAATAAACCAGCTTGCAATAAACTCCTCTTTATGATCGGGAGGGGAGATGTTAAGTCCGCCACATTGGAAATGTGAGAACCGTCATCTACAGCATTAACAGTCTTGTCATGGTTAGGCATAGGAGCAGTGATGACATTAGGAGTCTCCGGAGGCTCAAACTCAATCTCTCCAGCTTCGATCATATCCTGAATCTTATTCTTCAATGGCCAGCAATCGTTTGTATCGTGCCCGGGGCTATCGAGTGATATGCACACCTGGCATTGGGATTATAACGAGAAGAGGAAGTGTTGGGATTTGTAGGAGGATCTCTAAGGGCGATCAACTTTGCCTTTAGCATTCCCTGCAGTGCCTGTGCCAAGGTCATATTGATCCTGGTGAACTGCCTTCTTGGCCTGTCTTGTTTGGGCTGGAAGTTTTGAGATGGTGGTGCTGCAATCGTAACTGCTCCGATGTCATGGTCACGGTTTTTCTTGTTACGACCCTTTTGACCGTACACAGCATTTGATTCGTTCTTCCCCTGGTAGGACTTTTTGCTGCTTGTAGAGGTAGCTGCCTGTATCTTTCCACTTCGAAGGCCGCTCTCCACCCGTTCACCTGTCAGTATAAGTTCAGTGAAACCTGATGAAGAACTCCCCAGTAGATGGCTGTAGAATGGGCCAGTCAGGGTACCCATGAACAGGTCTACTAATTCTCGATCAGTCATAGGGGGTTTGACTCTGCCAGCCAAATCTCTCCATTTCTGAGCATACTCTTTGAAGCTTTCTTTAGATCCCATAGCCATATTCTGCAACTGTAGCCGAGTAGGCGCTAATTCAGAATTGTACTGGTACTGCTTATAGAAAGCTGTTGCTAAATCAGTCCAGGTGCGGATGTCAGAGCTCTCGAGCTGATAATACCATTCCAACTGAGTGCCAGACAGACTTTCTTGGAAGAAATGGATCCACAGTTTCTTATCAGTGGTATGCGGCTGAATCTTTCTCACATAAGCCCTTAGATGCATCTGAGGACAGGATGCACCATCGTACTTAGTGAAAGTGGGGATTTTGAATTTGCGGGGAATGGTCACATCGGAGACCAGACCTAAACTTTCGAAATCTAGACCAGGCGCCTTCTGACCCTCCATGGCTAGCATGCGTTCCTCCAGCAACTTGTACTTATCATCTCTCGGAGAGTACTGTTCATTTTCATAGTTCTCATCGTCATCCTCAGGGTTGGAGAAATCAGCATTCTCTTCCTCTTAGTCATTCTCCGCCCCCTCTTCTGGACCATTCGGGATTCCAAATTTGATTCCCGTAGCCTGTCCTTTACGCCTTCTTCCCGGGTTAATGAAACTCACAGCTTTCTTGTCTTTCTTCTTTTCGACCAAAAGAGCCTTCAGTTCCTCCTGCCCCTTGGATAAGCTTAGCATCATCTCCTTGAATTGAGCGTTCTGAGTCTGGAGATCTTTGACAGTTTGTTCGAGATCCATTTTTCTGTTTGCAATTAAGACCGTGAGAACATTGAACTTGTAGAATACCTGTTATGCAGTGTTATGTTATGTTATGCGATGCATGAAATGTTTCCAAGGACTTTTGGAATTTAACTCCGCATACACTACCAAAAAAGAAAGGACTTTTATTAATAATTTTTAATCAATGTTTATTACAATAAATGGTAAAATACAATAAAAGCTAGGTCTCCCAGGGACGGCTTCTTTTCGGGCGAAGATATGCATTGAGTCTCTGTTCCTCATTAAGCTGGCTGGTGAGCTCTAACACTTTCTTCCTTGCAGCACAGAACTGGGCTTCAAAAGTATCCCTTTCCTCTCTCAACTGGATCCAGGATTTCTTCAACTCTTCAACATCGGTAGGCATATCTGGATATGGGATGATCTGAGGAGTGCCTCCTTCGACTTCTGGTTCAACCGCCAATGGTCCGACCGCAAGATATGGCATGACAAGTTCACGAGCTCTTGCGCGTACCCATCTGAGATAAGGCTCCATAGGAATAGAGTTTTTCGGTCCTAGAATGCTTCTTTTCACCATGCCCCAAGCCCGTACAAATCTTTGACGGAGACCTTGGGAATCGTTGTCATAGTCAAACACAGTGCCTTGGATAATTATCTCATGTGGACCATCTCTTCGAGCACAACCAAACTGACGTAGGGCTAGAGCAGGATTATAAGTAATACCTCCTCTTATCCCCATGAGTGGTACATTAGAGAATTCTCCACATCGGTCAATGACGATAGCATTTTCTTTGAGATGAGGACACCAACGGATATCTGAATGGGAGAGCGACATTATCCTTCGAGACCATTTCAAACCCTGCTCATTCTTCAAGACTGATGGAGGAAGGTGCGAAATAAACCACCTAGACAGTAAAGGCATGCAGCACATGAGAGTCCCTTGCCTTTTCATAGTACGAGTGTGAAGGGAATGCAGGATGTCTCCAAGCAAGGTAGGCACAGGATTATGAGTGAGAAATATCTTAATAGCATTCACGTCTATGAACTGGTCTGGATTAGGGAATAACACCAAACCATAGATCAGTAATGCCAGGACATCTTCAAAAGCATGGACATTCATAGCTTTTAGGAATTCTCGGGCCTTACCTACCAGAAATTTGGCAAGTAAGCCCTTAACTCCACTTCTTGTTACCCAATTGGTCTCAATGTCAGACTTTGTCATGTGTAAAGCTGCAGCAACTTTTTCGGACTTCGGGACCTTTTCCAAACCACTGAAAGGTATTTGATCAAGAATAGGTATCCCAAGTAGCTTGGAAAATTCTTCTAATGTAGGTATGAACTGATAATCTGGGAATGTGAAGCAATGATGTTTAGGATCGAAGAACTGGAACAGGACTCTCATCATATCTTCTTTGAAACCAGTGGTAACCAAATTGAGGAGAGAACCATGCTTCTGGATGAACTGAGCCTGATCCGGGAGTTCTGACACTAAATCCTTGAGTTGAGGAGAAATGACTGCAAAATTGATCCGGATGGTCTTCCTGGGAGCCATAGCCTTACAAAATAGAGCCAAGTTAAATCCCTAAGTCCTTGAAATGATTAGTGCAATGTCATGATGTTATGATGTTATGATGCTATGATGTTATGATGTTATGTAAATAACAAGCACGCACAAGTCATACGACGGTCATCCCTAGGTTTTAAGGCTTGCATGAGTTCCATAGGTGAGTACCCTCCCCACTGAAGTTTGGTTGGTTCAACCTGTCCTAGTATAGTAACCGGGTTCTAGAAGGATCTCAAATCATTGACTTTCCTTTAAGTCCGCTTCAGTGCAACACCAAGTGGTTGACCGAAGCTTCCCTAAAGTCCAATCTCAAAGAGTGTAGTATCGAGTCTCAACCAACCCCAGTCGGAACCGAAGTCAGTTATCTCACTACTTTCTAATGGCCAGGATGAGTCAATTAGGGTTCTAAAGGTCTGGTTAATGCTTTAATGACACCACGCGGAAGCCAAATTTTTCCTCAAGTGAACATGAGGAACATCAGGACATCCAAAGTGTCACATTAACCGTAGCCATCATTTTGACCATTCCAGTATACGCCGGATAGTCGCGATGATCTATTGCTACTTACCTAAGATACACTAGATCCGGGTGTAGGATCTTTCACTCAAAAATAGGCAATTAGGATGAATCTCCTCCTTAAAATTAATTAGGCAACATTAAAAGTGATCATGTAATTCCAAATCCATCTCCATAAGGGGTATCCCACAAGTAAAGCGGAATACCTAGCCGGCCGCTTCTTCGAGAATATGCAAGCTTTAACACAATTTAAACACACGGGTGAGAATACCAAGTTAAAGTGCAATTGAAAATTGCACTACAGAATGAACACAATAGTCATAAGGCCAAATAATGCATGATTACAATAAGGCAAACATAAAACGAAACATAAGAACAGCTACTGGTACGTTCGCCTCTGCTTCGCCTAGCGAAGGCTTAGCGAATATTCGCTACAGGCTCGCTTAGCGATGTGCTAGCGAGCGGCCACGGATTTTGAATTTGGCAATCGTACCGTCTCCGGAACCTTGAATTTTATGACATTGAATTACAGGCACAGCATGGATAGCATTCATGATGTTCAGGCATACTTAAATTTGCATGTGAAATCAGATTACATATCAAAATTTAATCATGATGCGTTATGTATGTAACGATTATCAATTGGAAGCATATAACAGTGATAATACGCAAACCTGTTTGCAATTGCTATGTTGAACGGGACTGATCACTCTGGGTATCGGATTGAGCTGGGCGGTGGTAGCTTCGAGGCGGGTGAGCGGCCTTCAGGGTTTCCGTCTTCCGAATTCTCTGGATCAGCAGGGTTTCTGTGCCAGGGTTTCCGTTCTTTTCCGTCCGTCTCGGTCTGTCCATTTTCGTGGCTGAGGTGCCTGGTATTTATAGTGATGGTGGTGACCTAATGGGCTTAAAATGAGGTCCAAAACTTCAGATTTTCGCAAGCTTCGCTAGGCGAGGGAATTGCTCGCCTAGCGAGCAAGCTATTCTGGGCTTTTTTTTCTGGATCTGATGCTTCGCTGGGCGAGTGTCATGATGAAGTGTTCGCTAGGCGAAGTAATTGCTCGCCTAGCGAGCAAGCTGTTTTGGGCCACCTTTGGATTGGGCCCGTTGTGAGCTGGGCTTTCGTTCCTTTAGAGTCGGTGCCTTGCAAAAACAAGTCGGAATGCCTTGACAGATGCCTTGTAGTATCAACGGGCAATATTTGGGGTATGACAGCTGCCCCTGTTCAATATTCTTGAGCCGAGAGGGTAGAATGGTATGTGCCGTTCGTGGTCTGGAGGTGAAAGATTATTGAACACTAGAATGCCCCAACAATTTGCGCTTGTCAATTAGTCTTGACGGAGATGGGCTTAAAGATGCCATCCAGGAAGTTTGATGAGGAGATTTCCAGATTGTGTCGTACGTTAGACGATATCTGGAGACATGGGTGTCACACCGGGTCGTACGTCAGACCGTATAGTGAGTCATCCATTATGCTGTCGACTTCGCCGGGGAGTCGGAGTATGCTATATACTGCTGGGGATAAGGGATCAGAATGGATCATACACTGGACCGTATCTGAATACCAGAGTGAGCTGTTCGTTAGGCGGATGACTTTGCCGAGGATGAAAAATCAGAATGGATCGTATGCTAGATCGTCTCTGAGTTGAAGATCCAAATGGGTCTTATGATAGACTGTATTGGAGCTGCAGGATGAGTCGTCCATTAGGCCGAATCTGATGATAAAAGGGGGTAGTCGTACACTAGACTACACTTCAGAAATGTACCGTACACTAGGTAGCATCTGAGGAGACGAAGGTCTAATTGGGTCGTACATTAGACCGTCTCTGAGCAGAATGAGCCGTCCATTAGGCTGAATCTGATGATAAAAGGGGGTAGTCGTACACTAGACTACACTTCATAAATGTACCGTACACTAGGTAGCATCTGAGGAGACGAAGGTCTAATTGGGTCGTACATTAGACCGTCTCTGAGCAGAATGAGCCGTCCATTAGGCTGAATCTGATGATAAAAGGGGGTAGTCGTACACTAGACTACACTTCAGAAATGTACCGTACACTAGGTAGCATCTGAGGAGACGGAGGTCTAATTGGGTCGTACATTAGACCGTATCTGAGCAGAATGAGCCGTCCATTAGGCTGAATCTGATGATAAAAAGGGGGTAGTCGTACACTAGACTACACTTCAGAAATGTACCGTACACTAGGTAGCATCTGATGATATCTGTATATGTTGTACTTGCAATAAATGTCTGGGATGAGCTTAAAGATGCCATCGTTAGGAGGATATCGGAGTGTTGTCAGAATGAATGTTCCCATGAATGGTATCTGAAATACGTATCCGAACTTTGTACATAATTGATAAAGGTGTATGTCTGAATGAACCTTTTACTTTGACTATATCAGGAGGATAATTAACCTGCACAGAAACGTTAGCTTCATGCTATGTCATGATGCATGAGATGTTTCGTGTTATGCCAAGAAATAAATGCGAATGTTGTATGCATGCGTATGCTGTGAAATGATGTAATGAATGAGTTATGCGTATGAGAAGTCCTGCTTGGAGACTCTACTGGGGAAAATAAATCCCCATCTACTGATTGGAGATACTTGTAATGATCACCCTTTCTCGGCAGGGGGTTGTTGATTTCGGTCTGATGGTGGAAATATTCAACAGAGCCTGGCTGGGGATGGAAGAGATGATCAATCTGTCTGATGATATCGACTTCTTCTGGGAAATAGCTGGCTTTGCCCGGGGAATAATGCCAATTTCTCCTGAGGAAAAACAAGCTTGCTGGGGAGAATAAAATTGGTAGCGAATTCATTGGAAGTATGGTTAGACCTTCTCCTTGATCCTGAATTCGGGTAGTGATTGCTATTGCTATTCTATGCATGTATTTTGATAAACATTGATCATATTCAAATGCATATATTAATTCAAATCAAATCAATGGACATTTACGCAACCAAAACAGCAAAAATAAAACAAAAGCATCTTTTTGGAAATGAATTGTATTGATTTTGAAAGGGGGCCTATGAACAGGCAATTTGTGTACAGGGAGACAGAAATCCTAGAAAGAGGAAATTGTTAGGCAAACGAGGAAAAAGCTATGCAGAAAAAGTCCTAGCGATTCTAATCCCACTACTGTCATTATGTCTTCAAGCATCTCATCTCCTGCTGTCGGATAGAAGTGATTGGCTTGTTCAGTCCCTTGAACTTGGTTGAAGCTGACAGAGAACGGGACATAGTCATACGCTTTAATCCCTAATTTTTGCTTGGACCGCCTTTTCAGGTTTTCAGTCCACCAGGATACCCATTTTTGCCCAAGCCACCTTTTCAGGTTTTTGACTTGCCGGGTGTACATTTGTATATATTTATCCCTAATTTTTGCCCGAACCCTTTTGGTTCGCCGGGATGCCCTTACTTTTGCCTAGGTACGTCGCCCTAGCGGGTCTCTGTTATGCATAGTATTTTTTAACTATGTCCGCGTTCACAGGATGCGGGAAGTCTTCGCCATCCATTGTAGCAAGTATCATGGCTCCACCGGAGAATACCTTCTTAACCACAAATGGCCCTTCGTATGTGGGAGTCCACTTGCCTCTGGGATCCCCTTGTGATAGAATGATACGCTTGATCACTAAGTCGCCAATTTGATACACCTGTGTCTTGACTCTTTTGTTAAACGCCTGGGTCATGCGTTTCTGATATATCTGCCCGTGACAAACAGCCGCAAGTCTCTTCTCATCAATCAAATTTATCTGATCGAGCCGAGTCTGAATCCATTCATCCTCGTCTAAACCCGCCTCTTTCATGATCCTTAGAGAGGGAATCTGAACTTCTACTGGTAAAACAGCTTCCGTTCCATAGACTAAAGAGAAAGGAGTTGCCCCTGTCGAAGTGTGTACTGAAGTGCGATAACCATGAAGAGCAAATGGTAACATCTCATGCCAGTCTTTGTACGTTACTGTCATCTTTTGTATGATCTTTTTGATGTTCTTATTAGCAGCCTCCACGGCGCCATTCATCTTTGGCCGGTACGGAGAAGAGTTATGGTGTTTAATTTTGAACTGCGTGCAGAGTTCAGTAATCATCTTGTTGTTCAAATTAGTACCATTGTCAGTGATAATTCTTTCAGGGATGCCATATCGACAAATAAGGCTATTCTTGATGAACCGTGCCACCACATTCTTGGTGACAGAAGCAAATGAGGCTGCCTCTACCCACTTTGTGAAGTAATCAATAGCGACGAGAATGAAGCGATGTCCATTAGAAGCCGTAGGTTTAATCTCTCCGATCATATCGATGCCCCACATTGCAAAGGGCCAAGAAGCTGTTAACACGTTCAATGGAGTAGGAGGCACATGTACTTTATCCGCATAGATCTGACACTTGTGACAGGTTCTGGAGTGATGGTGGCAATCAGCTTCCATGGTAGACCAATAATACCTTGATCTCATAATCTTCTTGGCCATTGTATGTCCATTAGAATGAGTCCCAAAAATACCGTCATGCATGTCTTCCATAATCCTTTCTGCTTCCTTTTTATCCACACAGCGAAGCAAAGTTGAATCATGATTACGTTTGTATAATACTCCATTACTCAGAAAGAATTTAGCGGAGAACTTCCTCAGGAATTTTCTGTCATTGATGGATGCCCCTTCAGGGTATTCCTGAGCTCCTAAATATCTTTTTACGTCGTGGAACCAAGGTTTCCCCTGTACTCTTTCAGTGTGAAGTTCATAACAGTGTGCTGGTTCATCTAACCGTCCAATGGTAATCATGGGAGCTTCGCTGCCCCATCTGACTCTGAACATAGATGACATGGTAGCTAAGGCGTCTGCCAACTGATTCTCTTCCCGTGGAATATGTTCAAATGTAATCTCTTCAAAGTATGTGATTAAGGTCATCACCCGCTCTCGATAAGGGATGAGATTTGGATGTTTAGTATCCCATTCTCCTTTGATCTGACTGATTACCAAGGCTGAATCTCCATACACACTCAAAAACTTGATCCGCCGATCCATAGCAGCTTTGAGTCCCAAAATGCATGCTTCATACTCAGCCATATTATTGGTACAGTGAAAACATAGTCTAGCAGTGAGAGGTGTATGGTAACCTCCGGGAGAAATAAGTACAACCCCAACACCATGGCCCAACGCATTAGAAGATCCGTCGAAAACCATAGTCCATCGGGATCCCAGTTCGGGTCCTTCATCCGGTTCAGGTTTTTCATCATCAGTAACAAGCATGACATCCTCATCTGGGAACTCGAAATTCATAGATTGATAATCGTCCACCGCTTGATGAGCCAAATGATCAGCGAGCACGCTTCCTTTGATTGCTTTCTGGGTAGTATACTGGATATCGTACTCTGTTAAGATCATCTGCCATCTCGCTATTCTTCCGGAGAGGGCAGGCTTCTCGAACATGTATTTGATGGGATCCATCCTAGAAATCAACAAAATGGTATGATTCAACATATACTGTCTTAGTCGGCGAGCAGCCCAGGCCAAAGCACAGCAAGTTCTCTCGAGCAGTGAGTATCTTGTTTCACAGTCGGTAAACTTTTTGCTCAGGTAGTATATGGCATGCTCTTTTCGACCAGACTCGTCATGTTGCCCCAATACGCACCCCATTGAATTTTCTAACACGGTCAAAAATACATGATTAGAGGTCTTCCTTCAACTGGTGGTATCAGAATCGGAGGTTCCTGGAGATAGTTCTTGATTTTGTCAAAAGCTTCTTGGCATTCGTCATTCCATATCATCTCTTGATTTTTCCTCAGTAATTTGAAGATGGGTTTGCAGGTAGCGGTCAAGTGGGAGATAAATCGGGCAATGTAGTTCAAGCGTCCCAAGAAACCTCTGACTTCTTTCTCCGTATGAGGAACTGGCATTTCTTGAATAGCTCTCACTTTAGCCGGGTCAACCTCAATTCCTTTACCACTGACAATAAAGCCCAAGAGCTTACCGGATCTTACTCCAAAAGTGCATTTGTTCGGGTTCAACCTCAACTTGTATTTCTTCAACCTCTCGAACAGTTTGTATAAATGATCGAGATGTTCCTCCTCAGTATGAGATCTGGCTATCATGTCATCCACATATACTTCTATTTCATGATGGATCATATCATGGAACAAAACCACCATAGCACGCTGGTACGTTGCCCCGGCGTTCTTTAGACCGAATGGCATTACTTTGTAACAGAAAGTGCCCCATTGCGTCACAAACGTAGTTTTCTCCATGTCCTTAGGTGCCATCTTAATCTGATTATAACCCGAGAATCCATCCATGAATGAGAATACTTTGTGTTGAGCGGTGTTATCTACCAGAACATCAATGTGCGGGAGTGGAAAGTCATCTTTGGGATTCGCTTTATTCAAATCTCTGTAATCTACGCACATTCGCACCTTACCATCTTTCTTCGGTACCGGTACCACATTAGCAACCCATTGAGGATAAGAAGTAACGGCTAGAAAACCGGCATTGAACTGTTTCATAACCTCAGCTTTGATTTTCTCAGACATTTCAGGACGCATGCGGCGAACCTTCTGCTTAACAGGACGACAATCCTCCTTCATCGGCAGACGATGTACTACTATGTCAGTATCCAATCCTGGCATGTCTTCATAAGACCAAGCAAAGATCTCCACATAGTCACGCAACATCTGAATCAACCTTTCTTTGACGCTATTTTCCAAGCCTGCTCCTATTTTGACTTCTTTTCTGTCTACTTCAGTACCTAGATTTACGATTTCGAGTGACTCTTCGTGTGGCTGTATAGTCCTTTCTTCTTGCAGTAACAGTCTGGCAAGTTCTCCAGGTACTTCACAATCTTCCTCACTTCCATCCTCGGCTTGGTAGATCGGATTTTCAAAGTCATAATGAACAGTAGTAGAACTATTGTCAACAGGATCCAGAGTGGGGATGGGTCTGCAATTCGTTACGTGAGTGTGTGTAAGAAAACATAGCTCGTTTGGAAGATGACAGAAAAGATAAAGAGCGCAATATTTGAATGCAAAAAGTCCATTGATTTATTGAATATGAATATGCTTATGAAGATGACAAAACCCTTAACAAATTAGCTATTGTGCCCCGGGCATAGACACAACGCTTGGAGAAGTTCAATTGTAAAAAAAAACAAAAAATTTGCAACACTAAAATAGACAATAACAATTACTCCTGACTAAAGGAAATCGGGATAGTGTCTTCAGCCTTCCAATTATTGAGTCCGTCACCAATTGTTGGGAAAATCCAGCTATCCAGGTCGCAATCGCTGTCAGCATCTTCTACAGCATTAATTTGACTCTTGTCAGGGCTGAACCCCAGGCCAAATTTGTCAGACTTGTATGGTACGTCGATCAATTGACCCCAGCCAGTACGACCACCATCTTCAACCACGGCTTGAGCGTCCTTTAGAGAAATCATAGCAGGAGGAGCACGAATAACCTTGGGTACACAGGAAGTTGGCTTAAGGACAGGAATGGTCAGAGGAACTACTTCAAATGACTGACAAGGAGTCTCAATGAATTCACCATCCATCTCGACGTATCTGAAGGTATGCACACTACTGACAATGTACTCTTCTTCTCCACACACGGTGACAATCTTACCCTCTATCGGATATCTCAACTTTTGATGGAGAGACGAAGCTACAGCACCTGCCCCATGAATCCAAGGGCGTCCCAGTAAGCAGGAGTAGGCAGGACGAATGTTCATTACATGAAAGGTAATGTTGAAGACTTGAGGTCCTATCTTGATAGGGAGGACTACTTCGCCATGGACAACACTCTTCGCACCATCGTAAGCACGTACCACAATGTCACTAGGTTTCAGTTCAATGCTTTTACAATCCAGCTTATCCAGCACAGCTGTCGGCAGCACATTCAAGGAAGAGCCATTATCGATCAACACATGAGACAAAGTGATTCCCCTACACTCAATGGAGATATGCAGGGCTTTATTGTGATTCTTTCCTGCTGGTGTCAGATCAGCGTCGGAAAAGCCTAGGCCATTGTCAACAGCCAAGTGAGCAACATAATTTTCGAACTGATCGACAGATGTTTCCTGAGGCACATGAGCAGTCTTCAAGAATTTTATCAATGCATTGGCATGAGATTCAGAAGATAACAGCAAGGATAACATCGAGATCTTAGACGGGGTATGCCCCAACTGTTCTACCACATCGAAATCACTCTTGCGGATGATTTTCAGCACTTCTTCCATTTCCTGTTTGGCAACATCTTCGGGAGTAACTTCAACCGGTGTCTCTGACTGGGAAGGGTTGACTGGTTCCTTTCCTCGGGGAGTAACTTCAGGGTTTCCGTCTTCCGAATTCTCTGGATCAGCAGGGTTTCTGTGCCAGGGTTTCCGTTCTTTTCCGTCCGTCTCGGTCTGTCCATTTTCGTGGCTGAGGTGCCTGGTATTTATAGTGATGGTGGTGACCTAATGGGCTTAAAATGAGGTCCAAAACTTCAGATTTTCGCAAGCTTCGCTAGGCGAGGGAATTGCTCGCCTAGCGAGCAAGCTATTCTGGGCTTTTTTTCTGGATCTGATGCTTCGCTGGGCGAGTGTCATGATGAAGTGTTCGCTAGGCGAAGTAATTGCTCGCCTAGCGAGCAAGCTGTTTTGGGCCACCTTTGGATTGGGCCCGTTGTGAGCTGGGCTTTCGTTCCTTTAGAGTCGGTGCCTTGCAAAACAAGTCGGAATGCCTTGACAGATGCCTTGTAGTATCAACGGGAAAATTTTGGGGTATGACAATGATGAAGAGCAAGGAGTGCCAGACTTTGTGACGCATGAATCGACGTGCCAAAATTGGATTGTTGTTGATGTTCCTTCTGTTATTCACTTGTCGAAGTAATATGTTTTCTTTTTGTTATTTTCAAAGTCCTTTCACCATGCCCAAGGTGAAAGTGAATTTATGTGGGTTTTGTTTCAAATTTCATTATCATTAATAAAATGTTATTTCGTTTATCCACATTATGTTTTTCCTTTTTGCTTATTCTGGAAAATCCTAACATAAAAGAAAAAATAATAATCATTTTTATATTTGCATCACAATGTGCGTTTATTTATTCATATTCTAAAATCAAGCATAAAATCATTGTGCAAATTAATTGTTAAACCCATTGAAAACAATGACCTTATGCCCTCTCCCAACTTTTAATTTCCTGTGTTCGAAATGGAAGAAGAGGATGATGAAGAGATTCCTGATGAGATTTCTCGGTTGCTTGAGCATGAAGAGAAGACCATTCAGCCTCACAAATAGTCGTTGGAAGTGATTAATTTGGGTTCTAAAGATAACAAGAAAGAAGTCAAGATTGGGGCACTGCTTTGTCCAGATGTTAAGAAGAGGATGGTAGAGCTTCTTTGAGATTACATGGATGTGTTTGCTTGGTCTTAACAAGATATGCCAGCTATTGATACCGATATTATGGAGCATCGATTGCAGTTAAAGCAAGAGTGTTCGCCAGTTTAGCAGAAGTTGAGAAGAACTCACCCTGATATGGATGTCAAGATTAAAGAAGAAGTTAAAAAGCAGATTGATGTTGGGTTCTTTGTTACTGCTAAGTATCCTCTGTGGGTAGCTAACGTTGTGCCTGTTCCAACAAAATATGGTAAAGTTCGGATGTGTGTTGATTACAGAGACTTGAACAAAGCTAGTTTGAAAGATGATTTTCCTCTACCGCACATTGACATGTTGGTAGACAGTACGACTAAGTTCAACGTCTTATCCTCTATGGATGGATGCTCCGGATATAATCACATCAAGATGGCACCCTAAGATATGAAAAAAAACAACATTTATTACACCCTGGGGAACATTGTGCTATAGAGTGATGCCTTTCGGTTTAAAGAATGTTGGTGCAACATACCAAAGAGACATGACTACTCTTTTCCATGACATGATGCATAAAGAGATATAAGTCTATGTTGATGATATGATTTCTAATTCGAAGACCGAAGAAAATCATGTTGAGTATTTGTTGAAGTTATTTCAGCGGTTGATAAAGTTTAAACTCCGGTTGAATCCTAATAAGTGTATTTTTGGTGTCTGTTCGGGAAAGTTATTAGGTTCCATTGTCATCCAGAAAGGTATTGAAGTAGATCCTGATAAAGTCAGAGCTATTTAAGAAATGCCAGCGCCGAAGACAGAAAAGCAAGTCAGGGGGTTCCTTGGGCGTCTAAATTATATATCCAGATTTATATCTCACGTGACTGCCACGTGTGGGCCAATATTCAAGCTTCTCCATAAAGATTAAGGTTGTGTTTGGACAGAGGACTGCCAGAAGGCTTTGGACAGCATCAAGGAGTATCTGCTTGAACCTCCTATCTTATCTCCTCCAGTTGAAGGAAGACCTTTGATTATGTATTTAACCATGTTAGAAGAGCCCATGGGTTGTGTGATTGGACAACAAGATGAAACTGGTAGAAAGGAGCATGCCATCTACTATTTGAGTAAGAAGTTTACAAACTGTGAGTCTCAGTATTCTATGCTTGAGAAGACTTGTTATGGTTTAGCATGGGTTGCCAAACGTTTACGCCAGTATATCATCAATCATACCACTTGGTTAATATCCAAAATGGATCCAATCAAATATATTTTTGAAAAACCTGCATTGACTGGAAGGATTGCTCGTTGGCAGATGCTATTGTCTGAATATGATATTGAGTACCGTACTCAGAAAGCAATTAAAGGAAGTATTCATGCAGATCATTTGGCTCACCAGCCGATTGATGATTATCATTCCATTAGGTTTGACTTCCCTGATGAAGATGTTATGTACTTGAAAGCTAAAGATTGTGACAAATCGTTGCTTGGAGAAGGGCCAAATCCTGGATCTCGGTGGGGTTTAGTGTTTGATGGAGTTGTTAATACTTATGGTAATGGAATTGGGCCAATCATTATTACTCCTAAGGGTTCTCATATCCCTTTTACTGCAATATTGATGTTTGATTGTATGAATAATATGGCAGAATATGAAGCTTGTATCATGGGTCTTGAAGAAGCCATTGATCTGAGGATTAAAATCCTAGATGTGTACGGAGATTCATCCTTGGTGGTCAATAAAATTTAAAGGAGAATGGGAGACTCGTCATCCTGACCCAATTCCTTACAAAGATTATGCAAGGAGGTTGTCAACTTTATTTAATAAAATAGAGTTTCATCATATACCTCGTGAAGAGAATCAGATGGCGGATGCTTTGGCTACTCTGTCCTCTATGTATAAAGTAAATTGTTGGAACGACGCGCCCAATATCACAATTATGCGCCTTGATAGACCTACTGGCGTGTTTACAGCAGAGGAAGTCACAAATGATAAGCCTTGGTATTATGACATTAAATGTTTCCTCCAAAATCAGAAATGCCTGCTTGGGGCATCCAGCAAAGATAAGAAGACTTTGAGAAGACTGACTGACAATTTCTTTTTGACTGAAGATGTGATGTATAAGATAAATGTTGACATGGCTTTGATCAGATGCATGGATAGACACGAAGCAGACATGTTAATGCAAGAAGCTCATGAAAGATCTTTTGGCACTCATGCCAATGGACATGCAATGGTTAAAAAGATGTTAAGGGCAGGTTACTATTGGCTAACAATGGAATTTGATTGCTGTAAATTTGTAAAGAAGTGCCTTAATTATCAGACTTATGCTGATAAGATTCATGTGCCTCTGACGCTTATCAATGTTATTTCATCCCCATGGCCTTTCTCTATGTGGGGAATTGATATGATTGGTATGATTGAGCCCAAAGATTCGAACAAACATCGTTTCATTCTGGTAGATATTGATTACTTCACCAAGTGGGTTAAAGCAACATTATTTGCTAATGTGACCAAGCAGGTTGTGGTCCGATTTATCAAGAATCAGATTATTTGTCAATATGGTGTTCCAAGCAAGATCATTATTGATAATGGGTCGAACTTGAATAACAAGATGATGAAAGAGCTTTGCGACGACTTCAAGATTGAACATCATAAATCTTCTCCTTACAGACCTAAGATGAATGAGGTTGTTGAAGCTGTGAATAAGAACATTAAGAAGATCATCCAGAAGATGGTTGTGACGTATAAAGATTGGCATGAGATGCTCCCATTTGATTTACATGGATATCGTACATATGTCCGCACTTCAACAGAGGAAACCCCTTCTATCTTATGTATGGCATGGAAGCAGTGCTCCCTATGGAGGTTGAGATCTCATTAATGCGAGTTATGATGGAAGCCAATTTGTTTGAGGCTGAATGGTGTCAGAGCAAATATGATCAGTTGAATTTGATTGAAGAGAAAATAATGACGACCTTGTGTCATGGTTAGTTGTATCAAAAGAGAATGAAGAAAGCATTTGAAAAGAAGGTTCGACCTCGTGTATTCAAAGAAGGTGACCTAATGCTCAAGAAGATTTTGTATTTCAACACCGATTCTTGGGGAAAATGGACTCCTAATTATGAAGGCCTATATGTTGTTAAGAGAGCTTCCTCTAGTGGTGCATTGATTCTTACAACTATGGATGGTGAGGAGCTCCCTCGTCCTGTGAATGTTGATGCAGTCAAGAAATACTTTTCCTAGAAAAATAAAAGAACAACTCGCTAAGTTGAAAACCCGAAAGGACGGCTTAGGCAAAAATGAGCGTCTCGGTGGATTGAAAGCCCGAAAGGGAGGTCCAGGAAAAAGTTAGAGACATAAAAAGAAAATAATCATCCCGGTAGATTGACCCTGAAAAGGAAATCTAGTCCAAAGTTGGGGATTATGGCAAGTAACTGCATCAGGCCAGACTGGAGCAACAATGTCTATCGTATGACCCTTTTCTGTCATCCTCGACCGAAGTCTAGAGCATAGTGGAATTCAAAGTTGTTAGGGATAATAGTGGTCATTATATTTCAATGTAGCCCTTTCCATATATTTACCATTTTCCAACTTTGTAATGATTCGTGGAGTCATGTCTTTTGCGGCCTACCATTCTATCAATAAAATTTGAGCCTTTTGCCCACTTGTTTGTTATTTTTATTTTGTTTCAGTTTACAAAATTTAATTTATTTCCGATAATCATTTTTGAAATAGATACATATTTAAACAATCATGTTTTTGAAAATTTACGAAAAAGATATGTATTTCCCCTCGTCCTGTGAATACAAAAGAGAAATGTTAATGGCAATCCCAAGGATGGTAAGATCCTGAATAGCGGAAATCAGTGACTTCCCCATGAAAAAATTTCTTTTACTACAGTCGCCCCAACATTAGATTGCAAGAGTGGTGTGATCCTAACAGGTCTTTGCCAGCATCTTCATCTTGTTGAGATTAACCTAGTATCTTTTTGTACTGTGTTATCAGTCTCGCACCTTTGTGTTTGTTTTGTCAGCATAATCATACACGTATGCATATCATCATGATATTTATTTGCGTATTTTGCATTTTGCAATAACTCCTCACCACTCTCTGGAACCTTTCTTCCTGCAGAGTGTGTGTGTCCTCTCTCTAATAGAGTGTTGACCTTTAAGCAGAAAGAGTTTATCCTTTCTAATTCCCCATTGAGTCTGATCCTTGGGGAAAATTTTGCTTCAGTTTTTCCCTCCAATTCATTATCTGGATGAGATCAATCTCCCATTGAGTTCATGCCCTTATTGGATTTAGTCGTCTTTGACCGCTTCTCTCCGGTTCATTCCTGGTCTGAACTTTGGTCCCCCTTTGATTGGTTACCTTTGTTAAGTTATCACTTGGTTGGTAGTTGGTAATTTGGCTTATTACCTTTGTTAAGCTATCACTCGGCTGATAGTAGGTAATAATTCCTTTTACCTTTAATTGGTTACCTTTGTTAAGCTATCACTTGGATGGTAGTTGATAATTATTCCCTTTGTCTTATTACCTTTGTTAAGCTATGACTCAGCTGATAGTAGGTAATAATTCCTTTTACCTTTGATTGGTCACCTTTGTTAAGATATCACTCAGCTGATAGTAGGTAATAATTCCTTTTACCTTTGATTGGTTAACTTTGTTAAGATATCACTTGGCTGGTAGTTGGTAATCATTCTCTTTGGCTTATTACCTTTGTTAAGCTATCACTCGGATGATAGTAGGTAATAATTCCTTTTACCTCTGATTGGTTACCTTTTCTTAGCTATCACTTGGATGGTAGTTTGTAATCATTCCCTTTGGCTTATTACCTTTGTTAAGATATCACTCAGCTGATAGTAGGTAATAAATCCTTTTACCTTTGATTGGTTACCTTTGTTAAGATATCACTTGGTTGGTAGTTGGTAATCATTCCCTTTGGCTTATTACCTTTGTTAAGTTATCACTCGACTGATAGTAGGTAATAATTCCTTTTACCTTTGATTGGTTACCTTTGTTAAGTTATCACTTCGCCGGTAGTTGGTAATCATTCCATTTGGCTTATTACCTTTGTTAAGTTATCGCTCGTCTAATAGTATGTAATATTCTTCTCCTATTAGAGTTAGGGTTTTTCCCTGTTGATGATTACTTTTCCCCGGTTAAGTATTACTTTGTTAAGTCTTCCCCGTTGGGTCTTTGGTTCGTCCTCTAACCATGCATCGGTTATTTTTGAGCTTTTCCCCCCGTGGAATTTTGTATGTCCCCATCTGGGTACCCCTTTTCAAATATGTCTTTCCCCTGTGGAATTTTAGTTTCCTCTCGTTTCTAGCAGTTTCTTTGTCTCTTGTGGCGCTATATTCCCCACAGAGATTCTTGTTTGCATTCATATCATATCATAAACATCTTGCGATATCTTAGGGCCAAAAATTGGGTCTTTAATATTTAAGTCTCTCCAATCTTGTCGACACAAAGATTCCAACCTTCATATCTCCAAATTGAAGAAACATAAATAGGGGCATCTATCATACCCTAATTTTTAACCCTAAGATCTCACATCTCATTTGCCTCTTTTGCATGCAAGCAAGGTCACATTTTGGCCTTTCCCCTATTCATCTTTGGGTTTGTTTCTTGCAGGGATCACCAAGCACCTCTTGATGTTTTACTTTTGTGTTTATTGCTTATCTAACCTCTAATCAAAATACCAAAAATATGTCTTGTTTCTCTTAAGTTTATTGTGCAAGGTAGGGCTCCTCAAGTCAAGATCACCTCAAAGTTTGGTGGCTTACTTCTCAAGAAAAGTCAAAGGTTCATGTGTTTATTTCCATGCCTTCTTCAACAAGTAAATTCGAGATTTGAGCAATTTAATTAAGAGGCCATCAAGGATATCTTATCTTGAGTTCATAAGATCACCCATGTGCTTTGAAATGTAAGGAAAGTCCAAGTACACAAGCTTGTTCCAAGGGGTTTGACCAAAAAGTCAATATTTTGAAGTCAAGGTTCCAAGGATCACAACTTCTTCAATTCTCAACATTTTTTAATAACATTTTTTTCATATGACTCTTCTCAACATCCTCTACAACTTATCTTTACATGACAAAATCTAATTATTCTTGGAGGATCATAAAACGTTTGGAGACATTATAGGTCACTTGTGGACTTAGTGAAATTTGACCTATTTTCAAGTGACTTTTTGCCAACTTTCAAAGATCATAACTTCTTCAATTTTCAAAATATGGAGTTGATTCTTTTTGCATAATGTTATTGGTAATACCCTCTACAAGTTTTCTTCAAGTACCAAGGTTAAATTATACTTAGAAGGCCATGGAATTCATCGGGAGATTATAGGTCAATTTTCAGCCATGAAGCACTCAAATTTTTCTAAGTTATGGAACCGATAATTTATGCCAACTTCAACACACCATAACTTTGTGCTCAAACATAAAAATGAAACCTTTCTTGGAACATTGTAATCTTGGTCATGATGTTAACACATTGCAAAAATAATGGGATAAAAAAGCCTCTTGAGTAGGATGCCCCATTGAGTTGAACATGGTAACTTGAAATTGAAGAAATCACCATTGCCTGAAATTTGATCATGACTAAACTCAATTACAAGCCAAATTAGCAATTGTTTTTGTCCTAAACATGTTTTAACAAACCTCCAGAAGTTAATTGACAGTTAAAACACGTCATTTGGATGAGTTTTGAGGAGTTTCAAGTCACACTTTTCATACACTTGGATCAAATACGTTTTCCACGAATTTAACATCATTCACACGTATTTGGATCCAATTACATTGCATATAAATAGAGGAAGTTATTGCCTTCTTTGAAAGCTTTGGAGAACCCAGAAACCCCTGCTGCAACTTGAAGTTTTTCTAAAAAATTCAACTATCGTGTTTTGAGTTTCAGCCTGTTTCAATCCATTTTCTTGATTTTATTAGCTCCATCGACATCCTCTGAAACTTTTATAACAATTCCCCAACTCTGAGACCTTCTAAAGTATTCTAACCAGATCGAGCTTCATCAACTTCTGATCACCATCTGGACAAGATAGTTCTGAGCATCATTTGAACTCAAACAAGTTACCACAATGTAGTCCTTCACCCTCTAATGCTTTCCTACAAATTATCTGGTGTTGATTGATCATGTTCATCATTTAATTTTATTTTTCGTGGCTTGCTTGCTTCTGAAACTTCTTTGAAATTCCCTTTGTTTAGTTCACATAAATGAATTTAAGGTATAAGGTTGAATTCGGGATGAGAAGAGGATCACAATGGTGGTGGTCTCGTTTCTTGAAGTTACCAAACGATGAAACTCCGGTGAGAGCTCACCGGAGAAGATGATCAAAGTATTTCTCAGGTGGTCTGAGTTTGGACCATACACGTTGGCATTTTGAAATGTTTTGATTGGTTGAATTCAAATTGGATCATGTATTCTGATTGTAGCGCGTTCCATCGTGTTTCTCATAATTTGGAGTGTTAGATCTGCCACGTCAATTAATGAGGCGTGATCCAACGCTCCCTGTTTTTTCTGATTTTAATTCTTTTTCTTTTATTATTTTAAATTGCTTTTTCTGTAAAAAATCGTAGTAATTTCATTTTTTATCCAAAAAATCCCAAAATAATTTCTAAAATTCTCTTTTATTTTTCTTCATCTGATTTTTATTTTTCCATATTTTATTTCATTGATTTTATATTTTTCATGAATTTTCTCTTTTCTCATTTGTTTTAATTGGTTTAAAAATACTTTTCTGCATTTTAAAATTCTGAAAATTTTATTATATGTTTCTCATTTTATTTTCAACCTTCCATAATTTTCTTGGCCATCTATTTGATGTTTTGAAGGACTTCATGGATTTTCCATTTTATTTCCATATTAAAAATCATTTAAAAATACCTTTAATGCATTTTTATTTCATTTAATTGCATTTTTAATTTGTTTGACCTTGTGAATTTCTGTTAGCCTTGGATCATGATGATTTTGACTTCAAGTCTCATCAAACTCAATGGATCTTGGGTGTTAATGGGGTGAAAATCCTAATCCACCAAAATGGATGATTGATTTTGATGATGACTTGATCAAATCTGTCATTCAATTTGGGTGTGACATCTATTGTCCCCTTTCTTCTTCATCCGTTTCTTTTCCCTTTGATCAATTGGATGCATATGTGTCCATCTTGTTCATGATGTGTGGATTGGTGCTTGATGAACTTTCATCCTTTCAAATATACCTTCTAAGTGATCATGAATCGTTTAAGGTACTTTGATTGATGCATAAGTTTGTCTTAAGTTTCATGAAATGTGGATTGAAGTAATGGACCATCCTCCTAGCCTTTGTGCTTGATCATACTCTTTCTTTTTCTTTTCTTGTGTGGCATAGCTTTAGGAGGAGGATTTATATATCATTTCTCTAGTATGTATTAACACAAAAATTATTATTGATCGACTTCTGATAGTTGCCACTTCTACATTAGTCCAATTACGATTACTTAACATAGTGCTAAATTTATCCCAAAGACAATGACATTTTTATAAGTGAGATTGTAAGTCTGTTATTCTTCATGGTATTTTGTGAAAATGTTGTCTTTTCCATTTGTGAGAGCTAGTGGCATACTTGTTGATTTTATCCAAGTTGGAGCCCTTCTCATAAATGATGTATAGGTTCATATCTTCATGATTGTGAGGGGATAGTTGAGTGTTCTCCAAAAATGACCAAAAACATCTTTTCATCTTTACTAACATCCTTCACTAAATCTTCACTTGTATTATCTTTTTATTTCAATGTCATTTACTTTATGCCTTTATTTTACGTCATTTATTTTATGCCTTTATTTTATGTAATTTACTTTATGTTTTATGTTTAGCATTTCATACCATATTACTTGTGATTATATCATTTTGTTCTTGGTCCATTTGGACCATTCTTTATGTCATTGCTAAGAAAACCTAAAAAAAGAGGAACTTGTTTATCTTGATTCATGGACTTGTGTCACTATCCTTGGAATCTTTGTGGAGTTATCGACTTAAAATTAGGATTTTGACCTTTGCTTTGGGACTTGTGACATGAGACCTTGGAATCCATCTAATACCTTTGACTTTGGACTTCTCTGTGAAGACTTGGCTTGGTTACTTTGGTCTCATCTGACACACGGATATCATTTGCTTATTTTGCTTGCTTTATGCTTAATCAAAAGGAGGGAAATTCTTACTTGACTTATGTCATAAAACTTGATATCTCTTGGTTATATCTTTCTTCTTTAGCTTTTACTTTACTGCTTTAGGATAATGTCTTCTTCTCCCCCATTCTTTAATTTTCAAATCTTCTCTCTCTTTTCAAAAATCTTCTTGATTTCTAACTTGAACATCTTTCTCAATAAACCTTGACTTTTGTCAAGTGATTTTCAAAACCTTTTTCTTAATAAATACTAATCCATCTTAAGCATATTTAGGTCAATTTATAAAAAAAAAAGACTAAAAAGGCATAACTCATTCAAACCATTTTGTGCCCTTTCTTTTTTAAAACTTTTTCTCAAGGCATTAGACATGAGTCATTTCCATAGTTGAGTTATAATTCTCCTATATCCATAGTATTGATGATAATTCTTTTTCATTTGTGGGAGCTAGTGACATACTTGTTGATCCTTATCCAAGTTGGAGTCCTTCTCATGATGATGTAAAGTTCTCATACTTGTGGGTGACTAGTTGAGTATTCTCCTTAAAATAACAAAATGTCTCTTTCCATAAAAATGAATCAAAACAAACTCCTTTTGTTATTTTTACCACAAACTACGAGATTTTGATCCTCCATTGCACTTTGTTGTTATGTAGGCATGAGACTTCAAAAGTCTTGGCAAACACCAAATCATAATAAAAATGCTTATTTTCCCATCCCTTCAATCTTTCAACCAACAACACCTTTTTTAAACCAAAATGTGCATATTTTCAAAGAGGTTCCCATGGAGTACCATGGATGTTTAGGTTGCTAATACCTTCCCTTTGCATAACTAACCCCCAGACCCTTGTTCTCTTTTTATTGGTTTTGTTTTAATACTTCTATGGATTTTGTTCGTACTTTTTCCATTTTCCTCTGGAAATAATAAAAGCGCGGTGACGACTCTTGCTTTGCGAGTTAAGTTAATCAATAACTTAATCTCAAAAAATTTACTGCTACAGACTTGTACTGCTATTTTTCACAAAAAAAAATGTTTTTTCATGCATGTTTAATGCATGAGACCTTTCCCACATTTTTTCCAAATAATTTTATGCTTCCTAATGCTAAGATCTACATAGAGATTCAGAGAATACTGTCTAATATACATTTACGCTAAAGTATCCTAGTTCTAACATCATACAAAATACATCTAACGGAAGTTGTACCCACGTACTCCCCATTTTTTATAATGACAAAACTTTAGATGATGCGTATGTGTTTGCAATGAAAAGAACCCCCTGAAAGTATGCACCCTACAACAAATTCATTCATCTTCATTTTATTTCTCCCCCTTTGACAACATCAAAAATAAGCAAAGCAAACATTGAGAAGAAACTAAAACCATGCATAATCAAATATAACACACATAGGTGTTTTGCAAATGTAAGAATATCAATATGATAATACTCACATAGAGTAATTTTCATATTGAAAAGAGATACGTAAACATAAATACAAGACAATAATGCAACAATAAAACAAATTGTCACAACTTATGCCACATAAACACAACACAATCATGAAAAATGAAGTATACAAAGTGAAAACAAGATACTTGATGTCATACCCAAAAGTTCACCCTACCTCATACAACTTTCATCTGATTCATGGCCCTATTACACATACATGCATTGTTCCATCACCATAATTGCATAAACATTCATAAGCAAAGACATATTACACAGACTCAAGGCATGGTGTTCACATCTAAAAAATTGAGGGTTTTTTCAGATAAAAATTCAAGAGAAAAATGTGCAAAAAAACAAGGAAAAAGACAATTTTTGGCCCATGTAACCGGTTACCTAGGTAACCGGTTACATCCCTTTTTAAGCATTTTCCAGGCCTTTTTTGGCCTATGTAACCGGTTACCCTGTTTCAGGTAACCAGTTACATCAGTGTAACGCAGGCCCCCCAGGCCATTTTTGACCTAGGTAACCGGTTACCCTGATTCAGGTAATCGGTTACCCTACGCAGAACAACAACAATAACCTTTTTTTACTCCAAATTGACCCTTCTTTTTTACCCACCTATCCACTTGCTTTCCCTATAAATAGGGCGCTATTTCCCTCTATTTTGTACCAAGTTTACAACCTCAAAAGTTCTATCCACACATCAATCAAACACTCTTCCTTAAACCTAGGTCAAAACAAAAATCATTCTCTCCCAAAATCACCTCCCACCATTTTTTCCTAATTCACTTTTTTCTTCAAAACCTTCCACTCTCTAATACTCACAACTCAACCCATTCACTAAGTTTCCACCGTAAACACTTTCATCCCAAACCTCCTGCTTCACATTCAAGCTCAACACCACAACAACCCAGCTTTTTCACATTTTGGGGTAATGATTGTAGCTTAAACTTTTTAATATTTTTGGTTATGTTTTTGTGTTGGAAATGGTTGGCTTTTATTGGGTTGTATTTTGAGGGAGTTTAGAATCAAGTTTATGACAAATGATTAAGTTTGGTTTACACACTTTTTCTTGGGATTTTTTGCTCTTACTACCATTTTTAGTCAAATTTTGTTATTGTTATCATTTGCTATTTATTGTTGATTTTTTGTTATATTTTTTGGGTTCATGAAATCTATTAGGTCATGACTATGGTTGTTTAGAGTTGATAAAATCTTCAATATTTCAAACCTATTAATGAATGATCAATGGATCATTCATGATACTTTGAGGCATTGATAGGTTGCCTCTATTCCAACCATACTTGAGTTATTTGGTGCATAGATGAAACCATTTTTTTGTATATTAACTTGTTAGTCCATTTGCTTATTGTGATTCCACTAACCACTAACTACTAACTACTAACATTTATATAAATGCACTTTATTTCTTTGCTATTTATTTGCTCACAATTTATTTTATTGTTCATTTTATTTCAAGTACTTTATGTTTATGTCCATTATTATCTAACCATATATAATTTACATTATGCTAATTTATTTACTCTCTTACTATCTTGCTAAAAAAAGGAGTAAAAACAAAAGAAAGAAAACAAATCATAATTATTTGAGTGATATAATCTTCTATTTGTCAAAATATTGATAGATGGACTTATGGTTGTATAACTTTCTTTGTTACAAATCTATTGTTAGATGATTATTAATCATCTTCAATACTTTGCATCAATGATAAGTTATCCCTTGAGGTGTCATATTTTAAGTTTTTTACCTATGGATAGATAGTTCTCAAAATGTCCATTTTGCATACATTACTAATCATTAACTATACTTTACTAACTTTGTTTATCATTAACCTTTATTTTTGTGGTTTTGGTACTATTAACTTGTTATTTATTTTATGTCATTTATATTCACTAACCATTATTATTGTGATATTGTTATTATTATCTTGTAATTTACTTTTATGTCATTACCTTGTAATTTACATTCAAGTATTCATTACCATCATCATTGTACAAACTCATCATGCATGTTTATTTACTTGTTATCTATTTTATCGTCATCATACATCAAAAACAACAAAAACATAATAGAATGATAAGACAAAAAACAATCCATTTCACTTAATCAATTTAGACTTAGAGGATCTCATCCTAGGACCTTTGCTTGGAGGCCTTTTTCCATTATCTTTGTGATACTTTATGAGCATTGAATTTTCATCTGTAACTTACATTCATATTGTAAGAATGGCATCATGGCACCACCCTAGGGGGACATGTTTGTAATACCACTATCCTTTGTTTAGCTTAGGTCACTTTTTGCATACACAAGGCTTTCTCTTGGGCTACCTTACAATGAGACCCTTTATTTTCTTATTGGTTACTTTGCATGCATGTTGCATTACCCAAATTTCATAATTAAATAAACAAACCCTCGATTCAACGTCAAATGGCATTTTCATAATCAAATTCAAAACATAATAAAACTACGATTAGTTTTGTACGCCACGAGCCTTAAGTGGTGGAGAATGAGTAAGAATGGAGCATTCATACCCTTACTCTGATTACTTTGGACGCAAGACGCTTGACTTATTCTCTAGAATATTCATCTTCACCCCTATACTTTGGTGCAATCTAACCACAAACATCTACTTTCATAAACCCTTATTCAAGATAAAAATCAACATAACTCATCAAACCTAATTTTTGTGCCTTAGGGCACCATCCCGAAAACTCTTTTCTCAAAGGTAAAATCAATCAACCCACAAAATTTTTCTACTTACAAAGCTTTGATTCCTCATTCCCGAATGAATGATACGTAGACACAAGGACCCCAATCCTTGCCGAACACTACAATAAAAAAGCACCCCCTCTTTCACACACATTTTTTTGAAAATAAAACAATGATAGATAAATCCCCATGTATGTAAAATAACCCAAATGGTTCCCATGGAGTACCATGGATGTGAGGGGTGATAATACCTTCCCCTTGCATAACCGACTTCCGAACCCAAATCTCGGTTGCGAGACTGATTCCTTATTCCCTTTTAGAGCTTCCCGTGCGCGTATATTTTTTAGGGTTTTATCGACTATTTCCCCTTGTAATACCTCAAAATTTGCCCCCCTCATTCATGCATTCATTTTTAGGTCATTTAACATTTCATATTGCATTTCATCATGTCAATCGGAATTAGATCCAAGAAGCTTGAATATCATCCAAGACACTTTGTGGGTCCTATCTGGGTGATCAGTCAACACAAGGGAATGGCTTGAGATACTTCTAACATGTTCAAATGGGGTCTATTCATCAGTCAAAACGTTAATCTTGAAGGAGCAAAAGTTTGTTCATGAGCTGTCATGCTCGCTAGGCGATAGCAGAATGGATCGCCTAGTGAGTCCCAAGAAAAGCCACCAGAATCACCTACGCTCAGAGGAATTTCTTGAACTGTCATGCTCGTTAGGCGAAGCCCATGCGTTTTGAAAATAAAAAAATAAATAAAAAAATAAAAAAAATAAAAAATAAAAAAATAAACAAAATATAACAGAAAAATCTTGGACTTGAACCTCTCTCATTTGAGCCCACAAAGCCACGAAAATCAGGTTATAAATTCTGAAATTTCAGTAAAGGAAAAAGAAAGAGAGGGAGGGAGAATTGGTGAAAGCTGAAAACACTCTGAAGTTTCCTTGGAACAAAACCCTAGAGAGATTCTAACTAATTTCGAGCAACCTCCAGAGACTGAAGGGAACTCATCTGCAAAGAACCTATTCTACCTCCTATAAACCCTAAGATTGTTCTGCGAACCCAACGGTGCAATTCAATTTCATTCGATCTCTCCAGTCAGGTTTGCCTTATTCCCATTACTTTATGCTTTTAATTTGAATACTCTGAATGTATGAGGTATTATGGGTGAATTTGGAAGAATGGGTATCGTTAGGTTTTGCATGTGGGCACATGTTTTAGTATGTATGTCATGTCTTGATGTGTGGATCCTTGCCCCCTGACTTTGAGTTTTTATACCCTTTTAATGCATTTGTTTGACAAGAGGTTTATGCCTCCTACCTTTGGTTGCTTTTTGTGAGCTTTTTGTGAACTTTAATGGCATGATTCATGTGATTCTCTGTTTGGTGCAATTCTTGATTGCACTCCATCTTGTTTCTCTAACCTGTTTGTTGAGTTTTTTTGTGAGGGCTCACATGAACCCTGAAAGGATAGCTTGCTTGGCATTCCACTTTATTTGTGGGATACCATTTGGAGATTTATTCCGATTACCTGTATTGACTTGCTTTCTTTGATGGTGCCAGCTCGAGAGATCTCTGGGTTTCTTATTTCTTTAGCTGTTATTACTTCGGATCTTTATCCGTGTGGTAGATCTCTTGATCCTTTATCTTTCCCGCATTTTACCGCTTTCTTAGCTGGAAGACCTCGATAGGAGGCAATGTTTTCTTTTGTTTGTTTACTTTTGTGCCCAAAGACCTCCAAAAGGAGGCACTAGTGCTAAAGACCTCCACGAAGAGGCAATTGACGGATAAAAGGGATTAGTAATCAATCCCCCGTTATTCAGTGTGTCGTTCTTTATGATCGCACTACGTGTTGATGCTTCAGAACAAAAGCCCGAGATCTTTTGTCTGGTCAGTCAGTGGAGAGGGTTCCACCTTTCTGAATCCCCACTTTTTGTCATGAGCTCACCCTGTCCAGGGTTAAGAGCTATGAGGTCTTATCCTCATTACCCTTCTGATCTGCTCACCCTGACGTTCAGTGTCAATGGTTAAGAGCCCATTTGATTACCTATTCCATGGCTTGTTTGTCGAGGTTGATATGACCCCTCTTGACTAAAGCCCTACCCATGTAGGTTTGAACCCCCTTGGTGGCATTTTACTTTATGCATGTTTGTTTTGTATGGTGTGATCGTCTCCCTATAGGATTGCTAGGCTTCGTATAGTCTCTCGTTTGCATGTCAATTAAGGTAGCACCGTTTCTTCTCCTAGGAACACGTTAACTCCTTCTACTATAGGCGAGTAAGTCTCCAAAGGTCGAGCATCCGGTAGATTGGTAGTAACGTCGTTCATCTAAAAAACACAACCCTTA
This sequence comes from Lathyrus oleraceus, assembly GCF_024323335.1. NCBI lineage: Eukaryota > Viridiplantae > Streptophyta > Magnoliopsida > Fabales > Fabaceae > Lathyrus > Lathyrus oleraceus. Next base: position 78,613,611 of record NC_066585.1, read on the forward strand.
ACCCGTAGTTAGCCGAAGTACGGCTTGCTCTGATTCTCATTCCAGATGAGATACGTAGGCATAAGACGCGATGTCTTAGCGAGCACACTCCTCTTTAGCCCATAGGCAGCCGAGCTACGAAGACTCTGATTCTCATATCCAGATGAGATACGTATGCAGTGGATGCGATATCCGTGCGAATCATTTTCTTTTGACCCCCTCTTTTAGCAAATAGTACATTAGATAAACCCACGCCCTTTAGACAAGAACAACAAAAGTGGATCCCGTAGAGTACTACGGATGCGTATGGGTGCTAATACCTTCCCTTCGCATAATCGACTCCCGGATCCAAGATTTGGTTGCGAGACATTGTCTTTTCCTTTCCCTTTTCCAGGTTTACTTCGAGCGTTTCCTTTCCCTCCTTTGGGATAAATAATGCACAGTGGCGACTCTTCTGTCTTTTCTTTCCCGCCGGTTATTTTTTTCGCATTCCTTTTTCAGGTTGCGACAGCTGGTGACTCTGCTGGGGACCCTGGTTTCCCTGAGCGAGTCCCTCCTAGATTTTGTAGGTTGTTTGTTTATTGGGTGTTCATTCTTTTGTACAGTTATTTATTTTTCAGCATTTACCTGTTTCATTGCATTGTGTACATATCATTGTTGTACATGTTGGCTCTGCTGTTGGTTTGTTTGTTTGTTGGGATGGGGTGTTCTACGAGAGATAAGCCCATTACTCAGGCTTGAGTGTACACACAGGTTTTAGAGTGGATAGTCATGAGGCTTGCGTGGCGTGTTGCTACGTTAAGTCGTTCATGAAGACCCACACCCAGACGAGGTTTCTTTTGGATATATTCTGTCCTATGGGTGTTCCATAACGACATGATGTTCCTCTAGAAATCGTCGACTCTGGTGACCATTTCCCGAGAACTCAGTCGAGGCCTCTCCTCCGAGACGCGTTTATGTTAGCTCTGGTGGGCGCATTCTCGCTGATCAATCCGAGGACCCCGAGACTGGGAACTTTCTATTAGGATGTCCTGTTAAGGGGAGTCAATGGAGGTCTTTTATCCCGTAATAATGCCAAACCTTCAGTGGTAAACGTATTATTCACGACCGAAGGGCCGAAGTTGACGAACTTCTGTTCTTAGAACCTACCAGTGAGGGGCGGGCTAAATTCAGGAAACCTTAACCTCCAACCAACCCGATTTTCTGGAGCAGAGTTCTGATCTTGTATTATATTCTTCAGTGGGTTTCTCTTCAGACAGTGCAACCCAACAGATGTTCAAGCGGATCCAGCAATCCTGATTCCCATGTCACTGCATTGCATCACATCGTTTTGCATTCACATCATTGCATCACATCATTTTGCATTCATATCATTTAACACATGTTTATCTATTCCCAGGGGTTTATATCTTCTTCTTGATTCTAGTCGGGGTTTTCTTCTTACACCGTTTATCAAATGTGAGACTGGAATCAAGGGGTTAGAATACCCTTTGGAATTGATAAACATGTCATTGCATTGGCATATCCGTCAGCATCTCTTGCATAACAGGTACCGCCACAGTGTTCTCAGTTGTTTGGTGTTCCACTAGCAGGATAGCTGACTCAGGCATTCACCGGTACGGTACACGCAGAAACCACCAGAGAGTAATGGAAAGCCTGCAAGCAGAACTCGCCGAGATGAAGATTCGCATGAATCAGTTCATGGATGTGGTTCAAGGGGTGGCTCAGGGATAGCAAGAGCTCAGGCAGATGATGTAGAGGAATCCCGCCACTACTCAACCAGAGACGTTGACTGATCCTCCAGCTGGAGAGGTTAACGGACCTAGTGGACCGGGGCCTACCCCGATCCTACATGTCACCTTCGGTCAACAACCCGTCCATGATGACCATGAGGATCAGTTCCCCTTACTTCAGGAAGACTTTGGAATGAGTCATGGTATGGACCCTATGTTTCGGAGACTGGAAGAGAGGTTGAAGGCAATGGAAGGACAGAATCCTCTGGGAGTAGACGTTGCTGACTTGGGATTGGTCTCAGGCGTGAGGGTGCCACCGAAATTCAAGGTCCCGATATTCGACAAATACAGCGGCAACTCTTGCCCGAAGACCCATGTGCAAGCCTACTTCCGTAAAATGGTTGCATACTCTGACGATGAAAAGTTGCTTATGTACTTTTTCCAGGATAGCCTAGCTGGGGCATCCCTGGAATGGTATATGAGGCTGGACAGAGCCCACATCCGCTGCTGGAGGGATTTGGCTGAGGCTTTCGTGAAGCAGTATCAGTATAATGCAGACATGGCTCCGGACAGAACTCAACTTCAGAATCTGTCTTTTAAAAGCAATGAGTGCTTCAGGGAATACGCTCAACGCTGGAGGGAGACAGCTTCCCGTGTTCAACCTCCTATGTTGGAGAAGGAAATCGCTAACATATTCATGAACACTCTGCCCGGACCTTACTTGGAGCGCCTGGTGGGTTGCAATGCCTCCAACTTTGTTGATGTAGTCTCTACCAGAGAGAGGGTGGAGAATTACCTGAAGACATACGAGACCCAGAGTAGAGGTGAATCTATATCAGGGGTGAAGAAGCCGTTCATTCAGGGACAGAAGAGGAGAGAAGGGGATGCAAATGCCGTATCTTCTTATCAGAACAGGGATAACCAGAGGAATAACTTTCAGAACTATCATCAGCAACCGTATGTTGCGGCTGTGACCATTCCGGCTGCAGCACCACTACAACAACAACAACCCCAACGTCAACCAGCTCAGTACCAACCACAACAACCGGGTAACAGACCCGCTTATCAACAGAGGCAAAGGATGATGGACCGGCGTTTCGACACTCTTCCAATGTCGTACGCTCAGTTGCTTTCTAGTCTTCAACAACTACAACTTGTGCAGTTACGCACTCTGGCTCCTCCTGTTGGTAGGCTTCTGGTGGGTTACGACGCTAACGCTAGGTGTAGCTTCCACTCTGGGGCACCTGGCCACGATATTGAGAACTGCAAAGCTTTTAAGCACGTAGTTCAGGACCTCATAGATTCAAAGGCCATCGACCTTGCACCGGCTCCAAATGTCGTCAACAATCCCATGCCCCAGCATGGTGGTGCAAATGTTAATATGATGGAAGGGGAAGCCAGAACCGTCAAAGATACGTTGAAGCTGAAGACTCCGTTGTCGGATATCAAGGGATACTTGTTGAAGGCCGATGTTTTCCCCGGTTGTGGGAAGGGTTGTTTGGATTGTGCTACTCAGAGTGAAGGTTGTTTGAAGCTACAGCAAGGTATCCAGGTCTTGCTCGACAAAGGTATCCTCCAGGTTGAAGATTTATCTGTCCAAGAATCTGTGGAAGGGGTTGAGGAAGAAGTGTTTGAAGATGCCACTGATGAATTCGCAGATGTTGTTCCTACTGATTTTGTGATCCATGATGATGTTGTCGTTGATATTCCAAACATGGCGTTTGATTCTGATGTACTTGCTGAACTTGATTCCGATGTTTCGGATGTGTGTACTTCAACGCCTCAGACTCGTCAGGGGCCGATTACTTTCTCCAGTGCGGGCGTCATCCAATATGGCCAGGTCTCTGCGGTCAACGATGATGATGGGGATAGTGATTGCAACATCGATAACTGGTTGCGTCCGAGGATCCCAGGTGAAGTCATCAACAATTGGTCTTCTGAGGAGATTGTCCAAGTCACTCTTCTGGAGGAGTAATTTCCTTTGTTTATTCATGCATATCCAAGTCTTACATTTCGCCCAGGGCGTAATGACTCATTGTAGGGCTCATCTATGTGGATACTTGCATTTTTTATCATCAATAAAGGACGTCTTTTTGCATTCAAATATTTTGTTCACTGTTTTTCCATTTTTGCAGTTTTAAAAAAAAATACATTTTGGCAATGTTTTGTTTAGTTTTTACTCTTTGTTCACACTCATAAGCACATACCATCACTCATGCAGATGCACGTCACCGGATCCTATTGATAACGGTTCTGCTATGGCTTGCTTCGACTTTGAAAATCCAATCTTTCAAGCTGAAGAAGAGGGTGATGAAGACTGTGAACTCCCTGAAGAACTTACCAGGTTATTAAAATAGGAGGAAAGGGTCATTCAACCGCATCAAGAGTCTGTTGAAGTGATTAATCTCGGCACCGAGGACGCCAAGAGAGAAATCAAGATAGAGGCTGCTTTGGAAGATAATGTGAAGAAAGGGCTGATTGAATTGCTGCAAGAATATGTTGACATCTTCGCTTGGTCTTATCAGGACATGCCAGGGCTTGACACAAATATTGTGGTACACCGTTTGCCTCTCAAAGAAGGTTGTCCTCCGGTCAAGCAGAAGCTCAGAAGAACGAGACCAGAGATGGCTGTCAAGATAAAAGAAGAAGTGCAAAAACAGTTGGATGCAGGGTTTCTAGCAGTCACAAATTATCCGCCATGGGTTGCAAATATCGTTCCAGTACCTAAGAAGGATGGAAAGGTACGGATGTGTGTTGACTACCGGGATCTGAACAGAGCTAGTCCTAAAGATGATTTCCCATTACCTCACATCAACGTTTTGGTGGATAACACAGCTTAGTTCTCGGTGTTCTCCTTCATGGATGACTTTTCTGGCTATAATCAAATTAAGATGGCACCAGAAGACATGGAGAAGACAACATTCATAACCCCATGGGGCACCTTCTGCTACAAGGTGATGCCGTTTGGTCTGAAAAATGCCGGAGCAACATATCAACGAGCGATGGTGACTCTTTTCCATGAAATCGAGGTTTATGTTGATGATATGATTGCCAAATCTCAGACGGAAGAATAACATTTGGTGAATTTGCAGAAATTGTTTGAGCGTTTGAGAAAATTCAAGCTAAGGCTTAGTCCGAACAAGTGTACTTTTGGGGTGAGATCTGGAAAATTACTGGGTTTTATTGTTAGTGAAAAAGGGATTGAGGTGGATCCGACCAAAGTGAAAGCGATACAGGAAATGCCTAAGCCAAGAACAGAGAAACAAGTTTGTGGTTTCTTAGGGAGGTTGAACTACATTGCAAGGTTCATCTCTCACCTAACAGCCACGTGCGAGCCAATATTCAAATTGCTGAGAAAAGATCAGGCTATCAGGTGGAATGATGATTGCCAAAGGGCTTTCGGGAAGATAAAAGAGTATTTGCAGAATCCTCCTATCCTTATGCCTCCGGTCCCAGGGAGACCGCTGATTATGTATTTGACAGTACTAGACAATTCCATGGGTTATGTTCTCGGTCAACACGACGAGACAAGTAGGAAAGAGCATGCCATCTACTACCTGAGTAAAGAAATTCACAGATTGCGAGTCGAGATACTCGATGCTTGAAAAGACATGTTGTGCACTTGCATGGACTGTTAAGCGTTTGAGACAATACATGCTGTCTCACACAACCTTACTGATCTCCAAGATGGATCCAGACAAATACATATTCGAGAAGCTAGCTCTCACCGGAAGGGTTGCTCGTTGGCAAATGGTACTGACAGAGTACGATATCCAGTATACATCCTAGAAAGCCATTAAAGGGAGTATTCTGTCAGACTATCTTGCTCAGCAGCCGATTGATGATTATGAGCCGATGAAGTTTGATTTTCCAGATGAAGACATCATGTTCCTCAAGATGAAAGACTGTGAAGAGCCAATTGTTGAGGAGGGACCTGATCCAGATGAAAAGTGGACTTTGTTGTTTGATGGGGCTGTCAATGCCAGAGGAAGTGGAGTTGGCGCTGTCATTACTACTCCGAAAGGTGCCCACATGCCTTTCACCGCTCGTCTGACTTTTGAGTGCACAAATAATGAAGCTGAGTATGAAGCCTGTACCTTGGGTATTGAGCAAGCCATTGATTTGAGAATCAAAACTCTGGACATCTTCGGAGATTCAGCTCTAGTGATCAATCAAGTGAATGGTGATTGGAACACCCTCCATCCCAATCTGGTCTCTTATAGAGATTACACGAGAAGACTATTGACTTTCTTCACAACAGTAAAGATGTATCACATACCTCGTGATGAGAACCAGATGGCAGATGCTCTTGCCACTCTATCCTCCATGATCAACGTGATTCGGTGGAACCACGCTCCTAGGATCAATGTGATGCGCCTCGACAGGGCCGCGTATGTGTTTGCTGCTGAACTGGTAGTTGACGACAAGCCCTAGTATCACGACATCAAGTGCTTTCTGAAGAATCAAGAGTACCCTGCAGGGGCATCCAATAATGATAGAAAGACCCTGAGGAGATTGGCAGGTAGTTTCTTCTTGAACAAAGACGATGTTCTGTATAAGAGGAACTTCGACATGGTTTTGCTCAGATGCGTGGATAGACACGAAGCAGACATGTTAATGCAGGAAGTTCATGAAGGCTCCTTCGGTACTCATGCCGGCGGACATGCAATGGCTAAGAAATTGTTGAGAGCGGGTTATTACTGGATGACCATGGAATCTGATTGTTTTAAATATGCTCGGAAGTGTCATAAATGTCAGATTTATGCTGATAAGGTACATGTGCCGCCAAATCCTTTGAATGTGATGTCTTCGCCGTGGCCTTTTGCTATGTGGGGCATCGATATGATTGGAAAGATTGAGTCGACCGCCTCCAATGGGCATCGCTTCATCCTTGTTGCCCTCGACTATTTCACCAAGTGGGTCGAAGCAGCATCGTTCGCGAATGTCACCAGACATGTGGTTGCCCGTTTCATCAACAAAGAAATCATTTGTCGCTATGGGATTCCCGAAAGAATCATTACTGATAATGGTTCTAATCTCAACAACAAAATGATGAAGGAGTTGTGCCAGAACTTCAACATTCAGCATCACAATTCTTCCCCTTATCGCCCTAAGATGAACGGTGTTGTTGAGGCAGCAAATAAGAACATAAAGAAGATTGTGCAGAAGATGGTTGTCACGTACAGAGATTGGCATGAGATGCTACCCTTCGCCTTGCATGGGTACCGTACTTTAGTACGAACATCGACCGGGGCAACCCCTTACTCCCTTGTGTATGGTATAGAAGCAGTCCTACCTGTTGAAGTGGAGATTCCTTCTCTAAGAGTCCTGTTGGATGTCAAGTTAGACGAAGCTGAATGGATTCGGACAAGGTTCAATGAGTTGAGTCTTATCGAAGAGAAGCGAATGGCAGCCATTTGTCATGGGCGGTTGTATCAGAGTTGGATGAAGAGAGCCTTTGATCAGAAAGTGCATCCTCGATGCTTCCAGGTCAGAGATTTAGTGTTGAAAATGATCCTTCCTCCTCAGACAGATCACAGGGGCAAGTGGACTCCTAACTATGATGGACCGTATATTGTCGCCAAGGTTTTTGATGGTGGGGCCTTAATGCTTGCAACTATGGATGGTGAAAACTTCACTTCCCCTGTGAACTCAGACGCAGTTAAAAAATACTTTGCATAAAATAGACCTGCTGGACAGTAAAAAGAATAGTCCAGGCAAAAATGGGCATCCCGACGAACCAAGAAAATGAAAAGGTTCGGGCAAAAATTAGGGATTAAAAATGAAAAGATCGTACACCCGGTAAGTTGAAAACCTGAAAAGGAAACTTAGGCAAAAATGGGTATCCCGGTGGATTGAAAACCCGAAAAGGGCGATCCAGGCAAAAGTTAGGGATTAAACGAATGACTGTGTTCTGAGTAGTTCTGAATCTCATCTCGTGTCAATGACTGGAAACTTTTGAAGGATAGGAAATAGTCCAATCACTCTTTTCAGAAAGCTGATCATCTGGAGGATCTTGAAGACGGGCAAGTCATAGCAGAATTGGAACCCAATAGAAATACATTTCACATTGCCATTAGATTAATTTCTGTTTTTATCTTTTGTGCGATTACCTCTTTCCAGGGATTTCTTCCTGATGTAATGCCTATTCAGAGGTCATTCAATCAATAAAATCATGTTATTCAGTATATCTCTGTTTTCATTTTCATTTTACTGTTTTATTTGCAAAAATGACGTCCGAATTTTTGATAAACATTGCATCATGAAACATAAGAGCTTTACAGGTACATGCTTAATAAACATTTAAAATTGCTGTAAATGTTAAGTGCTTTAGATCGTCTATTCAGAACAGGTACCCTCGGGGCATTTCCTTAAGGTTCCCAGCCGATGATCGCGAATGTTTTCCCCCAACAGTCGAAGTTGGTATCTTATCCCTGCAGAGCTGATCAGAGCATTGGATTCTTCAATCCCCAGCAGGCTCTCACTGATGTACCTCCCCCAAGCGGTTGTTTCAGAATATACACTCCCCAATAGAGTTGACAGTGCCAGACTATATATCCTCAGCGGAGTTCACAGTGCCAGACTGTATCTTCCCAGCAGAAGCGGCTGCTCCTCAGGGTTCGATGTCAGATCGATGATCTCGACGCCAGATCCATGGTATTTTTCCTTGAAGCAGAATCTCGGTACCATATCGGTGTTTGCTTCCCCTGCTAAGTCGTCTCTCTCGCAGATTATGGTTGCCAGAACCACTATCGCTTTCCCCAACATCAGGTTTTCAGTGTCGTTCTCTCCCCAGTCAGAGTCTCGGTATTTCGTCATTGCTAGAACACTGTGTGGCAGGTCATTTCCCCACAGAGTTCTTTGCGCTGTGCATCTCCAACGGCCTTGCCAGGATCCAGAAGATGGTGATCATTTCCCCAGCAGACTCCCTTGCCTCGGCTTGGCATTCTACCCAGCATTTCGCATCCCTGCATGTAGAATCATATTGCATTGCATCCTCCCAAATCGCGTAGCATTTCCATTTTCATGGAGCATTACGCCATTGAAAAATTCAAACATACGCATGTAAGCATAAAACATTCTCGGTATCCCAAGTGATAAGCCAGAAGTTGTTTCCGGTACTCAGACTGAAGATTGTTTATGACTTACCTTTATTATCTCTAGCAAGTGTCATTGGCCCATGCGTCGCCTCTATTATCTTTCCCTATTTCTGCCGATGCTGACAGGCATGAAGTTTTTCCGGTATTCAGACCGAAGTGGCGTTCAAGCCAGTTTTCCGATGTTCAGATCGAAGAAGTTTCCGACATTCAGGTCGATGCAACTTGTGGCATTCAGGCCAGTTTCCGGTATTCAGACCGAAGTGGCATTCAGGCCAGTTTCCGGTATTCAGATCGAAGTGGTGTTCAGGCCAGTTTTCCGATGTTCAGATCGAAGAAGTTTCCGACATTCAGGTCGATGCAACTTGTGGCATTCAGGCCAGTTTCCGGTATTCAGACCGAAGTGGCATTCAGGCCAGTTTCCGGCATTCAGATCGAAGTGGCGTTCAGGCCAGTTTTCCGATGTTCAAATCGAAGAAGTTTCTGACATTCAGGTCGACGCAACTTGTGGCATTCAGGCCAGCCTCTCGGTGTTCATACCGATATTAATAATCTCATATCTTCCGATGTTCAGATCGAAGTCATTTCCAGTATTCAGACTGATGAGCGACATTAAGGCCATGGTTATTTCTGTGTTACCATTTATTTTGGTATCCAGGTTAACATTCTTTTTCGGTATTCAGACTGACTCTCACCGTACCAGACGGATTCTTCTTTCAAGACCACCTTTTTGCCGATTCTGACAGGCATTGTTACTTCACTTCACTTCAATGCAAATTTTCGGGCTTTTATTGTATTCAATCCCTTGATACCTCGAAAATGCGAAAGCCGCTGCTATCTTCTTTTCGGGTCTCTAGTTGATTGAATAGGGGCAGCTGTAATACCTCAAAATTTGCCCCCTCATTCATGCATTCATTTTTAGGTCATTTAACATTTCATATTGCATTTCATCATGTCAATCGAAATTAGATCCAAGAAGCTTGAATATCATCCAAGACACTTTGTGGGTCCTATCTGGGTGATCAGTCAACACAAGGGAATGGCTTGAGATACTTCCAACATGTTCAAATGGGGTCTATTCATCAGTCAAAACGTTAATCTTGAAGGAGCAAAAGTTTGTTCATGAGCTGTCATGCTCGCTAGACGAGCAGAATGGGTCGCCTAGCGAGTCCCAAGAAAAGCCACCAGAATCACCTACGCTCAGAGGAATTTCTTGAACTGTCATGCTCGCTAGGCGAAGCCCACGCGTTTTGAAAAAAAAAATTAAAAAAAATAATATATATAAATATATATATATATATATATATATATATATATATATATATATATATATATATATATATATATATATATATATATATATATATATATATATATATATATAACGAAAAAAAAATTAAAAAAAAAAACATATATATATATATATATATATATATATATATATATATATAAACGAAAACAAAAAAAATAAAATAAAATAATAAAATAAATAAATAAAATATAACAGAAAAATCTTGGACTTGGACCTCTCTCATTTGAGCCCACAAAGCCACGAAAATCAGGTTATAAATTCTGAAACTTCAGTAAAGGAAAAAGAAAGAGAGGGAGGGAGAATTGGTGAAAGCTGAAAACACTCTGAAGTTTCCTTGGAACAAAACCCTAGAGAGATTCTAACTAATTCAGAGCAACCTCCAGAGACTGAAGGGAACTCATCTGCAAAGAACCTATTCTACCTCGTATAAACCCTAAGATTATTCTGCGAACCCAACAGTGCAATTCAATTTCGTTCGATCTCTCCAGTCAGGTTTGCCTTATTCCCATTACTTTATGCTTTTAATTTGAATACTCTGAATGTATGAGGTATTATGGGTGAATTTGGAAGAGTGGGTATCGTTAGGTTTTGCATGTGGGCACATGTTTTAGTATGTATGTCATGTCTTGATGTGTGGATCCTTGCCCCCTAACTTTGAGTTTTGATACCATTTTAATGCATTTGTTTGACAAGAGGTTTAGGCCTCCTACCTTTGGTTGCTTTTTATGAGCTTTTTGTGAACTTTAATGGCATGATTCATGTGATTCTCTGTTTGGTGCAATTCTTGATTGCACTCCATCTTGTTTCTCTAACCTGTTTGTTGAGTTTTTTTGTGAGGGCTCACATGAACCCTGAAAGGATAACTTGCTTGGCATTCCACTTTATTTGTGGGATACCATTTGGAGATTTATTCCGATTACCTGTATTGACTTGCTTTCTTTGATGGTGCCAGCTCGAGAGATCTCTGGGTTTCTTATTTCTTTAGCTGTTATTACTTCGGATCTTTATCCGTGTGGTAGATCTCTTGATCCTTTATCTTTCCCGTATTTTACCGCTTTCTTAGTTGGAAGACCTCGATAGGAGGCAATGTTTTCTTTTGTTTGTTTACTTTTGTGCCCAAAGACCTCCAAAAGGAGGCACTAGTGCTAAAGACCTCCACGAAGAGGCAATTGACGGATAAAAGGGATTAGTAATCAATCCCCCGTTATTCAGTGTGTCGTTCTTTATGCTCGCACTACGTGCTGATGCTTCAGAACAAAAGCCCGAGATCTTTTGTCTGGTCAGTCAGTGGAGAGGGTTCCATCTTTCTGAATCCCCACTTTTTGTCATGAGCTCACCCTGTCCAGGGTTAAGAGCTATGAGGTCTTATCCTCATTACCCTTCTGATCTGCTCACCCTGACGTTCAGTGTCAATGGTTAAGAGCCCATTTGATTACCTATTCCATGGCTTGTTTGTCGAGGTTGATATGACCCCTCTTGACTAAAGCCCTACCCATGTAGGTTTGAACCCCCTTGGTGGCATTTTACTTTATGCATGTTTGTTTTGTATGGTGTGATCGTCTCCCCATAGGATTTCTAGGCTTCGTATAGTCTCTCGTTTGCATGTCAATTAAGGTAGCACCGTTCCTTCGTCTATGACTTCCTTTTTTGCATGAGCATCCCTAAAACACAAACAAACTCATTGATTTTTCTTCTCCTAGGAACACGTTAACTCCTTCTACTACAGGCGAGTAAGTCTCCAAAGGTCGAGCATCCGGTAGATTGGTAGTAACGTCGTTCATCTAAAAAACACAACCCTTAACCCGTAGTTAGCCGAAGTACGGCTTGCTCTGATTCTCATTCCAGATGAGATACGTAGGCATAAGACGCGATGTCTTAGCGAGCACACTCCTCTTTAGCCCATAGGCAGCCGAGCTACGAAGACTCTGATTCTCATATCCAGATGAGATACGTATGCAGTGGATGCGATATCCGTGCGAGTCATTTTCTTTTGACCCCCTCTTTTAGCAAATAATACATTAGATAAACCCACGCCCTTTAGACAAGAACAACAAAAGTGGATCCCGTAGAGTACTACGGATGCGTAGGGGTGCTAATACCTTCCCTTCGCATAATTGACTCCCGAACCCAAGATTTGGTTGCGAGACCTTGTCTTTTCCTTTCCCTTTTCCAGGTTTACTTCGAGCGTTTCCTTTCCCTCCTTTGGGATAAATAACGCACGGTGGCGACTCTTCTGTCTTTTCTTTCCCGCCGGTTGTTTTTTTCGCATTCCTTTTTCAGGTTGTGACACCCCTCGCCTCTCCTATAGGGGCATACAAATAATATTTGGTGGCGACTCTTCTGATCTTTCCTCCCTTTGGCATCTCTTTAGTCCCAGTTTTGTTATCATGAAATCCCGGTAGCAAAACTTGACATGCTACAAAGAATGACATGATTATGTGACATACACCTTTGATGCTCCCGAAATGTTGCACACACATGTGCTCTAGCAAGGCAATAAAGAAAGTAGCACCACACAAACTAAAAACATAGATGAAAACATAAAAATGACAAACAATCAAGGATATTGTTAACAATGTAACATGTTCAATCATAAATCATGAGAAAAATAGATAACAAATCGACGCACCAAATACTATATTTCAAGAAGAGTGAAGATAACATAATGTCACTATAAGCATATGAATCGACATGCATCAATTAAACATTATTGGAAGTATCATATATGAGTTATTTTATATGTCAAGAACATCAATCATATGAACCATAAACAACATGCGAAAAGAGAAAGCTAATACACAAAAACAAAAAATGAAACGATAGTACATTGTTTGTGAAATGATGAGGAATGCACTCTTATGAAGTATGCTTGTCAAGAAATGTTAGATAGACAAGATATATTCAATATGCATTAACATAATATTTAGGCAAGTGTTGAGATGTCAAGAATTCCTAATTCCCGTCGAGTGTTAAAGAATGGTTTGATTGCAAGTGGTTTTGTAAAAATATCGGCTAGTTAATTTTTACTATCAACATGCTCAAAAACGACATCGCCATTTTCAACATGATTATGTAGGAAGTGATAACGAATCTCAATATGCTTAGTACGAGAGTGTAGCATCGGTTTCTTAGTTAGGTTAATGGCACTAGTGTTGTCGCACAAAATTGGAATACGACTTAGTTTTATATCAAAATCAAGTAATTGTTGTTTAAGCAACAAAATTTAATCATAACAACTACCGGACGCTACGTATTCCGCCTCGGCAGTTGACAAAGCAACTAAAACTTATTTTTTTCTATGCCAACTAACTAAGGAATTTGAAAATATATGACAAGTCCCACTAGTGCTTTTCCTATCCGACTTGCAACCGGAAAAGTCGGAGTCGATGTAACCAACTAAGCTACAATCACTCCCTTTGGAATACCAAAGCTCATAATTCGAAGTACCGTGAAGATACCTAAAAATATGTTTGACGACTTTGAGATGAGATTCCTTAGGGTCCGATTGATATCGGGCGCACATGCATACACTAAACATGATATATGGCCTAGATACAATGAGATATAGAAGAGAATCTATCATACCTCTATATTTCTTCACTTCCACATCCTTACCATTTTCGTTCCTTTCCAAGTTACCGTTCGTAGCCATCGGAGTGTCAATCGACTTTGCATCAACCATACCAAATATCTTTAGCAAGTCCTTGCAATACTTTGTTTGACAAACAAATGTGCCTTCATTTAGTTGTTTGATTTGCAGACCTAAGAAGTAATTTAGCTCTCTCATAATGCTCATTTCAAACTCTCCCTACATAAGCTTAGAAAATTCTTTGACAAGTTACATATTTGTAGATCCAAAGATAATGTCATCAACATATACTTGTACAAGAAGAGTATCATCTCCATGATGCTTAATAAAAAGATTAGTGTCGATCTTTCCCCTTAAGTACCATGATTAATAAAAAAAAATCTTAGTCACTCATACCAAGCCCTAGGTGCTTGTTTGAGACCATATAAAATGTGTTTTAACTTGAAGAAATGATTGGGATACTCGTGATTTTCAAAATCAGGAGGTTGAGCAACATACACCTCTTTATTAATATAACCATTTAGAAATGCACTTTTCACATCCATTTGAAATAATTTGAAGTTATTAGAGTAAGCAAAGGCAAGAAGAAGGTGTATAGCCTCAAGTTAGGCGACCGAAGTATAAGTCTCCTCATAGTCAATACCCTCATCTTGGTTATACCCTTGAGCGACTAATCGGACCTTATTTCAGGTTATCACTCTATTTCCGTCAAGCTTATTCCTACAAACACATATTGTGCCTATTACTTGATGATATTTTGGATGCGGAACAAGGTCCCAAATATCATTCCTTTTAAATTGATTTAGTTCATCTTGCATTTCCGAGGAAGATACCCTAATCGGCTTTAGCATCAAATTTACCTAGATTGTCCTTTCCATTGTTTAAAATAAAACATTTACATCCAAAGACATGAAGGTGAGAAATATTAGGTTTTCTACCTCTAAGTAGTTCATATGGGTTTTTGTTTAGAATAGGACGTATCAATATCCTAGTCAAAACATAACACGTTATGCTAATAGCATCGGCCTAGAAGTACTTTGGTAAATTTCCTTCACTAAGCATCATCCTCGCTAACTCCTCTAAAACTCAGTTTTTACACTCCACAACCCCATTTTATTGTGGAGTTCTAGGAGCCGAGAAGTTGTGCTCAATACCATGTTTCTCACGATATTTTTCAAAAATAAGATTTTCAAACTCTCCTCCATGATCACTTCAAATAGAAATAATTTTCAAATTCATTTTATTTTGGAACAATATAGCAAATTGTTTGAAAGTCGGGTAGGTCTCATCTTTACTAGACAAAAACATAATCCAACAAAATTTAGAATAGTCATCAACTATAACAAAGTCATAATAGTTTCTACCTAATATTTTGGTCCTAGAAGGACCAAAGAGGTCCATATGAAGAAGTTCGAGAGGTCTAGATGTTGAAACAATATTTTTTAATATAAAAGAGACCTTCATTTGCTTCCCCATTTGACATGCTTCACATAGGTGATCTTTTGTGAACTTCATTTTAGGAAGACCAGTGACTAGATACTTTTAGGTTACCTTGTTTAGTAAGTCAAAGTTAATATAAGCTAAGCACCTATGCCACAGCCAAGAGTTTTCACTCATGGTAGAAAGGCAGTTAGTACCAACCAAGGACACATCGTCTAAAATTAGCATATAAGTATTATTGACTCTTAAGACCTTAAACACACAATCCTTCTTCTCATTATGCTCAAATAAACAACAAGTATTAGTGAAAGTGACTTTAAATCCTTTGTCAAAAAGTTGGCTAATACTAAGAAGGTTGTGTTTAAGACCATCAACAAGCATTACATCGGAGATAATAGTAGATGAGGAATTACTTACACTATCTTTTCCAATAATAACTCCTTTGTTGTTATCTCCATAATTGCGAATCCCTTTTTATTTGGCACAAAATCAATGAAAAGTGATATGTCACCCGTCATATGCCTTGAACATCCACTATCAAGATACCACATCTTTTCAGTAGATTCAAGATATTCAACCTGTAGAATTTAAACAAAGGAAATAGGTACCCAATTTTCATTTGGTCCTTGGAAGTGAGTGAAATTAAGGTTTCATTTAGGCAACCATTGAGAGACTCCTTTAGGAACTAACATCTTCCTAAATTTGTACTTTTCAATGGTATGCCCCTTTTTGCAACAATAATGACAAGATATATTATGATGAGTTTTGCTTTTACCATTCAAATCCTTTTTTAAATTTTTTATGATTTTTGTATGAATGATTTAAATATCTTTCATACTTATAAGGATCAATAGCAACTTAACTTTTAGGTTGTAAAGTTGTGTCTAATTTTAATTGAAGAGCATTTATCTTTTTTTGCCAATTATGACAAAATTCACCACCAAACCTAGAAGGTTCTTCACACATATTCTTGTCACTTTGAATATATATCATAGATCTCTTAATAGCTTCCAACTTCCTTTCAAATTCTAATACTTTAGCTTCTAATTGTAAAAAGATATTTTCGTGTGAAGCTAATTTCTTAAAAGCATTTAATGTTTCTCTATGGAGATTATCAAAAGTGTCTTATAATTGAGAATAAGATAAATCACTACTAAGCTCAAGTTTAGAAGGACTTACTCATTTGTTCTTCCTTCCATTATCCATAAGACAAAGTTGGGTCGATTCTACACTTGAAATGGAGCTTTCATGATTTGAGGAGTCACTTGCACTCTCACAAGCTACATAAGCTCTTCTATGTTTACTAGGTTTCTTGTGATGGCCTCTTTCTTTGTCTTTCTTAATCGTGGGACATTTCAGTCTATAGTGACCAATTTCACCATAATTATAACAAGAGCTTCTAAATTTACCTTTGTTATTCTCACCATCTTTTGAAGACTTGGACTCCCTTCTTAATTTTCTAAGTTACCTTCAGAGTTCTTGGCCTTGTTGTTCCTAATATACCTTTGGTATCTCTTGACAAATAACCCAACATCATCATCATATGAGATCTTGTCGTCTCTTTCTTCATACTCACTAGGCTCATTCTTTGAGGACTTGAAACTAGAAGTCTTTAGAGAAATGGACTTCTTCTCTTCCACCTTGTCTTTACCTTTCTCTTTCTTCATCATCTTTTCATATTCTTTTTCATGTTTTTCTAAACAAGTAAGTTCTTGCTCATGTTCTTCTAATTTACCAAACAAAGTAGTAAGATCAAGTTCTTTAAGATCATTCGCTTCTTTGATAGCGGTGACCTTGGGTTGCCACTCCCTGTTAAGACATCTTAAAACCTTGTTAGTAACAATAACACTGAAGATAGGATTATCTAGAGCATTAAATCTATTAATAAGATATGTGAATCTCTTCTATATGTCGGTAA
This sequence comes from Lathyrus oleraceus, assembly GCF_024323335.1. Taxonomy (NCBI): domain Eukaryota; kingdom Viridiplantae; phylum Streptophyta; class Magnoliopsida; order Fabales; family Fabaceae; genus Lathyrus; species Lathyrus oleraceus. Next base: position 78,630,679 of record NC_066585.1, read on the forward strand.
TGGTTTCACCATGCTTCATACAAAATAGTTCAAACTCTTGGTTCAAAGTATTGATCCTAGCTTGTTTGACTTCATTATTTCCCTCATGGGCAACTTCTAATGCGTCCCGCATAGCCTTGTCGGTTTCACAATGAGAGACACAATAATACTCGCCAACACCTAATGCGGATATGAGAATATTTTATGCTTCCCAATCATGAGACTACAACTTCTTATCATTATCATTCCATTGATTTTATGGTTTTGGTACGATGACGCCTTCACCATTGGTCATAGTAATTTGATTAGGACCATTGGCAATGACGTCCCATACACCCTTATAAACAGAGTTGATATGGATACACATACAAGATTTCCAATATCCATTATTTTTTCCGGTGAAAATACGTGCTCTATTATACGCCTCTTTAGGTTCGGTAGCCATTATCTAATAAGCAAATCTTAAGACCGAAAACAACCGGAGCTCGTGATACCACTTGTTAGACGATAAACATGAATCTAGAAGGGGGTGAATAGATCCCAAGTTAAAAGAAAAATATTTGAAACTTTGATTTAGAATTTTTTTAGCACGGAAGCAAGTTTCAAATATTTCCCGAATTCAAAATTATCTAATCGAACCTTCTATTGAAAAGCCCGTATATGCGTAATAGTACCAATAGAATGATAATAATCCACAAGTCGATCAACAACTATTAAGCATAACTAATTGAATACTATATAATAGTAAATGTCTATCTCAAACGATATTCACACACAAAAAACAAAGTCAAGCAATCTGTCGAACACTTGGTGTACGAAAAACAAAGTTTGGAATTTTATATGGTGTTTGTTGTTATAAGAAATCCAATCATAACCAAATGGTTAATGATCAATATAACAAACACAAGATTCAAAATGTAATCAAAATTATGATCCAAACTATGTTGATCCGGTAATCAAAGCAATCGACAATTTGCGAGTCGAAAAATAAAAGAGAGAGAGAGAGAGAGAGAGAGAGAGAGAGAGTATGCAAGGATTTGTTTAGGCAGTTCCCCAATCTACCTCGCTATGGGTACGTCTATCCTCAATTCTAATTCGAATTGAGATATTAATATAATAAATCTTACTTTGCAAATGTATCAATACAAGAGATGAGTAATCAAATCCCATAAACCCTAAGTTTTTTCTTGACTCTAGCACCTCCAAAAACCTTGATCAAAGATTGATCAAGTCACCAACAATGCCACTTCAATTCACTTGTTGTTTCTACTTCCTTACACGGCCTCCTTGTCTCAAGGATTTCACCCGACTAAATTAATCCCAAGCGCATACTTGTTGAACCCAAGATTTTGTCAACACGATCCACCATTTCACGCTACTCCCTTGCTGACACACCTAGTCTCAAGGCTTTCACTCGATTGGATTAGAATTGAACAATCTTATCCAGAACCTTCAAACCCTCAAGATCTTGAAGGAAAAACCCACCTCGATTTTCTTATTTGAATCCCTTAAAGATTGCAACCCAGTATTCTCGATACAACAAACCTAATTGGGCGTTGTCAATCTAATCTAGATGACACCCAATAAAAAATTATTATATGTTGTTTAATTATGTGTATGCATATATTGGGTTGAAGATGATGAGATGCTTTGAAATCCTGGATTCATATAGGTTTTACTCACTCTAGAAACCTTACTAGAGAATGATGCATGTATGGAGTATTTATATGCATGGGAGATTTAGGGCAGAAAGAAATGCAAAAGAGGATAGAAAAATATGAATTTTTGAAGAAAAATATCAAATAGGTCGACTTATACAGGTTATGCGTCAACATGTTCGATGCATAGGTCGACCTATCCAAGGTCATGTGTTGACCTATGACAGTTATGTGCTCCCTATGTGTCGACCTGAAGACTCGGCACATGAAACAGAGGCCACGAGCTTTAATACAACATCTTGTGTGTCGTCCTATAGACTCCATGTGTCGACCTATAGCCAAGAAAGTTTTTCCACAGGTTGACCTGCAATTCTATGTGTCAACCTATAGCCAGAAAAGTTTTCCATAGGTCGACCTATAGTTCTATGTGTCGACCTGTACTGCTATTTTTCATTAAAAAAAATGATTTTTCATGCATGTTTAATGCATGAGACCTTTCCCACATTGTTTCTAAATAATGTTATGCTTCCTAATGCTAAGATGCACATAGAGATTCAGAGGATACCGTCCAATATACGTTTACACTAAAGTATCATAGTTTTTACATCATACAAAACATATCTAACGAAAGTTGTACTCACACATTCTTCTTACCATTGATAGAGGCATTTTTCACTGGCCCAAACAAATCAATGTGTATAAGCTCTAACGGTCTAGAGGTAGAAACAACATTTTTTGCTTTGAAAGAAGTTTTAGAAAACTTGCCTTTCTGACATGCTTCACAAAGAGCATCTGAAGCAAACTTCAGGTTGGGTAAGCCTCTGATTGATCCAAGCTTATTTAGCTGAGAAATCCTTCTCATGCTAACGTTGCCCAAACGTCTATGTGATACCCATTGCTCATCAATAACATACATTAAGCATTTTACATTTTGATCCTCAAGATCATAAAGTCTGATTTTATAAATGGTGTTCTTCCTTTTTCTGTTAAAAAGGTTTGTGCCATCTTTCTGACTAACATCCATACATGACTTTTGATTAAAAATGATATCATAACCATTGTCACTAAGTTGACTGATAGACAATAAGTTATGCATCAAACATCGACCAAAAAGACTGAGTAATAGAATAGAGTTTACCATTACCAATAGTTCCAGAGCCAATGATCTCACCTTTATGGTTTCCCCCGAAACCAACAAAGCCTCCAGGCTTAAGTTCCAAATATTGGAACATATGCCTTTTACCCGTCATGTGTCGCAAGCATCCACTATTCAGATACCATGATTGGTGTCTCAATTGAGCTGCTAAAGATGTCTGCAACATAAATGATCTTATCCTTAGGTACCCACTTTATGGGTCCTCTTTTGTTAGTTTTCCTAGATTTTTTTACAACCTTAGGTTTTTGTGCAATAGGGTAATTGTAAGACCCCAATTTTGACCCTAAGATCCCTCATGTAATTTCATCATATGCATTAAGCATTGGGATCATACCTTGACATTCTCTTTACCCCTTTTTCATTGGGTTTGTTTTAGGAGAGATCACCAAGCACTTTATGATTGTATCATACTTGTATTTTATCATTTTCACTAACCAAAATACCAAAAATGTGTCTTTGTATTTGCCTAACTCTTTTGTAGGTAAGGCATGATCTCCATTGATCTATCAAGTTTATATCTAGGGTTTGAGGCCCTCATGACAAAGAGCACAACCATGGATTTATCCAAGAATGGTTATGAGCATCATATATCAGTTCCATTGATCTCTACATGTTATATTGATCAAGTTTTCTTCAAGAGTTTGAGGGTGATTTGTCTTGGAAACCCTAGTTTGACTGGGTATCTTGAGTAACTTCTCCAACAAGCTATCTCACCAATTGATCAAATTTCTCAAGGGACACTTAAAAATTCATCATCTTATGCGTATATGATCTACCATGAGCCTATAAAGTCAAGAGAATTGAAGATTAGTAAGTTGGTTGATGGTGGTTGGCCAGATGAATTCATCTGATCAAAACTGGGTCTCCCTAGACCCTATATCCTACAATTTTCACCATATGAAAATTATTACAAAACAAAGGTTACTCTAAATGACAGTCCAAACAACTTTCATGTTGATACCTAGATCTAGTTTTTCTTGGAAAATCATTTTCTATGTTGAAACATTATAGGTCATTTTGTCTAAACCCTAATTTGAAAGTCAACTTCCCAAGGCCATAACTTGTTCATTTTTTATGATATGAAATATTTCCAAGTTGCAAAATCAAATTCAAGATGTATACTTCAACTTTTATGTTTGGAGTTAGATCTAATTCAACTTTTATGAGCATGTGATATGAGGCTACATTATAGGTCACTTTTGACCTATACAATTGAACAAGTGATTTTTCCAAACTTCAAAAATGCATAAATATATCATTTCAAATCCAAATGACATGAAATTTATGACCATTTTGAAGGTCTTTTAAATAGCTACAACTTTGATGAAGACACGTTTCTCATTTGAAGCTCACATAAAAAGTTAAGCAAGGTGGAATATTGAGATATATGGCTTGACACTTAGAAAAAATTTCAACATGTTGAAATTTCCAAACTTCCACCTCAAAATATATCACTATACAAGCTTCAAATGGAAAAATGTTGAACATGAAAGTTGTTCCTCTTGATCTAACCTTTCCAAAAAGTCCAAGTTCATCCATTTTGGACAAGAATTGAGTAGGCTGCACATGGCTTGAACATTGCATCATCATTTGGCAAAGATCAAACTTCAAGTTTCCATGTACACTTGCCTTGCAATCCAAGTTGATTTCAGACTCTCTCACACTCATTTGTGGACCTAAAGTAATGATCTCATGGGCCTGTACATGCCCATGCATCATCCATTGCCAATTTTGGAAAGTGATTTGGAAGGTGCAATTATCACTTGATCTAGCTATAAATAAAGCTCCATATGCTCAGAATTCAAGACACATTTGCGCCAGCTTTGATCCTAGACCCCTAACCCTTCCATTTGAGAGGATAATCCTGAGAATTCCATCTTGAAATTGAGTTTGAATCTCACTGTTTTGAGATTCAAAACTCCAGGGATCCAAGACCTTTTGTGCATTTCATTCTACTTCTGCAAGCATTCTGAGTGAGATCAAGCACGAGCCAAGGCAAGAACAGTTGAATCCAGACCTGCATTGAAGGTATTTTTCCAGAAAATTTCATCTCTTCGATTCTCTCTCAATCTTGCTCAATTCTCTTGATTCTTTGGTTGTCTGAAGTCCTACCAATGTAGGCAAGAAGATTGAGTTGCTTAGAGGTCAAATCGAAGCAACTCAGTTGACATACCTCAAAATTCAACTCCTCATATCTTTCTATATGTGAGGAGTTAGTTAAAATTGAGGTCAGATTCGTGCTCTACGCCATTTTTTCTTTTAGATCATGTCCTCCTTTTTCATTTATGATGTGGTGATGAATGGACCAGTCCGGCCAAGGTCGCCTGAGAAGACGACCGACGCTTTGCTCCGACAATGATGTGGCACGGTCCAGAGCCATTAGATGGATTCAAAATGTTTTAATCATGAGCGTACATATTGATTATCAAGCGTGTGGATGTTTGACTCAGGCGCATCATGGAACGCGCGCGCTCAACCACTTGATATGCCACCTCAATTAATGAGGCAGATCAAGTGGTCCACGTTCTTTTGATTTTTTTTTATTTTAATTTTTATTCCTTTGATTTTCATTAATTCATATTAATTTTAATATTGATCCAAAAAATATGAGAGTTTCACCAAAAAAATTTAAATAATTTCCTCTTTCATATTATGAATTAAAATTATTTTTTGGATCATTATTAATATTTTTCATGATTTAATTGATTTTTAATTTGTTTTTAATTGTTTAAAAATACTTTTAAGTCCTTAAAAATTCTGAAATTTTTTCTCCAAGGTCCTTTGACCTTGTTTGACCTATGATAAATCTCATGGCCATTTATTTGGTGTTTTGATGAGGTTTTAGGAATTTGACAAACCATATTTAATTTAAATGTATTATTTTAGTATTTTTAATTTGAATAAATGCCAAATAATTTTGTTGACCAATTGTGATGACTTGGTTGTGTTTGACTCTTGTTGTTGGGCCTTGGTCAAGGTTGATTTGACTTTGTCAAGTTAATATCATTGGATTTAGGGGATTGATGGAATATACATTCCATCTCCCAAAATGAATGGATGATATTAATTTGGTAAAGGTCCTCCTTTGATCAATTTGAGTTTTCATCTATTCCCCTCCCTCTTCATCTCACTCTCATTCTTTATGCATTCATCTCATTTGGCCTATGATATCTCAAAGTCCTAAAGCTAGTTGATTGAAAAATTAACATGAGTATGGATGAGATTAGGCCACACATTTTGCATATTCTTTTTGCGTGTGGTATGTTTCATGAGCATAGCCCATAATACTATGTATCTAACATGCATTAACACCAAAATTCTATTGCCCGACCTCAAATAGTTTTGACTTCTACATAAATCCAATTACGATTGCTTAACATAACGCTAAATTTGTGACATAAAAGGCATAACATTATAGTTAATGAGATTGTAAGTCTCCCCTCTTTCATGGTATTGTGTGGAAACTTGGCCTTTTTTCCTTCCTTTGGAAGATATCTTGGTTCAAGGATCCATGCTTGTGATAAGTGGGTTGAGTGTTCTCCAAAGAATGTCTAAAAATGAAAAGCAAAAGCAAAACAATACTAACTTCTGACCTATTAACTACTAACTTTTAATTTCAAGCCATTTACTTTAATGTCATTTAATTCTAGCCTTTATTCATTTGTCATTGTTCATATCATTCTAATTGTTTATGTTAATGCAATTTTCACTTTGTCCACTTGGACCATATTGTGTGATATCCCTTATTTGTGTATACTTTGCTTGTTTGTGTGGTATTTGACCATTAATGTACATAATAACAACAAAAACCCTAAAAAACTTTTTGTGTGGACTGTTGGCTTGATCTTGGACAAATGGACTTAGAACTTAGGCAACATTCCTATGCTAAAGGACTTGGCCAATGCCAACTTATTGAGAGACCAAGTGCTTGTAATTTGAAACTTCATCTGATACATCATTCAAGATCCCTCTGAGTTCATCTGCAACATGATCATTGTGAATCTGTTATTTTGAACCTGTGACTTGTGGAATTCATCTGTTACATGGGCTATTTTGAAGAAGATCATGGAATGGATATGCTTGGATGTGGCTATCTTTATTTGATGCCTTTTCTCTTCAAGATAATATAATTGTGCATTTGGGTGTTGCTTGATTCTAAAGATCCAAGGGAATTTTGGGTTTCTATTGACACTCTTGTCTATTGGATTACTATCCATTTGGTCAGATCTTTTCAACTCTTAACTTTTAATTTTGTGCATAGGATTAGTCTCTTCATCTTCTCCCCATTTCTTTAATTTCAAAATCTCTCCCTCCCTTTTTCAAAATCTTCTTTGATTGAACTTATTTGGTTCTAAACTTTGACCATTTTGTAAAAAGATAGAAACTTTGGTCTTATGCCATTGTATTTTCAAACTTCTTTTCTTAAATCAAACTTGTAAATAAACTTAACTATACTTGACTTAAACTTTCGAAAAAGCCAAAAATAACTAACTCATTCAAACCATTTTTAGGCCTTTGTGCCTTTCAAACTTAATTTTTTGTTAAAAGCAATGCATCCACTTTGAAATTTGTATCACGAACTACGAGGTTTTGATCCCTCATTTTTATGTTGGTACGTAGGCACAAGACCGAAGGTCTTGCCAAACACAAAAATATAATTAATGAATTCTTTTCTCATCCCCCATTCTATTTTGTTTGAAAACATCATTTTGTACCAAATACATATGCACACAAAAAGGGCTCCCTAAGAGTACCTAAGACACTTTGGGTGCTAACACCTTCCCTCTGTATAACCAACCCCCTTACCTATAATCTCTGACATTTTATTAGTTTTGATTTGAAAACTTCTTACTTTTGGGTTTTGTTCGTACTTTTTCCCTTTTCCCTTGGAAACAATAAAAGCGCGGTGGCGACTCTTGTTATTTGATCTCTAGCTTATCCATATATTGATGATCATGAATTTACCGCTTCAGTAATCAAGGGGAATTTGTGCATGATACTTAGGTTGCAGAACTAAGTTCTTCTTTCGTGTCTGTGCAAGTTTCTGTGTCTGTGCAGAACAATCAAGCTCAGTGCCAACAAACACAAAATGCTCATAGAGAGGTTTCAGTTATACCTTCTGACTTTTGTCAAGTTTTCCAGTTTTTGTACAACTTAGACCTTTCTTATCATTTCTGCTAACTCCATAGGTCATGGAAGCCATTTTGCTTCTATCTATGCTTTTAGCCATAAAGTACTGGAATGATTTGTCATATCTAATGATGCAATCAGTATCAGAAGCTTCTAAGATTATTTCTTTCTCTAGTTTTAAAATTTTGCTTTTCGAAGCAGAGTTGTTACTTTATAAAGGAAAGATTTTTTTGTTTAGGGAAGAAATATCTTTCTTAAGCTTACTACGAGTTTCATAAGCAACTACTTGGACTTGTTTAAGGTCCTTATACCTACTCTAAAGACTTTGGTACTTTTCCAGTATTTTAGAAATACATAGTTTAAAAAATACCTCTTCAGAATCGAAGTCTGATTTTGACTCTGACAACACTTTGTCTTTTGGTTCTTCAGAACCTCCAGGATCAGCTGTAGTTGCCACCAATGCAACATTGGCCTGATCCTCATCAGAATCTTCAGATTCTTCTGATTCTGAGTTGTCCCATGTAGCCATAAGCCCTTTCTTGCCTTTAGAAAACTTTTTCTTAGGTCTTTTGTCTTTATTCAACTTAAGACACTCATTCTTATAGTGGTCTAGCTCCTTGCACTCATAGCAAACAACCTCTTTACCAGAACCTTGCTTCTTTGGTCCAGAAGAAGAATCAGAACGATTAGCAGTTCTTCTAGCTCCTCTAAACTTTCCTTGTACATTATGCATATGCCTCTAGAGTTTGTTGACCCTCTTGGAAATCAAAGACAACTCATCATCATCTTCCAAGTCTTCATCATAATATTCTAATTCTTCCTCATCTTGATAAGCCCTTGTTTTCTCAGGCTTGGACTTTACGGAAACAGATTTACCTCACTTATGAGGTATATCTTCCTCGAGTTCTATCTCATAGCTTCTCAAAGAACTAACAAGTTCTTCAAGACTAAGTTATTTTCCAACTTCAAGGTAGTTACCGTAGGTCTCTATTTTTTGGCGAGACTTCTTATGATTTTCTTGACATGGTCAGCCGTAGAATACCATTTGTCCAGAACCTTGAGTCCTGCGAAAAACATCTGAAATCTTGAGAACATAGTCTCAACGGTTTCATGGTCTTTTATTCTGAATGCCTCATATTTCTAGATTAAGGCCAAAGCCTTTGTCTCCTTAACTTGAGATTCCCTTCATGAGTCATTCTCAAAGAATCAAAATAGACTTAGCATAATATTTGTTTGTTATCTTCTCATACTCAGTATAAAAGATAACATTAAGCAATATCGTTCTAGCCTTATGATGATTCTTGAAATCCTTCTTTTGTTGATCTGTCATAACACTTCTTTCTATATCGTTTCCTTCAACGTTTACTGGGTGAACATAGCCATCGACTACAAGATCCCAGAGACCAACATCATATCTCAGAAAGAAACTTTTGATTATTTCTTTCCAATAATCAAAATTTTCACCATCAAAGACTGGTGGTTGAGCGTTGTAGTGATCTTTCTCGTTGTTGTTAGCAGCGACCATTGTTTCTCACACAAAGTGGATTGATACTGAACACAGTAAAGTGTTGATAAAACTTTATCACAATCAGAATCGGAGCTCTTATGCCAATTGAATGTGTGAAAAACACAAGAAAGAGGGGGATTTGAAATGGGTTTTAAAAAACAAAAGCTTTTTACCAACCCAAAAACTCCACACAATCAAATGAACAAATAAGCAAAGACACAAGGATTTTTATCCTGGTTCGCTTGAAATCAAAGTTACTACAGTCCATCTGCCAAGGTGATTTCGCTTTATACACAAGGACTGCATCCACTATAACTTAATAGATTACATAAATCACAAAGAACAACTTTCTTTGCCTTCTCAAGGATCTGACTACAACTTAGTCTCCTTAAGGAAATCACAAAGAACAATTTTCTTTGTCTTCTCAAGGATCCGACTACAACTTAGTATCCTTAAGGAAATCACAAAGAACAACTTTCTTTGTCTTTTCAAGGATCCGACTATAACTTAGTCTCCTTAAAGAAATACAAAGAAACAAGTTTGAATACAACTTTTTGTGTTACAAGTTGCTTCTACACAAGCAGATTTTACACAAATGAAATACAATCACTTAAAGAAAAATATGCACAAAGTTGAGAGCTTTTCACATAGAAGCAGTCTTGTAAATTGTTCCATTTTTCTTCAAGTCTCCAAGTCCTACTTATATAACATAAGAAAGGGACTGTTTGGAGGGCAAATCCAGGATACCAAAAGAGCAGTTGTCCACTAACGGATTAGTGACAAATGTGATGAATAGTACCGTCCTTCGCCCATGTTTTTAGGTAGTGGAAGGAATATTTTTTATTTGTACCATGTATTATTTGATCACGTATCCACTTGATCTTATCTTCAAATTTATTGGCTTCTGATAAAAAGTTGATGAAGCATAGAAGAAACACACAACTGAAATCAGAATCTTCAGAATCTTCAGTCAGAGCCTTAACCACATCAGCGTCTGACTTGAGATCTTCAGAGTCTTCAGCTAAGTAACAAAAATTCAGAATCTTTAGAATCTTCAGTTAGAACCTTGACAATGTCAACGTCTAACTTGAGATCTTCAAAGTCTTTAGCTAAGTAACAAAACTTCAGAAACTTGCCATTCTTCAGAAGCTTGATAATCAGAGTCTCATCCATAAGCAGAAGCGGAGAGATCATTGGAGCAACAACATAGTGTCTTTCTAGAACTTCTCGGGAGTAAATCAATGCAGAAGCAGAAGGAACATTGCAGCAACAACATAACGTCTTTTTAGAACTTCTCATGAGTGAATCAGCACAGAAGCAGAAAGAACATTGCAACAACAACATAATGTCTTTCAGAACTTCTCATGAGTGAATCAACGCAAAAACAGAAAGAACATTGCAGCAGCCATATAATGTATTTCAGGACTTCTTAAGAGTGATTCAACGCAGAAGCGGAATTCAAAACAAATGTTCAGAAACTGATAACGCTGCACCTCATAAATTCAGAATCAGAACTGGTTGTTAAAGCTACACAATAACAAACCATTAGAGTACCAAGATTGTTTTTACACAAATACTATATTGTTATCATTAAAACTCAAATATATAAATATAAAATCAAATCTTGTTCTAACAAATGGTAGTAATGGTAGGGAAGATAATTAATGGCAATGAGAGCACCAATTGTTATGATAAATTCTTTTGATGTTGAGAGGAGCAAAGAGAAATTACACTAAAATTGATAAACTATTCTAAACTAACTTTTTCATTCATTTCTCCATTATAATTACATTCACCAATCACCTATTTATAACATTGGCATAAACCAATTACTCACTATTTAAATCCTTTTAAAGAGCATCAATTCACTATTTATAACATTGGCATAAACCAATTACTCACTATTTAAATCCTTCTAAAGAGCAACAATTCACCATCATTTGTGCTTATCGTGGGCTGCATACAACTTGAACCTATTAATTACTATATTTAGATCATTACATTAAGCAAGTTCAGTTAATAGCTCTGCAGAGACATTAGATACATATGTGCGGGTTTGAACATGCATTCGAGCCATTAGACTATTTAAAAAAAGGAAGGTAAAAACTATTTTTAATTCCTATGTAATTCTAAAAATAAATTTTATATAACAATACATAATTACAAATAACACATAATACAACATAATAATAATTATTATATATATTGAAATAAAAGTCTTAATAATTAGGCTATTTAACAAAAAAAAAACAAGATAAAAATTATTTTCAATTCCTTTCTAGTTCTCTATTCATCAATGAAAGTAAATTTTATATAACAATATATAATTACAAATAATACATAATACACACTATAATTTATTATTATTATTATTATATATATTAAAATGAAAGTCTTACAAGGTTCTTGCTATTATTTTTAGTTTTGAAAATTTGCTTACTTTTTTTGTGTAAAATTAAAATGAATTACACTATAAAATTTAACTAAAGTCTAATCCCAATTTAACTTTAAAATTTTGGACATATAGAATAGTTAGGTAAAACATTTTGATATCTGATCTGATTTTAATTATCTGCTTTGAATTAAGTTATACATATATTTATATATTTATGTTTTTTTTTGTCTTAATCATTTGATTTTAGAAAAAGAGAATCATCTTAATTTAAAATTTGTGCGAAAACTAAGTAATTTTTAACTAACAATTTCGCATTGGATTCAAATTTATATATATTTTTTAAAATTTGTCTTCAACTATGACTTAATAATCACTTGAATTCAACTACTTATTTATATAAAAAATTCACAATTTTTTGATGTGATGGAAGATTATCAATTGACCTAAGAGTATTGATAATTCATAATTTATAAAATAAAATAAAAAAAGTAGATAATTGAAAAATAAAATCTCATTCAAGAAATTATTTTGTATTTGCATTTATTTTGGATAGGGTTGAAAGGAACATTTGATTTAATGAGATATTGTCCAAATTATGAGAAAGAAAGAAAAAGAAAATAGTGGGCAGTAAAATTAGTTGAAGAAGATGAGATGATAAACAAAAAATGAAGAAGAGGTCTGTGTTTTTTTCAGTCTCACTAGTCACTCTCAACCTCAAGGGTCCCTCTCTCAATTTAGATTTCAGATTCAAACACATTTATACCATTTTTCTACCTTTGCTTCATAAACAGCCCAAATATAAATTTCCCAATTTGTGGGAATTAGGTAAAGTTTTTTCCTTTTTCTCAATTCAATTTCTGGCTTGAGTTTTGTTGCTAATGACTCAAACATGTGCATTTGTGCAGTAATTGTTAACTAGCTAGCTATGAATCCTCCTATTTGTGCCCCTTCATCTTCTTCTTGCTCATATATTCGTCCTCATTCATGCCTCACTTGTGCTTCTCGAAATTTCAAGTTTCCTCTGTAAGTGTTCCTTTAAACATTTTTAGTAACCAAGTTATTTCTTGTTTCTAGTTTAGTTGATAGGATCTGAAGATGAGGCCATTTAACCAGAAGCACCATAGTTTAAATCTGAACTATTGGCCTGGCATTTTACTGATTTGAGTATTTATGTGCAGTTCTATGTGGTTGAATCCAAATTTCTCCAGTATACTAGTATTTCATGTGCTCTTTGTTAAATGTCTCACATCGGATAATATATGGCTGAACATGTACTTATAAATGAGGACAATCCTCTTCCTACAAGCCGGTTTTGTAGGGATGAGTTAGACTCAACCACATCTCTTAACATGATATTAGAGTCTAATTTAAGATTGTTGGGCCATTTTCACGCCCTATATGTCCGGTCCTGTGCTTGATGGTGTGTGTTAAAAGTCCCGCATCGGATAATATATGAACTGAGCATGCCCTCACCCTGCAAGTAGGTTTTGTAGGGATGAGTTAAGCTCAACCACAACTCTTAACACTCTTTTTTGTTTTATTTTTGTTGCAAATTTCATGTACTCTTTGTTCCCTTTCAATTTTACTTGAATTTTTCACGACCATAAGTTTTGTATTTTAAGTGGTCACTGGTCATGATTTAGGGTTCATGTTTATAATTTCTTTCCAATTGTGGATTGAAGACTAACTTGTCTAGGCTTCTTAATTTTGCATGCGTTGTATGCTAAGATAAAACCTTCATTTGCCTATTCGAATCAGTTTACATTTACAATTTTACATCACCTTAATGCACCGAGAGTTCTTATAACTTCTTCCTCGTGTGAAATTGTGTTTTTCTGCTTTTTGATTATATCCTTACTAATTTTTACTAAAGTGTTTTAATGTTCTAATATTCTTTGTTTTTCTAGGCTATTGCCACAGGCAATATGTACCACTCAAAAGGTGTATCGCTGCTCTGGAGGCCATGTGGAGGCTTCTATTAATGCTAATCCGTTGAAAACTTGCATAGTTGGCAAAATTAGTACAGGGTGGTCTGAAGCACAGCCTTTGGTTTCCAGACGATCGCTCAACAGGCACCTGTTACCTGTGGAAGCTTTAGTAACTTCAACGACTCAAGATGTTTCTAATACACCTCTTATTGGTGATGATAAAATCGGAGTTTTATTGTTAAACCTTGGAGGTCCAGAGACTCTAGACGATGTGCAGCCTTTTTTGTTTAACCTTTTTGCCGATCCAGTAATACTCTAGCTTTAGCACAATATTCATATGATATGATATGAGCAAATTGTTTTTTCTTATCATTATTTACATTTTCTGTATAATTATGCAGGATATTATACGGTTGCCAAGATTATTTACTTTTCTTCAGAAGCCATTGGCTCAATTTGTATCTGTTTTAAGAGCACCAAAGAGCAAAGAAGGATATGCTTCCATTGGTGGTGGATCCCCTCTTAGACGCATGACTGATGCCCAGGCATGACACTTCCTGATAACCTTTTCCATACTCTACAGCACATATTTCACATTTGAATAGTTAGATAGCACATTGAAAACTTTTTTAATTTACCCGATATTGAATCGGTTATGTGTGAGAGAATGGTTTTGAGCTCTCTTATTGCTCTAATGATTCTCTATGCAGGCTGAAGAGTTAAGAAAATCTCTATCAGAAAAGAATGTTCCAGCCAAAGTGTATGTTGGCATGCGTTACTGGCATCCGTTCACAGAAGAGGCTATTGAGCAGGTATTTATCATCTTTATCTTAGATTCAAATTGGTTTTAGCCACAGATTGTACGGAACCATCGTCATTCTCAATGTATGAATCTTGTATTCTTTTGAGACAGTTAAGGTTTCTATGTTATCAAAATACGTGATCTAACAGATTTTGCTTTGAAATATATCATGTAGATTAAACGGGATGGAATTACAAAGCTTGTTGTGCTTCCACTTTATCCACAATTTTCAATTTCAACCAGTGGTTCAAGTCTGCGTCTCTTGGAGAGTATATTCAGGTGATTATTAACAAAATCTACTATTATCAAATCATCATACTCGAATTTATTATCTAACACTTTGTTATTTTATGAATTATTTATTGGCTCTGTAGAGAGGATGAGTATCTAGTCAACATGCAGCACACGGTGATACCCTCATGGTACCAACGTGAAGGATACATAAAAGCCATGGGGAATTTAATTGAAAAAGAGCTGAAGAGTTTTGATAGCCCGGAGAAGGTACCACTTCATTTATATTTAAATGATCAGAGTGTGATTCCTAAACATTTTCATCTTTATCATGTTATCCTTCTAATTCAAATGTTGATAGCATAATCCATCACTATCAGATACTTTGGGTTAGAATAATAGAATGATGACAGTAGATCATGTTATCCTTACTTTGGCATTGATGAATGATGACAGTTTTTCTAGAAATCAAGCTTCGTTTGAGCTTAAGGTTGGGCGTCACTTCTTTGTAAATATTTGTTTTAGTCCTAGTGATTAGTTTTTGTTGCAGGTCATGATATTCTTTAGTGCACATGGGGTGCCGGTTGCTTATGTGGAAGAGGCTGGTGATCCATACAAGGCAGAGATGGAAGAATGTGTGGATTTGATCATGGAAGAGCTTGAGAAAAGAAAGATATCTAATGCATACACCCTTGCTTATCAGGTACTTTTTTGTTACAAATTTATGACCCTCAGTTTCTTGCTTCTAAGTATTAATTGATGATATTAATACATCCTTTTCCAAATTTCTAACAATTTATTATAATTCTTGTACAGAGTAGAGTTGGACCTGTGGAATGGTTAAAGCCCTATACTGATGAGACAATAATTGAACTTGGGAAAAAGGGAGTAAAAAGTTTGCTGGCTGTACCAATTAGGTAACATCAACTTCCCTCGCTTTTTACTACTAACGTATAGTTGTCGAACTCTCTCTGGGCTGCACTAGAGTAAGTGACGCTCCTATTTGGTTTAACTTCTTTATTCACAGCTTTGTCAGTGAACATATTGAAACACTAGAAGAAATCGATGTTGAGTACAAAGAACTGGCATTAGAATCTGGAATAGAAAAATGGGGCCGAGTTCCTGCTCTTGGATGTGAACCAACTTTCATTTCAGACTTGGCAGATGCTGTAATTGAGAGTCTCCCGTATGTTGGTGCGATGGCTGTTTCAAACCTTGAAGCTCGACAGGTACTCTTATCAACTCTCATATTTATGTCTCTATTTTATAGTTGTTGCTTTCATTACATTGTATGATCTAACAAAAAGTTTTGGTTTGTTGGCAGTCTTTGGTTCCCTTGGGCAGTGTAGAAGAGTTGTTGGCAGCGTATGACTCGCAACGTAGGGAGTTGCCTCCGCCGATATTGGTGTGGGAATGGGGATGGACAAGAAGTGCTGAAACATGGAACGGAAGAGCAGCTATGATTGCAGTGCTACTTCTGTTGTTTTTAGAAGTCACCACAGGAGAGGGATTTTTGCACCAGTGGGGAATACTGCCCTTGTTTAGGTGAATGAGACCTTCCTCCCCACTCAATGGCCATGGAATTTAGTTTTTGCATGTATATGTATACCATTAGCATCACATATGCTCCGCTTATAATCCAAGTCACGCGCACGGAAGGAATTCTAAAATCTAGTTTAGAAGCAACATTTGTGGACGGAAAGAGAAAAATAATGTATAGAGATTTCCTCTTCTATGTATCTAAAGGATTTATATTTTGGGTTCCATGACTCAGTGATATAGCTGTTGTAGCTTAAACAGCAGTTATTGATAAAGAGACTGTCAATTATGCTATGTTGACATGAGAGATAGAGTTTGAAAAGGGTGTGAAAATTCTTGCTCATTTTGTTTGCTTCCCAGCTTGTCAACACTAGTTTTATTTTTGGTCTATAATAATTCGGATGACTTACATGACTGATTTTGAGTCACAAAAATCGATTCAAAACTTTTATTAGTCTTTCAATTTAAACTGAATTATATGACAATTAATGCATGTTAGTTGTGTTTATATGAAAAAATTAATGGAGTGGAGAAAGTGTAGTCCTCTCTCCCTAGTAAAAGAATACAAAAGGCATTATTACAATAGCACCTGGAACGTAAAAAAAACTTGAATTGATGATCAATCATCTCAGAGAGCTCGTTATTACATACATTTTACAAACTGTAGCATACATATAATCCACACACCCACCGGCCCCCAAAATTTCAATTTCAAATACCAAATTTTGAAGACAACCTAGAATAAAATAAAAGGTTAAAAGGGAGATTCTTCTATTAAGAAATCAATCACTAAAATCAAAGCTTCCACTCTGCGAGCTGCTGCCATTGCGACTATGTAAAGAGAGGCCTCTGATGTGGCCAGCCAAAGTGCCACTGTCCTTATTATGCTGAAAATATCTTTCTCTCTCTGAGTGCTTTGAAGGTGGCGGTGGAATTGTAACAGGAGGAGGCTTTGCACTTGGAGGTGGAACTACAACAGGTACAGGAGCAGCGTGAGCTTCCTGAGATGATTCTAGTGGTCGTATTAGTGGACGATTGAGTCTCTCTTCAAGCAAACTCAATCGAGGAAACTGAGGTTCAGTTTCTTCATCTTCAGGCCTTACACAAGCTTTTCCTTTGCGTAATCTGCCAGCATCAGGCATTGTTTGTCATATGGAGATGAATGAATATACTCAAATACCAAGTTTAATCCTTCTTTAAAAGGAAATAAATTTAGCATGTTCAATAACTAGCAAGTCACCTTCTGAATAACTGTTCGGGTTCTTCTTCCTCCTCCGCTTCTTCACAGTCGAAGTGATTCACGGTTGTTGTAACCTTGCTAGAAAGAAGCTCATAATGTTTATCTAGAGATTTTTGAAGCTGCTCATTCACTTCGATTGCTCGGGAAACTATCCTTTCATCTCTACAAACAATCCAAGAAAAAGAAGTTGAAGCATAAACTGACCATAGAATAAATGCATGCATGCACACACAAATGCACTAACAATAGTGTATCAATTTTTCCATTATATTACTTATTATTATTTATTCATTGAAAATGAAGATAACAAATTCATTTAAGATTCAGCCTATTGCTTACATCTTAGAAAATAGCAAGTCACATGGAAAAAAAATGTTTTTTCGGGACAACAGCAAAACTCTATTGCACGAGTTATTAATGAACAGTGGAATGGCATCAAAATCTTATGGCACCGAAGGAAAGACAATAAAATCCACCCACTGAAAGATTTCAAGTCTGGAAATGAAAGAAAATGTATTTCCTTTTGGCAGTAAAGAGAAATTTAAAGCAGCCTTACCTAGAAGTCATCACAAGATGCATTACCCTCTGCTTTTGAAATGAACATTGCTCAACAAGGTCAAGGGTGAATTCATCTCTTGCTCCCTGGAAAATAAATCAGTTTCAGCAAAAAGTGAAACAGGATTATTTACATGTTTCATAAGAAAATCACAGTGCTTTTAGTTCACAGGACAAGAAAAAAATTATTAAGAGAGCATCATAGTCATTTGTCAAATACCTTCCAGTTGACAGGATATGCCTCATTATTTTTTTCTGCTCTACAATTTTAAAATTTGTGATATTTTGATGTTAATTATATTTACTAAAAAAAGTTACTACGGGTTTTTATCACTATCTTTAGCCTCTTAACCTCATTTCTTGTTGTCAATTCAAACCCAGAAGCAAAACAAATTTGAGACGCAAGACTTTGTTTCAATAGAGAAACATCACAAGACATATCAATGCTGTACTCCTTAGCTCACCTGAGGATGCTTGGCATCAATAGCATCAAGGACTTCTTTTAGAACTTCCAATGCATTACTAGCCTTTTGGATAATGCTGGATAACAAAATTACAGAATAAGAGAGGTTTACCAACGACGAAAAATGACAACAAAACAAATGTCTTTAAATGATACTTTTCCTCCAAATCAGTTAAGAGGTCAACAGATCATGAATCATCCGTGCATTTGTATTTAAAACAGACATGCACCCACACTGGATCAGAGAAAAAGTATCAAACCGAAGACATATTTTCAAACTAATCTCCATTTATTTCATTAGATAAAAACTATGGTATTTGGATAAATCTCAGTATCCAGTTTCCATCCCCAAAATAAATATAAATAATTTCTTACCATAATTACACCCTTGTCAATGCATTCAGTTAAAGCATGGACACTGAAGATCATTTTTATTTAAAAAAATGTAACAATGGGGTTACTAAGTGAAGAATAATATTAAGACCCAGTCTACATCAAGTTTTACCAAAACTGAAGGCAATAATCACCTAGATTCAGGAACAGTGTTGGGTTCTGCTTTTTTAGGAACCCCTC
Organism: Lathyrus oleraceus; assembly: GCF_024323335.1. Taxonomy (NCBI): domain Eukaryota; kingdom Viridiplantae; phylum Streptophyta; class Magnoliopsida; order Fabales; family Fabaceae; genus Lathyrus; species Lathyrus oleraceus. The sequence goes on from NC_066585.1 coordinate 78,649,835, forward strand.
CATGTCTAAGTGGGACCTGCTCCTTTTTGGGTACATTATTAGTCCTATTTGGTTCTGAACTAGGACGATTTGATTGAACAAGTTGAGCTCTTTGAGGAAATTGCACCCCGGCACTCTGTATTTGTAAAACACAATTTAGCGTTAGCATTGTGCAGATAAATAACAAATTAGTATTGATTAATTACAAAAACTCCATAGTTGTAATATCATATACAAAGGGAAGTAGAAACGTCATGGCCGTCTATAATTCAGGTACAAAATGTGTTCCAAAAATATGTTCATAAGCAAATTGAAAGATTCACAATATTTGATTCCCATAATATTTGCAGACCATCCATGAGCTTTAATACAAAAATACAACCATTTTCTGCCAACATAACTATCCAAGGATCATTTATTACCACTTTACTCTTAGCACAATTTTACCACAATATCATCACAAATACCATCACCCAAACTCAGTATATATGCTTAGCACTTAGCACCAGCTATATCCTATTAGGATGTGAAGCCAAAAACAACGCATGTTATATCAGCTTCCTCTATTTATAAGCCCTCTAGTAAAAAGAACCTTGTGTATCATCACGCAGAACCTTATAAATCAAACAACGTATACTGGAACCTAAGGCAGATCTCCGGGTTGTACTTCACATATATGCACCTACCACTAAATCATAATATGCTTTATAATACTGAGGAAACTTTCCAGAAGCACCACCAAGGGATGTTTGAGTTGCATCTAGTAGGAGAAATATTCGTTCTCTGACAGGCAAATCTGACTGCAAGCAAAGAAAAAAAACCCAAAGTAAGTAAGGAAAAGTCAATATTGAGAACAGACAATATCAAATAGTTTCTAGAAAAAATCACCTTTTTCTTTACAATTTTCACAAGAATAGGAATAATTTCGGCATCAACCACCTGCTCATGAATGTGATTTCCTATGTTGTTCATCAACATTTCCAGCAACTAGAAATTCAACAGATATAACATTAGTTAGTTGAACACCAGTGCAGAAACACACAAGGTAAATATTCAAGAAAATAAAGTCGTGTATCCAATCTTCTCTGTTTCGGGTACAATGTGTAGCAAACTATTTTCTTATAAGTTGGGGGTCCAGGTGAAATGGTTTAGAAAAATCATGGAATTTTTTAAATAGACTATTTCATAATAAGGTCATTGTACTCACCATGACAGCAAAAAGTTGAGTGTTGGGGTTCTTGTTACTCAATCTCTTTTTAATAGCTTTAACAACATCTTTAGCTTTCCTGAACATTCATAAAACAATGACGGTATTAACAGCAACACCACTCCGAGCCTTGGAATATTATAGCATATTATTAAGTTCGTAGTCAAGTGAAAGACCAGCTAGGCTCAAACATCAATCTAGACGTAGTGTTCAACAAGTACCATGAATAAAAGATTTTGAATCGCAAATTAAGTTAGCACCAAGTATCAGTTGTTTGATAACCAACCAAACGCTTCTAATTTAAACTTTCCTTCTGAAAAACAAACCAGAAACAAACACACACAACACAATTTAAATGAAAAAGAAATACACAATTTGGCATGACAAATATGGTAATACAGTTAATTGGGTTAAGAAGAAAAATAATCGTCTTTCATGAAGATTATCTTTCAATATTAAAGAACCTACTTAGCCGACTATGCATAGTTCAAGTGGTAAGGGCATTAGTAATGGAGTTATTTGAAGAGCATAAGTATGATTCCCAAATCAAAAAATAAGATAATACAACATAAAGTGCCATAACAAAAAGCCTAAAAGATATGAATAAAAAGTTGAGTTTAGTTTCATCATGTTTTACTTTTGTGGGGCATTGTTCAATGATGAATTAGAAAGAAACAGCACTATGTGTATGGAGATAGAGAGATATAGGGAAAGAACTCTGGAGTACCTTTGATCACGAGCAACTAATTCAGAGATTTCAATATTTTTCGTCCAATCAATTTCTGCCAGTTTCTCACTTGTTGCAGCCTTGACTAACTCAGCTTGCATCTTTATTTCTACATAAACATTCAAGAATTGAACAGAATAAAACAGTTTAAATATATTTCAGACAAGAAAGCAAAAATATTGAACAAGGAGTTAAGTATCAACTTTGATCACTAGAAGCATAGTAGGAACAGCTACATGAAAATAAAGGGTTGGATTTAGAAAATTAGCAAACAAAAACTTTTCATTTGTTAATACACTCTCAAAAGTGCAGCTAGCTAATATACTACAACAACCAAAGCTTTCTTTTCATTAGGTGAAGTCAGCTACACGGATCAAATGATGGAAACTGCTAATGTACTCTCACTTGTTCATTTTTCAGAAGCCCCTTATAAACATGTGAGATAACAGAAAGAATTAAACCCTAAGTCATAATTCATCAAATTGAAAAAAAATTGAACAGTTTTGCCTTTGAATCCATAGAACATAGACTAACTGTAAATATATGAAATCCTGGGTTTAATATTGCAATAGACTATTAAGTGCAAACCATTGTAAACAAAGAAAGTGAAAGACTATGAAACCCGGACTCGGACACGGACTCGGGACATGAAACGGACACGAGGACTCCGCTAATGTAAAAATTATAGGATACGGACACGGTTATATATACTTTATATATTAATATAATAATACAATTTATGGGCAAAATTTGTAAAAAGTTTAAAATAAAAAGCAAAAATTATGTTTATTTAAGATAAAATAATCAAAAATTCTTTCAACATTTTCAAACAAATTTCGAACCTGATAATTGATATTCATAGATACCTTGTGAAAATCGAAACAATAGTGTGCAAAGATGAAAATAACCGAAGAAGATAAAAGAATTTTGTAGAGACAAAAGCAGTGAAATATAAAAAAAATAAGGAATCCTTGTGTTATTGTTATAGTTAAAAAGTGGAATATGAAAGCTAAACAACGTATTTATTTTTTAAATTTTGAAAATTTTTTAGCTGAGTTTTTATTTTTAAAAAAACTTCTGGAATTTTCTGAATTGAGCCGTGTCCTTTGTTTGAAATAAGGTGTCGTATCCGTGTCTGTAGCAATTAAATTTTTTATTTTAGTTGGACACTTCAAAAACGTGTCTGATACGTGTCGTACGTGTGTCGTACGCGTGTCGGTGTCCGACACGTGTCCGATACAGCGACACGCCGTGTGAATGGCGTGTCAGAGCTTCATAGGGGAAAGGTAATTAATCCACAACAACTAAGCCTTATGCTCGAAGTGGAATCGGCGCCATAACACTCTATCATATATCATGTATTGCCAATGGCACACTATAGCGAAATAGTGTAGCGGTGATAGGATTCATCACAGCGCTATTGGTCGATGAGCCGTTGTCAGCAATAGTGGCTGTAGCAGCCACTAATTACGGTCCCAAACCGCTATTGCAGCTGCTATTAGAATATAAAAAATGACTATAATCATCTATCTATTACCTCTTGCTACTATAGCAGAAACCTAAGTCTGAATTGCAAGCAAATCACGAACGACCTGCAAAAAATAAAAATAAAAGTCCAAAGGATCTAATTCAGCACTAAACTCAATTTCAATCTCAGCTCAAAGTAATGAAACAGAAACAAATAAGCAAAACCTGAAATCAGAAACCTTAAGTTAAAATCGGAAGTTCTAGAGTTTATTATGATTCATGGACAAGGTAGAAGCAGTGAAAATTTTACATAGAGATATCCGTACCTTGAAAAACGACGGATATGAAGATAGAGATTACGAGGACGAAGGCGAGGAAGCACTGATAAACCCTAAACACGTTCAACATTTCCCAGAGTGGCACCCAAAATCAATTATCTTGCCGCTTTTTCTTTTAATTAGTTTAAAGCTTATCTGCAAAATCAATTATGAATGTATGATTTGGATGTTGTTTTTGTAGTAATAAAGAATGAATCTATTACTATAAGATTGTTGTAATTGAAGAAAGTGCGTCACCGCCACGAGACATGTCGTTATCACTGACCCTACTCATCCCAAGCTAAAGCTTCATTTCCAAGGAGAAGCTGCAATTTGTTAACTTCACCTTCCACTCTTTTTGTTGACTCGCTTTATCCTTTTATGTCGTGACACGTAATCAGTAGTCGATGCTCTCTCGCTTTTTAGCAGACAAACGATCCTGAGCGAGTAAAAACTTAAATCCGACCCAAACCGCAATTTTATTTTAAAAAGTCTAATTTCCACAAATAAAATTTTGATTTTTTTGATGAATTTGGTTAAATCAGTTTATCTGATAAATCAAATAAGTTTGGTCAATTTGATATTTTTTGAGGTAAAATCATAAAAATATCTTCTTCTTTTTTTATAAAATTGACATACATTTATTTTTAATTTTTTTAAATAAAAATTATCAAAATATAAGAATAGATAAAAAGAAAAACTATTTTAATTATTGAAAATAAAAATATGGGTTAAATAAGTTTTTGATCCCTTTAAATATAACGATTTTTGTTTTTAGTCCCTTAAAAAATTTCTTTCAAGAAATCGCCATTCTAAAATTTTTGGTCCATACAATTAGTCTCTGACGTTAAATGCCACTAACGGATTGCTTACGTGGCAAGACAGGTGATTTTTTTTTTTATTTTTTTTTTCATGAAATACAACGTGTAAAATGCCACAGTTTAAAGCTGAGTCATTTTCATTTTGACATAAATCACTCTTCCTCCAAGCCTCGTTCCTCTTTGTCTGCTTCTTTCCCCTCATCTTCTTCATCCAGTGTCTTCCTTTTTCATCTTCGTCCAGCTATCTTATAACCTCCTTGTTTTTCATCTTCGTTCATCTTTCCTGCTTCGTTTCTCAAAGCCTCGTTATTTTTCACTTTCACCCAATCCTCATTCCCTGCTACCTAACTTAATGTCTTCCGCGTCTATAAAATCGCGAGTAGGGAAATTTTGTGGGTGTCAGGTTCGTATGGTTTCATATCAATGTAAGAATGAACCAAATAAAGGAAGATTGTTTTGGAGATTTCCTTATTTGGAGGAGTGTTGATACGTGTAATCTGTTCATATGAGATAAAGACCTTGGAGCAAAATCTGAAAATGAAGATGGGGAAGCATTATGAACTCAGAGCTGGAAGTTATGGCATCTATAGGATATATGAAGACTTTGTATGAAGAATCAAGGAAGAAGAATAAGAATTTGAAGACCCAATTGAAAATAGAGAAATTTCATGGAGAATTGAAGATATTGTGTTTTGCAATGTCTTTTATGATTAATGTGTATTTTGTTTTAAAATGTAGTTGTTGAATTTGATGTGTTTTATTTGAATTTGCAATGTCAATGAAGAGTTTGTAATATACTGAATTTGCAATGTCAATGAAGAGTTTGTTGAATGTAATGTATTTTGGATTTGTATTGTTAATGAAAAGGTGTTGAAATAGTTTGGGTTAATTTGCATAAGATAGTCCAAATTGGTGTACATAATGTTAAAAAGTTGACACATTTGGCATAATTTGGCATAAATTGGTTGTAACTTGACTGTAATTGGCAAGATTGATGAAATGATACAAAACATTGGTGACAGTAATTGATAAGATTGGTGTTCCAAACTACAAATTTTATAACAGAAATTCACTACAATACATAAGTTTGATGTTGTTAAGAATGTATCAAGTGTGAGTAGTGTGGATAATAGTCTCATATTGGTTGGAAATGTGGAGACTTGAGCATTTATAAGGTCCAAACAAAATAGTACATAAGGTTTAAATTACATAACATTGATGTCCTAATCAAAAGATTACTTAAGTTTCATATTACATAAGCTCCAGAAAATAACATATTTCATAACATAAATTCATTGTGTCAAAACTCTACAAATTTCATAACAGAAATTCACTTCAATACATAAACTTTTATCTTAAATGAAGTGGTTCTTAAAACTCTGTTACATAGCACAATGTAGTCACAATGTTATTTGTCCTTACTAACAACCCAACACCTATTCGCATCATTTTTGGTAAACCTTACCTCCCTATCATTCAACACATTGTGTTCCAGTACATCCTTCTTAAATTGCTTCAAAGATGAAAGTTATATTCCCACCTTAAATATGAAATCCTTTCTAAATATTTCCTCTTCATTAAACCTAATCATTGTAGGCATGTCATCACAACTATCTTCATATGCCCTACTATCAAGCTCAACAGTCATGTAATCATCTTCTATGATATGCTCCATATCCATATCAACTGTAGTAAGCACTTTCTTCTTTCATTGACTTGTACCAGCATCATCATCAGGCTCTCTTATATACTCACAATTATCCACTCCAATGTTTAACCCATCATCTATGTCTTCATCAAAATCATGAATTATCTCTTCTTCACCGCCTTCAAAGTGTATACCATCCAAAAAATCTTCAATTGATTCACTTTCCCCAACACTTTCATTTTCATCAACACTTTTTTATCCTTTTTGTTTCTCTATTAACCTCTCCATATAAGTCTTCTCACCGCTTGATAATCTTGGCTCTGCGTATATCTCAACATCACAATTACTCTTCTCAGTATAAAAAACTAACATTGTTGCATCCAAAAAATCTTCAATTGATTCACTTTCCCCAACACTTTCATTTTCATCAACACTTTTTTATCCCTTTTGTTTCTCTATTAACCTCTCCATATAAGTCTTCTCACCGCTTGATGATCTTGGCTCTGTGTATATCTCAACATCACAATTACTCTTCTCAGTGTAAAAAACTAACACTGTTGCATCCTCATCATTAACAAAGGGTTTTAGATCCTTTTCAAGACAACCGTATTCATGCTTCCACCATAATTTCACATCATCAATGTTCAAGGATGAGTCAATCCCCTTAATTAAGTCACAAACTTCAAAGAAGGACCAAAAGTCAGAGTCTTGCCCACTTAAAGCATAAACATCCCCACCATCATATCTTAACCTTTCATCTTTTACAAATGAACCCTTGGTGTAAAATATCACCTTAAATAACCACATATCATGTACATTACAAATATGAAAGAGGGTAAATGAGACATTACATTCATAGTCAAAGACAAAACCTAGATGTTTACAGTCAACAAAACAAAACAAACATGCATGAATTTCAAAGCAAGTGGGGCACATAATAGACATGCAATATTCGAGAACATAAACAAATCATAATACAACCAAGCATAACACATGATAGTACATGTGGGACTAACCTTAATGTTGGGACCGCAACAAATAGAGTTAAGATTCAAAGCAAGCTTCGTCAATATTGGGACCACAAGTAATGAAATTCGAAGTCGTTGGGACTACTTGCTACTTTAGTGCATCTTCAATGGAGTTTTGTTTTGGGACCACAAACATGAAATGTTTGAGTGGAGAAAACAACAAAGAATGAAGTAGAGGCGATGATTAGGAAAAAAATAATTTTAATTAGTTGATAATATTGACTAGATAATTAATTTATTAATATCGTTTAAATTAATAAATTTATTTATTTAATTAAGTTTTTTTATAAATATAGTTTGAAATTATTTAGTTTAGCTTTAGAAGAATGTTTATGGGGGCCTAAGCTAGAAAAATCCAATCCAATTCACAAGTGCTCACAGCCACTAAATATTTTTTTCAAAGCTATATAAAGACTAAAGTTTTTAGTTGAGAAAAAAATGTGGGACTTGTATCCACCCATTTTTATGAAATTATATTCATTGTTTGCTACCAATGATATCCACCGGTTTCTGTTGGTGTAGGTTTCATTGGGACAACGCAATGTGATGTAAATATGGGACAATGCAATCTTAAACTTCATACCTCCTCTTGTATTCATTGTTTAAAATCTCATGTTCTGATGCATGCGACATAGAGAAAGACTGGCTCTTGGTCCTCAATTTTGTCTCGTCTATCCTATGCAGAATGACACAGTAGCATATGGGGGCCTAATATTTATATTAATTAATCTCAATAAATTTCTTAAAAAATATAATTAAAATTATTAATAACTTAATTTATTCTAAAAAAATATTAAATTATCCTAGTCACCAAATCCACCTCATTAGAAATATTTTCTTCCCAATCATCTCTGCCACGTTGCAAAATTGGAGGGGGACATTTTACATCCCAAATGATGTAAAATTCATGGATCAAAAAGCTAATTTTTAAAATTGGATGACTAAAAATTAAAAATCATCAAAGTGGGGGGTCAAAAGTTCACTTAAGCCAAATTAATTTAGTCATTATCATATTTTAAACCACAAACTATATAATACTCATATTACATATCTTGTCATCTCGTGAGTACACAATATCATAAAATTATAAAAATGATAATAACTTGACAACATTAACAATCCCATTTTAGTAATGGGTAAACTCTATAGTAATAAAAATAAATAAATAAAATAAAATAAATAAAATAAATATTAGTTGGATTTGATCGGGTTCAGTTTTCGACGGGTCCAAAATAATCACCTGAGTCTGAACGAAGCAACCATATACTATCCAAATTAAGCAACCAGATCAACCCGACACTCGATCTGTTTGCAAAAAAAAGACAAGGGGTCGGTCAATTTCAATCGGACAGTTCAATTGTGTCCATCATATCAGTTATATTTGAGAAAAGCATTCGAATAAATAAAAATTTGAAGAATGTTCATCCGACCATATAGGGTATGCCCCATACATCTGAAAACTCAAAAATATTTTTACTGTGTTCGAAGATGCATCTTTGGACGCACCCAAAATCACATTAACCTTCATAATTCAAACACACACACTTATTTTGCCAAAATATGGTTCGGAGATGCATCTCTGAAAATTATTTGGGGTGTGTTCAGAGATACATTTCCGTATACCCATTTTGAATTTATTTTAAGCTACTAGATGCGTGTTTATTGCACATAACATGGGTTGTTTCAGATATACATCTCTGGAAACCCTCATGAATGCTTTTTAGGCAACAATATTGTCCTAAATTTAATATTTTTTCAAGGCCAACTTATATTTTAGATCATTTTAGGCCATAGATTAGAAAACACATACATTAATTGATTCAAACATACTACACATACATTAAAAAATTCATACATTAATTAAGGTAAATTCAAAAAGTACCGATCACATAACATTTGTCCTAAAATGCAAAAAAAAATACAACCAAACATAAACTATTGTGTATGTCTAACCCCCAGCTTCTCTGCCTGTACTATAAAGCATTATGGGTCTCGACAATAATGCCTTCTATGATGGCTAATTGGGGGATGCCTTTCTCAAAAAGTCCCGCCTCTATGCCCGATCTCCCCATATCCATAATACGCTAACAAATGTTGTGTACGTCCTGGGTTTGCTCATCCCTAGCCTCAAATACCTCATGATTAGATAACCTAGATGGGCTTCCAAGAGCATTCGGTGTCATAATATGATGGCACACCCTATAGAACCATGTTATGTAACAGTCTGCATAAGCCTATTGTACATGAGTTATCACCCTATGATAGTTCTCTAGTACTAAATAACTCTCGAGATCCTCAAATATGGAATTAAGATCTCTAGGATAGACGATGGGAATATGAGACTCTAAGGAGTATCTTTTAATAGTCTACAAATACCCAAACACACACATCATTCACTCGGGCATATACATATACATCAAACCTGACCCACAAGCCAACCATCCAGAGTATAATGAAATGACGTCTAACTGATGCGTCTGACAACGATCGTTGTATGGGCAAAAGACAATGTCATCTGCTATATGATAGTCAAGATACACCTGAAAAGGCTCGATTGCTTGATCCCCTTTGAGAGAGTCAAAGGCACAAGCACATGGTCAATCCTTAGTGTAGTTAGGCACATGTTCCCACTCAAAAATGTGAGGAAGGTGACAGATGATTCATCCCTGAAAAATGGTTCAAATAAAATATTAGTAACAAGTTTAACAAAAGAGTTATGAAAATATTAGTAACAGTAAATTACCTTAAGCAACATGTAACTTCCTATCAACTGCTTTGTCTTTCAAACATAACTTTCACCCAACTTCGAGTACAGGTAGACCAAACAGGCGCCCACTAGTTGTACTCGTGAATCTTCGTCAAGTCGATGAAGTATTTAAGGTAGACCACATCGACGTAGGTTTCACTTTTGTCCAAAAACATGGATGTATCAACCAGGAACAAAAGGTAACACCTCAATACACACTAATAGTGGTACTCAACCTGCATATCATCACCAGCGACACCCACATCCATTTGCAGGTGGTCTTTGATAACTCGAAAAAGTACCGCGTTTCCGAATCGATTCACATGCCATTCTGAGTCATTTTCCTTTCCTTTTTATAGTTTTATATTTGTACTTGGTAATTTTTTCAGGTATTTTGGTTGTATGAGTGTTTGTGCGAAGAAACGATGCGAAACAACAAAAACGGGAGTAAAAATGCAATTATGCACTGTGATGACGCCTTCCTTGCCAGCATGACGTTCGTCCTGATGTGGCGCCCTTAGACCGTCACCACTATAAGACAAAACCTGAAGACTTTGACTGCCAACTGGATGATGGGTAGGTCATCATCCAGATAACGCACGTCATCGTTCCATGATTTGTGACGAGCAAGGCGTCAGAGCCATGGTGTCCGTCATGGTTTTGCAGTTTATAAAAATAAGGCATATTTTTAGACTTGGAAATAGAAGTTCCCCCACTTTCTCCACTACCTCTTGCATGATTTGGGACATCCCTTTACAAATTTTAGCGCTATAAATAGGTCTTTAGAATTCAGATTTAATCATCCAAGTTTTTTAGAAATTATTTTAGGCAGAAATTCAATTTTTGCAAAGTGGTTATTTTCTCACACTGAGAAATATTTTCACCTTAGTTTAAGATTTTGCAAGTTTCCTGATTATATTTTGATCGTTCAAGTTGTAATCCCGCATGTCGCTACCATAAAAAAAATGGAAACCACATGTTCTCTTTAAAGAAAGATGATGAACGCACAGAGTCGCCACCAGATTTAAGTTATCCTAAATAAGAAGGGAAGGGGAAATACAACGATAAAACCCTCTAAACGAACTCTCCAAGGATATGGGAATTAGTCTCGCAACCAAAATTATGGGTTCGGAAGTCGGTTACGCAAGGGAAAGGTATTAACACCCCTCTCGTCCATGGTACTCCATGGGAACTCTTTAGGTATTTATGTTTGTATGTGTATATTCTATCTTATTTTCTTCTATTGCTAAAGGTTATTGACTAACATGGGGAAATGGGTGTTTTTTTATTAGTGTGCTCGTTGAGGATTGGGGCCCTCATGCCTACGTACCTTCATTGATTAATGAAGAATCAGAGCAACCGTAGTTTGGCCTATGGTGAATTAAAGATTGTGTGTTGTTGTACCTTTTAAAGAAAAAGGCTTGGGGAGTTCCTTAAAGAAGTACTTTGATTTTCCTTGAAGAAGGACTTAGATTGCCTTAAATAAGGACTTGAGGTTGCCTTAAATAAGGACTTGAGGTTGCCTTAAATAAGGACTTAGTTTGATTGGTGTCCTAAGACACACACAAAAAAGATTTGGATATGTTGAGATTGCTTTTAGCTTTGAAAGGAAGTTTAAGATTGTACTAAAGACTATGGGTCGAGGTGATTATGTTAAACTACCAAGTCAAATGTCTTGTGTTTATCATAATCGGAACGAGGGTAGGAAAGCTCCATTCTTATTCATTCTCTTCCACGTAAGGCTCATGGTATACAATCTTTAACTTGTTGTTTTTGTTTATGATTAGAGTTGCACTAAAAACTATGGGTTGAGGTGATTATGTCAAACTACCAAGCCAAACGTCTTGTGTTTAACATAATCAGAATGGGGGGTAGGAAAGCTCCATTCCCATTCATTCTCTTCCACTTAAGGCTTGAGGCATATAACTCTTACCATAGTTTTAATGTATTTTGATTTGATTTGAGAAAAAAAAGGCCACTTGACATTGGATCGAGGGTTTGTTGTTTGATTAGGAAAAAGTTTGAAGTTATTCTATCCCTAATGAGTTGCTTGCAAATGGAACAAAACAAAGTAAAAGAATTACAATTCAAAAGGGGAGTGGGATACAAGTAAAATTTACAAGGGATGATCAATCTTAAGAAACAAATGAGTTCATTGCTTAGTAGCCCAAGTGGAGGAATTTGTGTGTGCACAAGTGATTAACATTCATAACAAAAGGTTACAAATAAATCATAAGAGAAACCTACACCAAAAGGTTAGTAAGTAATCAAGCCCATAAGAACTTAGAACATAAGGTTAATAAGTGCATTAATATGAAACAAGGCAATCATGAAAACAAACAAACTCACAAGTATGTAACCCTAAGGTTAAAAAACAACAATCACAAATGAAATTCAAAGTTGAAACTTACAAGTATATTTAATTTAAATCCAAGCAAGTTATTAATGAAACCCTAAAGGTTTGAACGAAACAAAGTGAACATGAACAAGTAGACAATCAAACAAAATGCATCAAGAATGAATCAAGTAAGCATGTAAAAGGTGAAACCCTAATTAACACAAATATGAAACCCTAATTAATGGCATGTGAATGAATTTAACACAAATTAAGTAAAGACAACAAACAACTCAATCATGTTTGAACAAACAATCAATATATTTTTGGTCTTTTATTTTAATGTAAGTTAAATTGAAATAAAATCAAAGAAATAATGCATGGTGGCATATATATATATATATATATATATAATGTATGAACATGAATCAATATAAATATGACATTCATAAATGGATACTAGGTGATTATAAGATGAATTAAACATGATTAGGTCAAGAACAATGCTTAGAAAACCCTAAAAGTAAAGTAATACAACATTCTGGTCTAGGGGCAAAAAGGTTTATTCACAGTGCCCAAAAAACTATGAAAAAAATATATTTACTATCCTAGAGAATCTCATGTTGGGAATTTTTCCATAATTAATGATCTTAAGGGTCAAAATAAATCATGAGATTAGTGGTACAAAAAATGAAATAAAAAAATGAAATAAATAAGCATGACAAAAAGAAAGAAATAGGGAAACAAGAATAAGTGGTCCCAATGGGACTTGAACCCTAATTAATGGCATGTGAATGAATTTAACACAAATTAAGTAAAGACAACAAACAACTCAATCATGTTTGAACAAACAATCAATATATTTTTGGTCTTTTATTTTAATGTAAGTTAAATTGAAATAAAATCAAAGAAATAATGCATGGTGGCATATATATATATATATATATATATATATATATATATATATATAATGTATGAACATGAATCAATATAAATATGACATTCATAAATGGATACTAGGTGATTATAAGATGAATTAAACATGATTAGGTCAAGAACAATGCTTAGAAAACCCTAAAAGTAAAGTAATACAACATTCTGGTCTAGGGGCAAAAAGGTTTATTCACAGTGCCCAAAAAACTATGAAAAAAATATATTTACTATCCTAGAGAATCTCATGTTGGGAATTTTTCCATAATTAATGATCTTAAGGGTCAAAATAAATCATGAGATTAGTGGTACAAAAAATGAAATAAAAAAATGAAATAAATAAGCATGACAAAAAGAAAGAAACAGGGAAACAAGAATAAGTGGTCCCAATGGGACTTGAATTGAGGTCTTAGAGTTACCAATGAGTTGTAAAACCAACTAGGTTACAATCCCTTTGGTGATAAGGAAACAAACCCATATGAATATATTTAAAGCCTAGCAACATGAACTGAAATTAACATACACATGCATAATTTTTTTCCATCAATTTTCTTCTTCTCTTCAACACAAACTCAACCATTGTTTAACCAATATATTCAAATATTTTAGCCAATATTTTCACCATAAAATCATGTTATTGATAACCACAAACGTCCTGCTATAAAAACAACGTAAAATCAAACAAAGTTTCATATTCTCTTCATGAAGAAATAGTAGTCAACAAAGAATGAAGATATGAGATTCACATGACCATACCTTGTATCTTGAGAGCAAGTGAGGGAGTCTCCTTTTGCCTTGGTTCTTAAGTTGAATGAAGTTGAGAGTGAGAGCTCATTTTCTTTTATTTTTGTTTTTCTATCAAGTGTGTAAGTGTCTTTGATGTTTATCAATTTTTTTGAGCAATGTGTGAAGTTGATGGTTGCGCGTGCAAACCCTTCTTGCTGGCTTTGAGGCACAATTAACTTTTTTGTAGGCCTTAAAATGATACAAGAACTCTATTATCCAATGGCTTAAGGAGTTCACCATGTTCATTTTTGTCCATAACTTGTTAATCTTGGCTTGCTTGTGAGGAGGAGCCTTTGGTCTATTGAATTAATGTGTAAACTTAAACAATACGCTGAAACAAGATGGATTCCATAGGTTTTGTGGCTTGCATGATAAGTTTTGGCAATTTGAACCAAATTCAACATTCCCTTGGAATTTTAATTTTCCACTTTGATCATATGTTACAAGTTCAACCTTTTGGAATTCGAAAAAACTATTAAGATCAAAGTCGTAGATCTCGCTGAGATCTACAACTTTGATGTTGATGGCTTTTCCAAATGCAAAATGGAAGTGTCTCAAAATTTGTGATTATCAGAGCTTCTCATTCATATTTTAAGACTTAGAAATGTTTTCTAAGTGTTGGACTTTTTCAAGCTAAAAAACCATAACTTTCATGGCCATGTAAAATGATGATACTTTGGGAATTTGAAAATGTGTGACATCAAAGTTGCACATCTTTATGAGATTTACAACTTTCATGCTCAAGGTTTTGTCTAAAAACCATAAGGATGAAGGTCAAAAGTTATAGGCAACATATCATCATGAATTAGGTTAAAAACAAGGAAAATTTCTAAGTCCCAAGTGTGAGCTTCAATGGAGAACATGATGAATAAAAGGACAACATAAAAATTAGGCTATTGAACATGTTTAGGTATGTAATTTTAAACAAAAGTGATCTTGTGGAAGCAAGGAAAAAAACGCTTCTATCAATGAGAAATCTGACAATCAAGAAATTAGGGTTTACACATTTTCGGATGGATTTTTCAAAGGAACTTGTTGTAGAAATGATCATGGAGAAAAGTGGATATTAAACAAGATTAATAATGTCCTTTTAAACAAAAATTCCTCAAATTCTGCATGCCAAAAGATGGAAGTAACTAGGTCAAAAGGCTCAGTCAGTTAAACTAGGGTTTACACCTTTTTTGAATTGACTGCATTGAGTATCTGACCAAACCTAATGATCTAGGGTTTTGGGAGGCCTAAAGGTGGTTTTAATAGTTTAAGCTTGAATCACCTTTGAGTTATTTTGAGTGGTTAAATTTTGGTTGGTGGAAAATTAGGGTTAGGAGGCCAGTTTATTGATGATTTGAGCTTGATCCTTAGGGCTTTAAGTCACCACAAGTTGCCAATCCACATTGATGAACTCTTAGGGGTTTGATTATTTGCTTAAACAAGTTACAACCATTTCAAAGTAATCCATGATCCTCTATTAGGGTTTTGAATCCTTGAACAACTGCTTGCTAGCTCCAAATTAGGGTTTTGAATGATCTAAAGCAATCAAACCCTAATCAGGTATATCCTTTGATATCTTGATGTCAATTTGAGTTAATTTTGACCATGTGAACTTTTTTATGAAGACCTCCTTTGGATTAAGAGATTCTTGAGGGAGAGTTTGACCATGCCAGGTCAAACCTCTTGAAAGAGACGATGATGAATCAAGACTCCTCTATTTGTATAGCTTTTGCATTTGATGACCCTCTAGATCTTTAGGTGATTACCTCCTTGCATGAGGGGTTAGCGTACAAGTTAAGTCCAAAACCTTAATCCTCACAAGTGTATGAAATGATAAGGGATCAATTTGGGTGAGTCAAAGTCTCAGGAAGCAATCAGAGTGAAAACCCTAGGTATTGTATCCCATGAACCAAGTTGTGACTGACCATGCTTGATATTTAGAAGTGATATGATGTTATGATATGAATAATGTTATGATAGATGTATGATATGGATGAATAGATAGTAAAAGAGGGTAGGATAAAAATGAGGGTATGACAGTTGTCCCTATTTAATCTTCTTGGACCTGGATGGATGAATAGTATGGCTTAACTACTAGCATATATGGAGTTTTTACCCTTTTAATAAAGGGAATAATATATATGTTATGAGCATAGGGCTGTTTAGGGATAACTGCTGTATTTTGTAGGAAATGTGGTGCAGTTATGCAAATGAGATGATATGCAATGCATGTAAAATGTAAAAAGAAAAAGAAATGAAGAAATGGTGATAAAATCAAGACTTTCCAAAGGTGGAATAACATTTTAACTGTATTTAAGACTCCCCAATATTATGTGATAAAAAGGAACATAAGATGACTCCCTAAGGGTCAATGAAGCAACATCTTGTATGATAAAATCAAGACTTTCCGAAGGTGGAACAACATCTTAATCATATCTAAGACTCTCTGATCTTATATGATAGAAAAGGAACATAAGATGACTCCCTAAGGGTCAATGAAGCAACATCTTGTATGATAATATTAAGACTTTTCGAAGGTGGAACAACATCTTAATCGTATCTAAGACTCTATGATCTTATGTGATAGAAAGGAACATAAGATGACTCCCTATGGGTCAATGAAGCAGCATCTTGTATGATAAAATCAAGACTTTCCGAAGGTGGAACAACATATAATCGTATCTAAGACTCTCCGATCTTATGTGATAGAAAGGAACATAAGATGACTCCCTAAGGGTCAATGAAGCGGCCTCTTGTATGATAAAATCAAGACTTTCTGAAGGTGGAACTTAAGGAGAATAGCAATCCAAAATGCAACGGAATTTAAAATTTTCTCCTTTAGTGATCCTTACGAATGGCCATGATCAGTGGTAGAATCGTTACCTCTTGTGACGATTGAAACCTTTGATGCAGATCTACGGAGCGATCACGAACGTTGAACGACGTATCTAAGACTCTCCGATCTTATGTGATAGAAAGGAACATAAGATGACTCCCTAAGGGTCAATGAAGCGGCCTCTTGTATGATAAAATCAAGACTTTCTGAAGGTGGAACTTAAGGAGAATAGCAATCCAAAACGCAGCGGAATTTAAAATTTTCTCCTTTAGTGATCCTTACGAATGGGCATGATCAGTGATAGAATCGTTACCTCTTGTGACGATTGAAACCTTTGATGCAGATCTACAGAGCGATCACGAACGTTGAACGATGACAACGCCTCTACTCAATCCACACGAACGGATTCCTTCAATCTCAGTGCTGGCTGCTACGAATGAAGGCTTTGAGTGAGAGAGAGAGAGAAACGAAATTGCAACTGCACAAAATGCTTCTGCACAAGGGTTCTATTTATAGAACCACTTGTGTGGGATGCAAGCTAAAAATCCCACTTAAGTGTATGTGGCCCATATCTTATAATATGCCAAAATCACTTAAGCGCGTGGTACCTTACCATATTTCGTATTCTACTTAAGTACACCGTACCTTACGATGTTCTACAATTCACTTAAGCGCACCGTACCTTACGATGTTCCTTAGTTACTCTATCTCTCATCAATCCGTCCTTTTGTGTGTGACCCTGTAGGTTTTTGCGGCATTGGCAATTATATTAAATCACGCATTTAACATAATAAACAGTGAGCGGTATCTAGCAACACATCACTGCTACCCAAGATACGAAAATGTCA
Source organism: Lathyrus oleraceus (assembly GCF_024323335.1). Classification (NCBI taxonomy): domain Eukaryota; kingdom Viridiplantae; phylum Streptophyta; class Magnoliopsida; order Fabales; family Fabaceae; genus Lathyrus; species Lathyrus oleraceus. The sequence goes on from NC_066585.1 coordinate 78,667,501, forward strand.
TGTGATATGACAAATCCTTCTGTGATAATACTTATGTGTATAATTACCGTTTTGCCCTTATGTCTATATTGAACACAAGGCATAGACCGTGTCATCCTTGTCCAGTTCAATATTGGGCCCATAGACATTTATCCTATTACGCAAGATAGGAAAATTCCATCTAGGTCACTTATGTCCCTTAGTATGCTTCGTGGAGTACCCATCAACTGTCTTTATGGTCATCCAGTTACGAACAACGTTTGATCAGCAATAAGGCACTCGACTCTACATCTAGGGTCCATAGTGGTTTCAGGTCAAAGGGTGGTATACACCATTATCACCATGAAAATAACTTATGACACTTTGCATAACATTCTATATAGTATTCTCATAGCGGGTCAATCCAGTATAAATATTACTCTTAATATTCATACCTATGTTTAAGACTTGACAACTCCTTATCCATGATCCATGAGATATGATCATCAGTCTATATACATAATAGTCTTAATGCTTTAATGTTATCCCACTTCACAGTAAGGCTCGACTACGGATACTTTAAGAATAATGTCCTTATGTTTAATGTGATCTCATGATTAAGTCACACTTGATACATTAAACGGACTAGCTATTCTAGGGACTTTATTAAACCAACATAATAAAGAAAAAGTCTTTTATTATTAATAAATAATTCGATACAAGTACCAAAAGTATTGGCCTCTAGGGCTTACACCAACAATCTCCCACTAGCACTAGAGCCAATCAGGCATACCCCTAATGCCCATAGATCTAGTATGGCCATCATGCTTCTGCTGCGCAAGAGGCTTTGTCAGTGGGTCAGTAATATTGTCAAGTGTAGGTACTCTGCATATTTTCACATCTCCTCTATCTATTATCTCTCGAATGAGGTGATAACACTTAAGTATGTGTTTGGATCGTTGGTGAGATCTAGGCTCCTTAGCTTGTGCGATAGCACCATTGTTATCATAATAGAGACCAATGGGATCCATAATGCTAGGAACTATGCCAAGTTCACTAATGAACTTTTTGATCCAAACAACTTCCTTTGCTGCACTTGAGGAAGCAATATACTTGGCCTCGGTTGTAGAATCAGCAACTGTATCTTGCTTTGAACTTTTCCAGCTCACAGCGCCACCATTTAAGCAAAACACATAACCAGATTGCGATCTAAAGTAATCCTTATCTGTCTGGAAGCTAGCATCGGTGTATCCAATTACAACCAGCTCTTCCTAACCTCCATATATCAAGAATGAGTCCTTATTCCTTCTCAAATACTTAAGGATATTCTTGACAGCTACCCAATGAGCATCACCAGGATCATATTGGTACCTACTCGTTGCACTTAAAGAATACGAGACATCTGGTAGAGTACATAACATATCATACATGATAGATCCTATTGCAGATGCATATGGAATCTTATTCATGCGATCCCTTTCTTCCTTAGTTGAAGGGGATTTTGTTTTTGATAGACACAGACCATGTTGCATAGGTATGAATCCTTTCTTGGAATCATGCATATTAAAGCGTCTCAGCACTTTGTCTATGTATGTACTCTGACTTAGGGCAAGCAGTTTTTGTGATCTATCTCTATAGATTCTGATTCCTAATATATAGGCTGCTTCACCTAGGTCCTTCATAGAAAAGCATTTCCCCAACTAAGACTTTACTTGTTGTAGGGTAGGGACATCGTTTCCAATGAGTAATATGTCATCTACATATAATACCAGGAAAACGATCATGCTCCCACTAACCTTCTTGTAGACACAAGGCTCATCTTCATTCTTGATGAATCCATATTGTTTTACTGTTTCATCAAAAGGAAGATTCCAGCTTCTGGAAGCTTGCTTCAATCCATAGATTGATCTTTGTAACTTACATATCTTTTGGGCTTCTTCTGGTATGTCAAATCCTTCAGGTTGTGTCATGTACACATCCTCAAGAAGATTCCCATTAAGGAAAGCAGTTTTAACATCCATTTTCCATATTTCATAATCATGATATGCAACGATAGAAAGTAAAATCCGAACAGATTTAAGCATTGCAACTGGTGAAAAGGTTTCATCATAGTCAACCCCATGAATTTGTTTATATCCTTTTGCAATCAGTCTTGCCTTATAGGTATGTATCTTACCATCCATGTCAGTCTTCTTTTTGAAGACCCACTTGCATCCTATAGGGTTAACTCCAGGAGGCTCTACCAAGGTCCAAACCTGGTTTGTGTACATGGAATCCATTTCAGATTTCATGGCTTCTAGCCACTTCTCAGACCCGGGACCAATTATGGCCTCTTGGTAGGTCACAGGCTCATCTTGATTCATGAGTAATACATAACCTTGATCAGTTATGAGATATCCATATCTCTCAGGTAGGTGACGTATCCTGCTTGACCTACGTTGGTCTTGTTCTACTTGAGCAGGTTGCTCTTCCACAACTACTTGTGTTTCCTGCTCTAATTCCTCCATAGGTGTATCAATGCTTTGTGATTCTTGAACTTCTTCAAGCTCTATTTTCCTCCCACTGATTCCTTTGGAAATAAAATCCTTTTCTAGGAAAACTCCAGTTCGAGCGACAAACACTTTTCCCTCAGAAGGATTGTAGAAGTAATACCCTATTGTTTCTTTAGGATACCCCATAAATAAGCATTTGTCAAATTTGGGCTCAAGCTTAGTTGAAATTTGTCGTTTCACATAAACTTCACAACCCCAAATCTTCATGTACGACATATATGGTTTCTTACCACTCCATATCTCATATGGTGTCTTCTCAACCTTATTGGATGGAACACGGTTAAGTGTGTAAGCTGCTGTCAATAGTGCATGTCCCCAAAAGGAGTTTGGAAGATCGGCGTGACTCATCATGGATCGGACCATGTCTAACAGGGTTCAATTTCTTCTCTCAGATACACCATTCCATTGGGGTGTTCCAGGAGGAGTAAGTTGGGATAGGATCCCACACTCTTTCAGATGGTCATCAAACTCTAGGCTTAAATACTCACCACCTCGATCTAATCGAAGAGTTTTTATATTCTTACCTAGTTGGTTTAGTACTTCATTCTTGAATTCCTTGAACTTTTCAAAGGACTCTGATTTATGTTTCATAAAATACACATAACCATATCTACTAAAATCATCAGTAAATATGATGAAGTACTGAAAACCTCCTCTGGCTGGTATGTTCAGTGGTCCACATACATTAATATGTATGAGGGCAAAAAGATCATTAGCTCTTTCCCTTTTCTTGTGAATGGAGACTTTGTCATCTTTCCAATTAAACAAGATCTGCATGTCTCATATGATCCATAATCAAAGCAGTCCAAGAGTCCATCTTTATGGAGTTTGGAAATGCGTTTCTCATTTATGTGGCCTAATCGACAATGCCAAAGGTAAGTTGGATTTAACTCATTAGGTTTCATCCTTTTAGTATTAATATTATAAATAGGCATTTCAAGATCAAGGACATATAGTCCATTGTTCATTTGTGCAGTAGCATAGAATATATCATTTAAATAAATTGAGCAACAATTATTCTTTATTATAAATGAAAAATGAAACTTGTCCAAACAAGAAACAGAAATAATATTCCTGCTAATTGCAGGTACATAATAACAGTTCTCTAATTGAATTATTAAACCACTAGGTAAAGTCAATACATAAGTTCCTACGGCTAAAGCAGCAACCTTTGCTCCACTGTCAACTCGTAGGTCAACTTCACCTTTTGCCAAATCTCTACTCCTTTTTAGCCCCTGCACATTTGTACAAATGTGAGAACCGCATCCAGTATCTAATACCCATGATGCAGAAGTAGATAAATTAATTTCAATAACAAAAATACCTGAAGTTGAAGTCTCTACTCCATTCTTCTTATCTTCCAGGTACTTTGGGTAGTTTCTCTTTCAGTGTCCGGTCTTACCGTAATGGAAGCAGGTGCCTTCTTTTGCTATGTCTCCACTAGGCTTCAAAGCAGTAACAGTGGGTTTGGGTTTGGCAACTTCCTTGCCTTTCTCTTTATCACCCTGCTCGGTGGGTCTTTTGTTCTGTCTCTTTCCATTTCTGATCATCAGAATGGACTTCCATTTTGACTTCAGATTCTGCTCAGCAGTTCTTAACATGGCTAGCAGTTCAGGAAGAGATTTGTCCATATCATTCATATTGAAATTTAGGACAAATTTACTGAATCTATCTGGCAACGATTGCAAGATCAAATCAATCGCAAGTTCCTTTCCGAGGGGAAAACCCAACCTCTCAAGGTTTTCCATATACCCAATCATCTTGAGCACATGGGGACCTACAGGGGCTCCCTCAGATAACTTGCCTTGAAAAAGGGCTTTTGAAACTTCAAACCTTTCATGCCTTGCTTGCTCTTGATAGAGCATCTTCAGGTGTTCTATCATATCGAACGCTGCCATGTTCTCATGTTGCTTTTGCAACTCTGAGTTCATGGTAGCTAGCATGAGACAAGCAGTTTCATTGGCATCATCGACATATTTCTTATAAGCATATCTTTCTGCCTTAGGTACAGAACTAGGAGGTTCCTCTTCAGGAACATGTTTCTCCAAGACATACAACTTTCTATCATGTTTGAGGACAATCCTCAGATTTCGGTGCCAATCTAGAAAATTTGTCCCAGACAATTTTTCCTTGTCAAGGATTGATCGCAAAATGTTGTTAGAGGTGTTTATTGTCATGGTAATCTACATGAAATTAATGAAAATATAAGTATCAATAACATATTTAATTAGGTCTTTAATTAAATATGCTCCCACTATTTTACTCAAAACAAATGACCCTCATCATTTGATTCGGAAAATCCCGTTGGAAGATTTTCTAGTGGGTTGAGATCCACATTTCACTTTGTTTTAAGTCCGCGTAGGCGGATTACACAAAACTAGTTTATTTAGGTAGGAGCTCCTTCCAATTGTATCTAATACAACTCTCGAATATTTTAGTTGGGTGAATAACTCCTTATTCCAATCCATCACATGGATCATTTCCAACTCTTGCTTCTAAACACATATAATCTTATTATAATTTGTTTAGTTAAGTTTGACCCATTGTTTTAACAATTGGATATTACAATTATCTCATCGCACCTTACTAATATAGAACATGCACCTCGTGTAGGCGAAACCTACATTATCCGATACTAGTCTTGATGAGTGCTAAAACTTGGAAAGCATAAACTTAATATTTAATTTGAGGGATTGCAATTATTATGATCTCACCGGCTCATTTATCATATAAATCGTCTCTCACATGCATCAATATACGTTCATATGCATCAACATACATTCATAATGAAACAGTTATGGCCCCTAGCGCAATTGTTCTCCCAAGCCAATGAGAGAACCTAAGCTAACCTAATAACGATCTAAGCTTCTCCAAGCAAGATCTTCAAGGTTGTCCTCCTTTGATATTGAAGTCTTCTCTTTCTTCATAACATTACATTACATAAAAGAAACTCGTTTTACATACGAGGGAGTGAGATGAGAGAAGAAGTTACATTAAGAGATTAAAAGAGAGGCACGACACGCAGGTCGTATTTTAAAAACCCAAAACAAAATAAAGGAAAACTAAGGCCATAACCGATCACCACAAGACAATAATAATAAACACATTATTATTATTATTATTAATTTTAATTCTTTTAATTAATTAAAACCAAATTAAATTTCGGCGACCGATCACACTATGCAGAGTTAGCCGGGGTCCGCTGCCCGGTCACAAAACAGAAACGCCGAGAATACAGACTTTCTGAATGTGACGACCGTCACAAAGCATGTCACGATCGTCACGTCCATCTTGTCACGACCGTCACAAGCCCATGACGAACATCACGCGACCAAAATCAGCGCTTTGAAACAGTCAACAGACGTGATCCAACAAGCCCTCAATTCATAACTCTTTGACAGCACAACCCTTGTGCCGTCACTAACACCAATTTCAGACCGTCAAACACACCTCGATTGTTGATTCAGTATGATTGATCAACAGGTCATTGCTTCACCATACTAATGTCGGATCAAGAAGCAAACGACCATTGATCGCTCAAAGGAAAACAACCATTAAGTGTTTGAATGAACGAAACAGTAACAATATATCATATATACCGTATTTTGCATTAGGATTACTTATATCATATATATAACTTGATCGATCTCAATTGCGTAACCTATGGATGATCGATGTATCGCTGCTTCACCATACTAATGTCGGATTCCGAAGCATAGTCAACATCAATCATCCAAATCGTACACACATGATGCCAAATTTAATTACTCGTTTATTCTTTGATTCATTCTTTCTTTTAATCATATTAATACAGAAAATAAACAACTATCATATGCATGGTTTCGTAAGTGGCTCTGATACCACTTAAGGAGAATAGCGATCCAAAACGCAGTGGAATTTAAAATTTTCTCCTTTAGTGATCCTTACTATTGGTTCTAGGTGTTGGCAGCAATTTTGGTAAAACCAAGAGTGTTCACAAGATGTCACATGTGATGTCTTAACATAAGATATCTTGTACCTGCTGGATGTTTAAAATATAATTATGCAGGATTGTTCCAGGATGTCAGACCCGATGTCATGACATTTGTAGATAGAACATTCAGTCTGAATGTTATGTATTATGTGATTGTGTTTTTAATGGCAATCTGTGTATGATTGATGAGTTAATTGAACACGCTATCAATTAGTAATTACAACGTGATTTACTTATTTTCCAAAGAGATCTAATCAACTGTCATGAGAAGATATGAATGGAAAATAGTTTTAGGGTTTTATGATGTCCAAGCCCAGCTGAATGCTTCTATAAAAAGGACATGGAAATCCTGATTTGAAACACAAGAAATACAGAGCGAAATATTGAGAGAGAATAAGGGTTTTAGTCTTGTGTGGTTGCGTGACTTGTAAGCCATTCAATTCATCCATAGATGATTGAATTGGTCTGATTTTTAAGTTGTAATTTGTCACTCAAAGCTTTTAAGCATGAGTGTGTGTCTACTTGATTGAAGTTGTTAAGTAAGATCAAGTGTGTGTCTTTGAAGAGTGTCTTCTTTTCATTGTAATTCTTGTTTAATATCACTGGTGTGATTGAGGGGGAGTGAGTGGGATCTCATATCTAAGAGTTCTTAGGTAGAAGTCACACGGGTAGAGATTAGGTGAAAAAGACTGTAACTTGTGTTGTTTACTGAGAGTCTTTGAACTGATTCTATTTTAGTGGATTTCCTTCCTGGCTTGGTAGCCCCCAGACGTAGGTGAGTTTGCACCGAACTGGGTTAACAATTGCTTGTGTCTCTTGCATTACTGTTGTTCAGATATTAGTGTTGTGAAATTACTTTCGACATCTCATATCTAATACCAGAATTTCAATTGGTATCAGAGCAGGCATCCTACTCTGGTTCTGGGTGAGATCTAGGGAGGATACTTTCTGGTACTATGGAGAGAGATGGAGGATCTGTTCACAGGCCACCTATTTTGGATGGATCCAACTATGACTACTGGAAACCTCGAATGGTAGCCTTCCTAAAATCTCTGGATAATAAGGCTTGGAAGGCTGTGTTAACAGGCTGGGAACATCCAGTAGTTACTATAGGAGAAGCTACAACTGGTAAGAAGCCTGAAGAATAATGGACCAAGGAGGAGGATGATCTAGCCCTTGGAAATTCCAAAGCATTGAATGATATATTCAATGGAGTAGACAATAATATCTTCAGATTGGTAAACAACTATGAAGTGGCTAAAGATGCTTGGGACATTCTCAAAACCACTCATGAAGGCACCTCTAGAGTGAAGATGTCTAGACTACAGCTGCTCACTACCAAGTTCGAAAATTTAAGGATGAAAGAAGATGAAAATATTCATGAATTTCATATGAATATCCTTGAAATTTCTAATGCCTCAGGAGCCCTGGGAGAGAAGATGTCAGATGAAAAATTAGTAAGGAAAATACTCAGGTCACTCCCTAAGAGATTTGCTATGAAGGTGACATCCATAGAAGAGTCTCAAGACATCTCCAATATGAGAGTTGATGTGCTAATTGGATCCCTCCAAACATTTGAGATGGGAATGTGTGATGGATCTGAAAAGAAAGCCAAAAGCATAACCTTCAAGTCAAACACTGAGAAGGAAGAGGAGGAAGGTGGTCAAGATATTGATGAAGATCTGGAAAATGATGTAGCAATGCTGGGAAGACAGTTCAACAGACTTATGAAAAAGATGGATGTAAGATCTAAGGCTAATGTCAAGAACACCGCATCTGACATCAGTAAATCCAACAATGCTGGAAGAAGAACAAGGTCAGATGAAAAGCCCAAAGAAGGAAAAGGAGTTCAGTGCCATGAATGTGATGGATATGGACACATTAGAACTGAATGTGGGACCTACCTCAAGAAACAGAAGAGGAGTCTTGGTGCCACTTGGTCTGATGAAAGTGAAACAAAAGATTCTGCAAACCTTGTGACTGCCTTGACTGGAAGATGGGGTTCTGATGAAGATTCAAGTGATGATGAAGTAACCTTTGAAGAGTTGGCTACTACCTACAGAGAGTTGTGTCACAGAAGTGCAGAAGTGTCTAGACAAGTTGAAAGCCAGAATAAAGTGATAACACAACTGAAGAATGAGAAGGCAGAACATGTGGAAACCATCTCCAAGTTGAAGACTGAAGCTATATTCTTGAATTCTAAACTGGATGAGATGACCAAGTATGTAAGAATGCTAAATAATGGATATGACACCTTAGACAAAATTCTCAAGACTGGACAAATAACAGGAGACAAGTCTGGCATTGGGTTCAGTGAATCTAAGCCTGAGTGCAGTTACACTGGTGGCAAACCTAAATCCAAACCTAAGTGCAGCCATACTGATAGCAAACCTGCGATGTCACATTACATGTCACAACATCATAAAGGAAGACACTAGAAAGGAAAACACCAAAGATGGAGATGTCATTACTGTGGAAAATTTGGCCACATAAAGCCTTTCTGTTATAAGTTGTATGGTTATCCTAGTCCTGCTCATCATCAACCCAGAGCCAAACATCACAGACCTGTCAACACAAAGCAATGGGTTCCTAGTACTAATGTTACAAGTCTGATAGCTCACACTTCCTTCAGAGTTTCAGCCAAAGAAGATTGGTATTTTGACAGTGGGTGCTCTAGACACATGACTGGAAACAAAAACCTGTTAACTGGTCTACATCCTCATGCCACAAGCTATGTAACCTTTGGTGATGGAGCAAAGGGTGAAATCAAGGGGATTGGTAAGCTTGACTACCCTGGAGTTCCTGACCTTGATAAGAGAAAAATCTGATGTTTTTGAAGTCTTCAAAGATCTTTGTCTAAAACTTAAAAGAGAAAAGGAATGTCCAATTATCAAGATTAGAAGTGATCATGGGAAGGAATTTGAGAATAACAAATTTGCTGAATTCTATTCTTCACAAGGAATTCATCATGAGTTCTCATCTCCCATTACTCCCTAGCAAAATGGTGTGGTGGAAAGGAAAAATAGAACCCTTCAAGAATCAGCCAGAGTTATGATTCATGCTAAGAAATTGCCTTATCATTTTTGGGCTGAAGCCATGAACATAACTTGATATGTTCACAACAGAGTGACATTGAAGAAAGGGTCTCCTACAACTTTATATGAAGTCTGGAAAGGAAGAAGACCTACAGTCAAATACTTCCATGTATTTGGTAGCAAATGCTATATCTTGACTGATCGTGAACAAAGAAGGAAGATGGATCCCAAAAGTGATGAGGGAATATTTCTGGGCTACTAACAAACAGCAGAGCATACAAAGTCTTTAATTCCAGAACTAAATTAATGATGGAATCTATTAATGTTGTGGTTGATGACCAACAGACTGATGTCACAGACGATGTTGAGACATCTCTGAATGATTTCCCAACTGAGTTCTCAGACAAAAATAAGGAGAGTGAACCTCCTCAAGTTGAACCTGAAGATGACAAAATCAACAAGAGACCCTCCATCAGAGTTCAGAAGGATCATCCCAAAGATCTCATTATAGGAGATCCAAATAAAAGGGTCACAACTAGATCAACGGAAGTGATCTCACATGGCTGCTTTGTGTCCAAGATTGAATCTAGGAATGTCAAGGAAGCCTTGACTGATGAGTTCTGGATCAATTCCATGCAGGAGGAGTTAGGTCAATTTAAGAGGAATGAAGTATGGGAACTGGTTCCTAGACCTGAAGGAGTAAATGTCATAGGTACATAGTGGGTGTATAAGAATAAATCTGATGAACAAGGGGTGGTTACTAAAAACAAAGCAAGACTAGTAGCACAAGGATATACTCAGGTTGAAGGAGTGGATTTTGATGAAACATTTGCTTTTGTAGCTCGCCTTGAGTCCATTAGACTATTGCTTGGAGTGGCATGCATTCTGAAATTCAAATTGTTCCAAATGGATGTAAAAAGTGCCTTCTTGAATGGCTACTTAAATGAAGAAGTATATGTTGAACAACCTAAAGGATTCACAGATCCAAATCTTCCAAAGCATGTGTATAGATTGAAGAAAGCACTCTATGGTTTGAAGCAAGCTCCTAGGGCTTGGTATGAGAGACTCACAATGTTCCTCACTAACAATGGATACAGGAAAAGAGGTATTGACAAGACCCTATTTGTGAAGAATGAAGGAGGAAAACTCATGGTGGCACAAATATATGTGGATGATATTGTGTTTGGCGGGATGTCAGATCAGATGGTTGAACATTTTGTTAGACAAATGCATCCTGAGTTTGAGATGAGCCTTGTTGGAGAGATGACCTACTTTCTTGGGCTACAAGTCAAGCAGATGGAAGATTCTATCTTTCTATCTCAAAGCAAATATGCCAAGAACATTGTTAAGAAGTTTGACATGGAGAATACAAGTCATAAAAGGACACATGCTCCTACACATGTGAAAGTCTCCAAAGATGAAAATGGTGTTAGTGTAGATCAAAGTCTATACAGAAGCATGATAGAAAGTCTGCTATATCTCACAGTAAGCAGACCTGACATTGCATTTGTTGTAGGTGTTTGTGCTAGATATCAAGCTAAACCAAAAGTCAGTCACATAAACCAAGTGAAGAGAATACTGAAATATGTCAATGGCACCAGTGACTATGGGATGTTATATACTCATAGATCTGGATCTATGCTGACTAGTTACTGTGATGCTAACTGAGCTGGAAGTACTGATGATAGCAAAAGCACATCAGGAGGATGTTTCTTCTTGGGGAACAATTTGATATCATGGTTTAACAAGAAACAAAATTGTGTGTCCCTATCCACTGCTGAAGCTGAAAATATAGCAGTTGGGAGTAGTTGTTCTCAACTGGTTTGGACGAAACAAATGTTGACTGAATACAATGTCACACAAGATGTCATGACATTGTACTGTGACAACCTGAGTGCTATAAATATTTCCAAAAATCCTATTCAGCACAGCAGGACAAAGCACATTGATATTCGTCATCACTTCATTAGAGAACTTGTGGAAGAGAAAATCATAGCACTTAAGCATGTTACTACTGAAATGCAATTAGCTGACATATTTACAAAGGCTTTGGATGCTAATCAGTTTGAATGTTTAAGAGGGAAATTGGGGATTTGTATCCATGAGAATTTATAGCAATTAATATGGAGTGGAAAAGGTAATAAGAATATTGTCTGCCCACTTAAAAGAAAGTGCCCCATTTATGGGAAATCATTACCAAATATTGGAACTACCATCTATACCATTTTCACACTCTACCTCAACACAACCACTTCCATCTTCATCAAACTGCTCAGGCCATCTCTGCTAGGGCAACAAAACTTCTCTCAAAAGTTCAACAAAATGTCACAACATCCCTCATCCTCTGGTTCAAAACCCACTCACAAAGCAAGGACTCCCTCCATGGAGTTTCTAGATGAATATGTTTTGGAGGTTATTCCTCTTTCTGTAATCCTAGGCGACGTCCCTGCTCCTTCTTCCACGGCAGGAAACAATCAAGGTAACAACTCTGAAAACCCTCCACCTAAGGATGACATGCACTATACAGATCGTGTCATTAGGAACCTGGTAACTAGGATCCTAAATAAAGGACACTCAGTCAAGGGAGTTTCAACTCCTCTGTCTAGAAGGGACCCCTCACCTGAGGTGGAATCTCAAACTGAGAAAGATGATGATTCATCTAGATCAGAGAAAGATATTGCTGCTGAGGGACTGTGTTCTCTAGGAAAAACCATGCCTAGCAAGAAACCTGTAAATGCTTCTCAATCTAAGAAGCATGAAACTGCTGAGAAGGTTATTGATTTGGAGGAAGAGAGTTCAGAAGAGGAAGATGACACCTTGGTTCATCACTTGAAACCAAGTGTTGCAAAGAAAATGAAGACCAAGAAAGGCAAGACTGTGGCTGAGATGTTGACAGCCAGAACTAGTAGGAAGGCTGCTGCTGTAGGTCCTTCTAAATCATGGAGTAAAGTAGAGGTCAAGAAGAGAAAGGCCAGAGAAAGCTCTGATTCTGAAGATGATGTCGAAGACGATGTCCCAGACATCTCTCCTGCCAAAAGGTAAACTGTTAGAAAGTCTCCAGCTAAGGTTGCAGTTGTGCATTTGGACAACATTTCATTCCATCTGGAAGATGGTGCTGCCAAGTGGAAATTTGTTATACAGAGGAGAGTTGATGTGGAAAGGGAGCTAGGGAAGGAGGCTGTAGAAGTGAAGGAGGTTATGGAATTGATCAAGTTTGTTGGTTTGATGAAAACAGTCAGTGCATTGCCCAAATGTTTTGAAGGTTTAGTGAAAGAGTTTGTGGTGAATATCCCTGAGGATATTTCTGACAAGAACAACAAAGAATTTTGCAAGGTGTTTGTGAGAGGAAAGTGTGTTAGGTTCTCCCCAACTGTAATCAATAAATTCCTAGGAAGAGGAACTGAAGGAGCTGTTGAGTTAGAGGCCACAAACAATGAAGTTTGTAAGACAATCACTGCTGGTCAAGTCAAGGAATGGCCAAGCAAAAAGTATCTCTCAGCTGGCAAATTAACTGTAAAATATGCTATCTTGCATAAGATAGGTTCAGCCAACTGGGTGCCAGCAAACCACATCTCAACAATATCTAACGCTCTTGGAAGGATTATATATGCTATTGAAACCAAGCTCAACGTTGATTATGGAAGGTTCATGTTTGAACAAATTGTTAGACATGCCTCCACAAATGCAGTGAAGCTGCCAATTGCCTTTCCCTCAATTATTTGTGGGATAATTCTAAGTCAGCAACCTGGTATTTTAAACACAAGTGATATCCCCAGTAGAAGGAAGCCTCCATTGTCCATTCATTACAAGTTATTTGAAGGCAGTCATGTCAATGACATTGTCATGACATTTGCAATGAAGAAGCCAGCCTCTCAAGGTGGTCTGATTGCTCAATTGAAAGAAACCTATAAGGAGTTGGAAATTGGGATTAGGGTGGCTAAGGCTAGGAAAGAGGCTTTAGAGGTTCTCATTAGTAGCTTGGAGCAAAAAGAGATGGATAAGGTTGGTGAAGCCAAGGAGACAGATGCCTATACATCAAGTGAGAGGTCTGATTCTCAAGACAATTCTAGTGGCAGTTCTGGATCTGAAGGTGAAGAAGATGCTACCTCTTCAGGCTAAGTTATGGTGTTGATGGTTCCCTCTGTTAATGATGTGTGTTCTGGATGCTGTTTTGGATGCTTGGATGATCTGTTGTTTTTCTATTTGATGTTTGTAATTTTTGGCAGTCTTTCTGATGCCATGATGTAATATTTGGGCTCTTTATGAGTTCCCTAGATTTTTGATTATCTAAGCTAATGCAGCTGTGTATAATTATGGTTTTGTATCTCCTGACATTGTGTTTTAACATTTTATATGTTATAATATCCTTTGTGACATTCTCTGCTGGACTGATTGACATTTATTTTGTCTAATTGGTCACTTTGGTCTATTTTGACTAAAAAGGGGGAGAAATTATTATGTGGAGAGCTGCAGTTAATGTGTGGAGATGTGGAGAGCTGCAATTATTATGTGCTGAAGCAGCTAGCTAGGCTAGACAGGGGACAGCTGATGTTGAACAGAAGAATGTTCTGTGTTGTACAGGTGGTTGTACAGGTAATGTTAAAGGAGATGTCAGAATGTGATTCTGAATGTTACAGATGTTGAAGGAGATGTCAGAAGGAAATTCTGATTGTTACAGGTGATGTTGTTGTTGAAGGAGATGTCTGTTGGTGTACAGACTTAGGGGGGGAAGAAGTACCCATGTGTTTTATCTGTGTATTACTAGTTGCTATTATAGATAGTAATTGTGTTTCTGCTGCTGCTTAAACTGCTGTTATGCTGTTTAACTGCTGATGTGTTTTTTTTTCTTGTGAACAAAATGGACTGATATATGTTTTAGCCAAAATTTTCCAAAGGGGGAGTTTGTTGGTTCTAGGTGTTGGCAGTAATTTTGGTAAAACCAAGAGTGTTCACAAGATGTCACATGTGATGTCTTAACATAAGATATCTTGTACCTGCTGGATGTTTAAAATATGATTATGCAGGATTGTTCCAGGATGTCAGACCCGATGTCATGACATCTGTATACAAAACATTCAGTTTGAATGTTATGTATTATGTGATTGTGTTTTTAATGGCAATCTGTGTATGATTGATGAGTTAATTGAACACACTATCAATCAGTAATTACAACGTGATTTACTTATTTTCCAAAGATATCTAATCAACTGTCATGAGAAGATATGAATGGAAAATAGTTTTAGGGTTTTATGATGTCCAAGCCCAGTTGAATGCTTCTATAAAAAGGACATGGAAATCCTGATTTGAAACACAAGAAATACAGAGCGAAATATTGAGAGAGAATAAGGGTTTTAGTCTTGTGTGATCGTGTGACTTGTAAGCCATTCAATTCATCCATAGATGATTGAATTGGTCTGATTTTTAAGTTGTAATTTGTCACTCAAAACTTTTAAGCATGAGTGTGTGTCTACTTGATTGAAGCTGTTAAGTAAGATCAAGTGTGTGTCTTTGAAGAGTGTCTTCTTTTCATTGTAATTCTTGTTTAATATCACTGGTGTGATTGAGGGGGAGTGAGTGGGATCTCATATCTAAGAGTTCTTAGGTAGAAGTCACACGAGTAGAGATTAGGTGAAAAAGACTGTAACTTGTGTTGTTTACTGAGAGTCTTTGAACTGATTCTATTTTAGTGGATTTCCTTCCTGGCTTGGTAGCCCCCAGACGTAGGTGAGTTTGCACCGAACTGGGTTAACAATTGCTTGTGTCTCCTGCATTACTGTTCTTTATCTTTATCCTGTTTGTATTGTTCAGATATTAGTGTCGTGACATTACCTTTGACATCTCATATCTGATACCAGAATTTCAATTATGAATGGGCATGATCAGTGATAGAATCGTTACCTCTTGTGAAGATTGAAACCTTTGATGCAGATCTACGAAGCAATCACGAACGTTGAACGATGACAACACCTCTACTCAGTCCACACGAACAGATTCCTTCAATCTCAGTGCTAGCTGCTACGAATGAAGGCTTTGAGTGAGAGAGAGAGAAACGAAATTGCAACTGCACAAAATGCTTCTGCACAAGGGTTCTATTTATAGAACCACTTATGTGGGCTGCAAGCTAAAAAGCCCACTTAAGTGTATGTGGCCCATATCTTATAATATGCCAAAATCACTTAAGCGCATGGTACCTTACCATATTTTGTATTCTACTTAAGTACACCGTACCTTACGATGTTCTACAATTCACTTAAGCGCACCGTACCTTACGATGTTCCTTAGTTACTCTATCTCTCATCAATCCATCCTTTTGTGTGTGACCCTGTAGGTTTTCGCGGCATTGGCAATTATATTAAATCACACATTTAACATAATAAACAGTGAGCGGTATCTAACAACACATCACTGCTACCCAAGACACGAAAATGTAATGTGATCTGACAAATCCTTTTGTGATAATACTTATGTGTATAATTACCCTTTTGCCCTTATGTCTATATTGAATACAAGGCATAGACCGTGTCATCCTTGTCCAGTTCAATATTGGGCCCATAGACATTTATCCTGTTACGGAGGATGGGCAAATTCCATCTAGGTCACTCATGTCCCTTAGTATGCTTCGTGGAGTAGCCATCAACTGTCTTTATGGTCATCCAGTTACGGACAACGTTTGATCAGCAATAAGGCACTCGACTCTACATCCAGGGTCCATAGTGGTTTCAGGTCAAATGGTGGTATACACCATTATCAACATGAAAATAACTTATGACACTTTGCATAACATTCTATATAGTATTCTCATAGTGGGTCAATCCAATATAAATATTACTCTTAATATTATTACCTATGTTTAAGACTTGATAACTCCTTATCCATGATACATGATCTATGAGATGTGATCATCAGTCTATATACATAATAGTTTTAATGCTTTAATGTTATCTCAATTCACAATAAAGCTCGACTACAGATACTTTAATAATAGTGTCCTTATGTTTAATGTGATCTCATGATTAAGTCACACTTGATACATTAAACGGACTAGCTACTCTAGGGATTTTATTAAACCAACATAATAAAGAAAAAGCCTTTTATTATTAATAAATAATTTGATACAAGTACCAAAAGTATTGGCCTCTAGGGCTTACACCAACAACATCTTAATTGTATCTAAGACTCTCCGATCTTATGTGATATAGTTGAAACTTTCCAAAGAGGGAACAACATTCCAATTGTATGTAAGATTCCTTATAATAAAGGTAGCAACGACTTCTTAGTTGGGAAAGACTATCAATGAATTCTTGTACTAATTGTAGCAACGACTCCTTAGTAAGAAATAACTGAATAAATATTTCTCATACCAAGAGTAATGAGAAATATCTTAGCATAAATCTAAGGAAAGTAATACTGCAAGGGAATGTTCCTTGAAATAAAAACGATAAGATGCTTCTTAACGTAAGGTTAAAGAGATCATTGAAAAACTGCCCGATTAGGATCCTACTGGGGATTTCTCTCACATATAAAATGACGAGATACTCCTTAATGTAAGGTTAAGAAAACCATGAACAAACTACTCAATGAAAACTCTGTTTGGGGATATGGTTCTCGACACATAATATGACAAGATACTCTTTAACATAAGGTTAAGAAGAAAGAAAAATAGATCTTCAACACAAAAGAAGTGATGAGGACTTGCTAGGGATTTTCCTAACACAAGGTTAAGAAAGACTTAATGTCTTGTACGAAAGGTAGCAACGACTCCTTTGTGAAAGAAATTGTTCATTCAAGAGAAAGATATTTGTAGGAGATCTACCAGGGTAGATTCATGAACGGTTCTCTTATACCTTTTACAGTTGGGGAAAGAATATCCCTATGGTGGAACCTTTGTATTATGTTTTCGAGAAAGCGTACATGTTGAGACTCAATGGGCATATGTTATGAAAAATGTCATGATGATATGAAAAATGCAATATAGTTATGAATATAAGGTTTGCCAAGCGTGCTTGGACTTAGGTTTTATGTTAGGGAGAAAGGGGAGACAAGCTTGACTTCCCGACATCTTCTCCGTTTAAGCAATGAGGGCACGGTTCTTAGGCATGGAATTCCCCTATCTTGAACAAGCTAAATTAGCCCTTGTAGCTTGAAGGTATGTTTCATTCCCCAAGTGTACCGTTCGAAAATCGTGGTTATCCTTTAAGCGCTTCTTAAAAGAAAAGTAAGTTCTTGTTTTACGAAATTATTTTTACCCAAAAATTCCAATGTGTTTATTAACCAATAAAAGTCACATTTTTGCGAACAAGTAGAAAAGTAAAAGGATAAGCACATATGGTGAAAGAAATATTTATTGATTATAAAGAATGGAACCTTAATAGGGCGATTTACATATGGAAACAAATCCTAAAAGAGGGGACCGCAAAAAGAATATGAAATATATACAAATGGAAATGAGAAAATTCAGATTTCCACCGGGTTTCGACACCACTATAATCTATATAATCTTTGATTGTCCTTTGCACCTTCACCTCTAAGGGGAGTGACTAGGTTTATTCTTTCCATTCAATGTATCTGGGATTGCAATGAATGTACATATCCTTCGCTGACTGCAGTCTATTGTCTTTTGAATCCCTAACTTTTTCCTAGACCACCCTTTCGGGTTTTAAGTCTACCGGGATGTCCCATTTATGCCTAAGTTTCCCCTAGGGGTTTTCAACTTATCAGGCTATTTTATTTTTCCTTTTTTGCCTAGACCTTTCTTTTTATGGTCCACCGGGTTTATACATTTTTTTAGGCGTAGTATTTATTTACTGCATCAGCGTTGATTGGAGAGGGGAGATCTTCACCGTCCATATTTGCTATAATTAAAGCACCTCCGGAGAAGACCTTTTTTATGACATATGGGCCTTCATAGTTCGGTGTCCATTTTCCCCTAGGATCTGTATGAATAGGCAAAATCTTCCTTACCACTAGGTCACCAACTTGGAGGTTTCGAGGATGAACCTTCTTGTCGAATGCTCTCTTCAACCTTTTCTGATAGAGCTGACCAAGACAAATGGCAGCTAGGCACTTTTCGTCGATGAGGTTAATCTGATCAAATATTGCATGTGCCCATTCAGCTTCGTCCAGTTTGACGTCCATCATAATCCTTAACAAAGGAATCTCTATTTCAACAGGCATAATTGCATCCATGCCATAAATGAAAGAGAAAGGAGTTTCCCCGGTTGATGTGCATACATAAGTATGATAACCATGCAAAGCAAATGGTAGCATTTCATGCTAGTCCTTATATGTTCTGACCATCTTTTGGACGATCTTCTTGATATTTTTGTTGGCTGCCTTAATAATGCCATTCATCTTAGGACGGTAAGGCGATTAATTATGTTGCTCGATCTTGAATTCTTTGCAAAGATCTTTTATCATTTTGTTATTGAGGTTAGATCCATTATCAGTAATGATCTTATTGGGAACCCCATAATGACATATAATTTATTTCTTTAAGAAACGAGAGACCACTTGCCGAGTAAGGTTTGCATAGGAAACTACCTCTACCCACTTGGTGAAGTAGTCAATGGCTATAAGGATGAAGCGATGCCTATTAGAAGTTGTTGGTTCAATGCGTCTGATCACGTCAATGCCCCACATGGCCAAAGGCCAAGGTGATGTCAATATATTTAGTGGTGTAGGTGACACATGTATTTTATCGGCGTAAATATGGCACTTGTGGTAGGTTTGCACGTGACGGTGACAATCAACCTCCATAGATAACCAATAGTATTCAACCCTCAATATTTTCTTTACCATGGTATGCCCACTGATGTGTGTCCCGAAGGAGCCCTCATGTATTTCCATTATGACACAGTTTGCTTCGTGTTTGTCCATACATCTAAGTAAGACCGAATCATAATTTCTCTTGTAAAGTACATCTCCGTTGAGGAAGAACTTAGCTGAAAGCCTTTGTAGGTACTTCTTGTCAGTTATGGATGCATTGGTTGGATACTCTTGCTTCTACATGAACCTCTTAATGTCATAGAACCATGGATCTCCATCAGATTCTTCTTCGGTAGCTAGACAATAGGCTGGTTCATCCAAGTATTCAATACGAATAGACGATGCTTCGTTTACCCACTTGACCTTAAACATGGATGCTAGGGTATCTAGGGCATCTGCCAATTGATTCTCTCCATGAAGGATATGATGGAATGATATCTCATCAAAGTAAGGAATGAGATTATGGACATGGTTCTTGTAGGGATCAACTTGTGATCTTTGACTTCTCAGTATTCATTTACTTGGCTGATTACCAAGGTTGAATCTCCATATACTTCAAGAATTTTGATTCTTAAATCAATGATTGCCTCTAATCCAAACATACATGCTTCATACTATGCCATATTGTTAGTGCAATCAAAGCACAATATAGATATGAATGGTAAGTGAAAGTCAATTGGGGAAGTGATTATTGCCCCAATTCCATTGCCTTTACATTGGAAGCACCATCGAACACAAGCGTCCAACGTGAGCCTGGATCAGCTCCTTCGTCAGGGCCTAGGATGTTGCAATCTCTTACAAGCATGATATCTTCGTTGGGGAAGTCAAAACACATATGTTGATAATCTTCCACAGGTTGATAAGCTAGGTAATCTAATAACACGCTACCTTTTATGGCCTTTTGAGTTACATGTTGGATGTCGTACTCCGTCAATGCCATTTGCCAACGAGCAACTCTACCGGTGAGGGCAGGCTTCTCAAAGATGTACTTAATGGGATCCATCTTAGAGATTAGAAGAGTCGTATGCGTAAGCATGTATTGCCTAAGGCGTTTGGAAGCCCAAGCAAGTGCACAACACGTCTTCTCTAGCATTGAATACCTTGACTCATAGTCGGTAAACTTTTTGCTTAGGTAGTAGATAGTGTGTTCTTTTCTACCCGTTTCATCGTGTTATCCTAAGATGCAACCCATGGATCCCTCGGGAACTATTAGGTATATGATTAATGACCTGTCTAGCACTAGAGGCATTAAGATAGAAGGCTCTTTGCAAGTACTGTTTGATTTTATCAAAGGCTATTTGGCAATTGTTGTTCCAAATGATCGCCTGATCGTTGCAGAGTAACTTGAAGATTGGATCACATGTGGCCGTTAGGTGAGATATAAATCTTGCAATGTAGTTCAATCTACCTAAGAAACCATGAACCTCCTTCTCGATTCTTGGCGCTGACATCTCTTGTATAGCTTTAACCTTATCGGGGTCAACTTCTATTACTCGTTGGCTTACAATAAAACCAAGTAACTTACCAGATTGTACCCCGAAGGTGCATTTGTTAGGATTAAGCCTAAGCCTGAATTTCCTTAACCTTGTAAATAACTTCTCAAGGTGAACCAGGTGTTCTACCCCGGTTTGGGATTTTGTGATCATATCATCAACATAAACCTATATTTCCTTGTGAATCATATCATGGAAAAGAGTCACCATCGCACGTTGATATGTCGTGTCGATGTTCTTTAAGCAAAATGGCATAACTTTGTAGCATAATGTGCCCCAAGGCGTGATGAAGGTGGTCTTCTCCATGTCTTCGGGGGACATTTTAATCTGGTTGTATCCTAAGAAACCATCCATAAATGAAAATACCGAGAATTGGGCAGTGTTGTCCACCAATACATCAATGTGAGGTAGTGAGAAATCATCTTTGGGGCTAGTCCTATTTAAGTCTCGGTAATCCACACACATTCATACTTTTCTGTCCTTTTTGGGCACATGAACTATATTAGCTATCCACTGTGGGTATTTTTCCACAACCAAGAAACCTGCATCTAATTGCTTATGGACCTCTTCCTTTATCTTCATTTCCATGCTCGAACGTGTCCTTCTCAATTTTTGTTTAATGGCAGGACAACCTTCTTTGAAAGGTAGATTAGATACTATAATATCGGTGTCCAACCCAGGCATATCTTGGTAAGACCAAGAAAATACGTACACATACTCTCTCAAGAGTTCAATTAGCTTTCTTTTCACTTCATCATTTAGGGCAACGTCTATCTTAACTTCTTCTTGTCCTCTTCAGTTCCAAGGTTGATGACCTCTATGGAATCTTCGTATGGTTGAATGACCTTTTCCTCCTACTTGAGAAACCTAGCTATATCCTCTGGGAGCTCGCAATCTTCGTCACAATTTTCGTCGGCATGGTAGGTTGGGTTGTCAAAGTTATAATAGGTCATAGTGGCATTGTTAACAGTGGAATTCGAGGTGGATCTGCATGGTTTGGGTTCATGCTTGATTTAAATGACTTTTAAGAAATAATGAAGGAATATGCAAAAGAAAGGATTCATTGCCATTTATTATTTTTTGTGAAAAAATTTATTATAAAAAATGGAAAATTGAAAAAAAAGAGAGCATAAATTGAATGCAAAAAGGTTCATTTCATTGATTTAATTAAAATTTAATTGGAATTTGAAAAGGGTGGCCCATACAAAATGACTACAATGCCTTGGGCATAACAATGGGTCTTGATTAAAGAAAAACAAAACATTACTCTTCCATAAATGTCACGGTTGGCAATTCCGAAACAGTCCAATTCCCAAGTTCTTCAGTCTTTGGGTGCACGAAGCAACCTTCTTCAACAACTTGCTCTTTGTTACTAATCCCATAGATTTGATTCTCTCGAAGATGACCAACGCTAGTAAAAGTATCTCGAATGGAGGGAACGGGTCCCTTAGTAGTTTTTGGTGCAGACTTCCTTAGCGCCACCTAATGAGGCTTGTAACCCAGGTCGGAGCGATACTTATTAATTGGATGATCCAATACTCTTCGCCATCCCTCAGGATGACTAGCTTCAATAACAGTTTTTACGTCTTGCCAGGAGGCCATTGGCAACTTTGTCTTCTCCGCTGGGGGAGCCATCACAATGTTAACAATCTCAAAGGATTGGAAAGGGGTTTAATGTACCTCCTCATATATATTCAAATATATGAATGGCGCCAAATGGCTAACCACAATACATTCCTCACCTTCAACCACCACAATTTTGTTGTCAGCCAAAAGCTTGAGTTTCTGGTGGAGAGTTGATGTTACAGCGCCCACTACATGGATTCATGGTCTTCATAGTAAACAAGTGTATGCATGTAGGATATCCATCACATATAAGGTGATAGAGAAAACATGGGAACCTATCTTTACTGGGAGATCAACCTCTCCAACCACAGATCTTTTCGAGCCATCAAATTCCTTCATAATCAAGGAGCTAGGCTTCAAAGTCGATCCATCCACTACCAGTTTGGATAAAGTGATCTTGGGAAACATATTTAATGATGAACCGACGTCTACCAATACTCTAGACAATATAGTGTCTAAGCATTCCACAAAAAAGTGGAGAGCCTTATTATGGTTCTTTCTGTTATACTCTAAAATTTTCCCTCTGAAGCTAGCGGAAATATATCCGAACTTATCGCACGCTCGAACATATAACAGAGTCTCCATCGAACTTTATTTATTCCCGAAGGAAAGGGAAAACATCGATAAAACCCCGGGGAAAGAGATATGTTGGGTAAGGAAGTCGGTTATGTAAAGGGAAGGTATTAGCACCCTTAATATCCATGGTACTCCATGGGAATCATTTTGATTATTCTCGCTCGAATAGGTGTGATATCTAAAGATTACTCACAAAAGAATGAATGGAAAAGGAAAGAAAATAGATGAAGTGCTCGGTGAGGATTAGGGCCCTCATGCCTAAGTATCCTCATAGTGCAATGAGGAATTTAGAGCTCCATAATTCATAGAACTGATGGTGGGAGGTGAAACGAAGAGTGATAATAAGTATGGTCTGAACCAAAAAATTAGTATGATTTGAACTCCAACAAGGGGTGAAAATATGAACCCAAGAGTAAAAATTGTATGAACCAACAAGTGAGGGACCCAAGAATAGTGTCACTATATTGGAATAATCGACAGAGAAAGGTTTTCCTGTATACGGCTACCAAGTAAGTAAGGAGATGTTTGTCTAAGCTACAAGGTCTGACAAGACAAACAAAACAACTCTTGGTTCACAAAGAGGTTCAAGATGAAGCTCAAAGGGATAATGTATTTGGATCAAAGAATAGGGTGTATCACATGAAATGACTGAAAGTAGAATATGAATGTATCATGAAAATGAATGATATAAATGACCAAAGTCAAAGAATCGGGGTTTTGGTAACAAGTGACCGAAGAGGTATATTTGAAACCAAAGGTAAGGGTAAATTGGAATCCATAGAAGAAATGGAATTTGTACCATAGAGGGAAACAAACATCTTGGCCAAAAAGAAGGAATTAAATGTTTGGTTTGATAACACAAATAACTTTTGGTACAAACGCAGACTTTTCATTAGGCGTCCTAAAATGGTATATACGGAATTCCAAAGCAGACTGTATTTCGGTGTCAAAGAAATAATGTGTCACTGGAGTAAATGGTTTATGATTGAAGGTAGGTAAAGGATCATGAAAGATATGAATGATGCCTTAAGGCGGAAGGAGGAATAATTAGAAGTATGTTCGCCAAGGATTTGCATCCTCGTGCCTACATATTCTCACTGTGTAATGAGAAAGTCAGAACAATCGTAGTTCGTGGAACCACGAAAATAAAGGGAAAGAACACTGAAGTGTTTGCCTAAGCAACAAGGACTGACAAGACAAACAACTAAAAGGGTATGATTGCAGTAGTGAAAAAAGTAACTTGTACCAACAGAATGGTAACGTGGGAATCCACAAAGGTAAATGGCTTTGAACCAAAGGGTAAAGGCATATTGGTCAAAAGAAGGGACTAAGATAAAATCACAATGCACTGCTTTTAATACATATATGAGCATCCTCCATGCAAGGTCGACCTCCAATATTGGCCCACTCTCCCTAACCCGAGCGTATTGACAAAAACTTATTAGGTTTTTTTTTAAGAGAGGAATTGAGGAAGTTATTGTCAATGGTGGAGAACCAAAATCCCGCCATACCATCCGCTTTGAGGCGCCTTTATAGCAATTTGTGGCGGAAAAATATGACAATATTGATTGATATTTACTAATGTGGTGAGCCTAAAAATCGCCATCTATAACAACGGCCTAGACAGTTTACGGAGGTTTGCCAAATTTCCATATAAATATGAAGTTGCACCCTATGATGCCGTCATGGCGCGTGCCTTGCACAAATTGTCTATAATAGTTGGCACAAAATCTGTGATGAATAATTTTAAATCATTTTTAACCAATTAAAAATTATTTGCATTTAAATAACAAAAGTTTTACAAATGGAACATCCTGATTATTATTGACGAATCATTCTTAAAATTATTCTTGAAATCCAACCTTGAATGCTTTGCATTCTTAGGTAAGAGAAGATCTAAAAGTGTATCTTGATATAATTCCACCATGTATCCCTGTATTGTTGATATTTTATTCCTAAAAATGAACTCATTTACGGTTTTTATTTCTTTTTCACTCTTACGATATAGTAAATTATAATTTAGTCGACAATAAAAAATAAAATGCGTAATTATTTAATTAAGATCAAACAAGAATATTGAACACATATACCCTAATACTATCAAAAATAATTTAATTTATAAATTAAGGTTCAAAAGAGAGAAATTATTAAGACTTGCTCTCATCTCCACATTTTCAACACACTAAAACACTGAGTTTCTTGAATCGATGTCCTTGTCGGGGAGACGCACCTGAGCTTGTGGACGAAATAAAAATATCAATTTACATTCGTGTTAGGGGGATGGTGGTCGAGGAAATAGAAAGAAGAGATCCGGAGGAGAAGAATGTAGATTTTTGTGGAGGTGTTTCGTGTGAGGGAGGTTGAAGACGCGCCTGAGCTTGTGGACGAAATAAAGAGGCCGATTTACATTCGAGTTAGGAAGTGGTGGTTGAGGAAAGAGAAAGAAGGTTGGTTCTTGTGGAGGTGTTTCGTGTGAGGGAGGTTGAAGATAATACTACGTTGTTGTCTTTTTTTTCTTTTTTATTTAAATCAACTTTTTATATTATTTATAATTATTTATTTATTTCTTTATAATATTTAATTCATTTATAATATTATTTATTTATTTATAATGTTAAACTTTTTTGTTCTAGTCGGGAAAGATAAAATAGATAATACTTTCCTAATTATTAATTTATTTATTATATTAAACTTTTTGGTTAGTGGTTATATATGTAAACCCATTAGTGATAGTTTTTATCTATTTATTTTGGACGTTTTTGAATAGTAAACATTAGATAGTACTTTTTTAAGGTTGTCTTATTTAAAGAGTTGTCTAACAGATTATTGGGTATTTAAAAAAAATCACACAAGCACTTATACAAATAAATATTTTACTTAATATTAATATCTTAGCCAACACTATATTTTAAAGCGATTTTTAAACCATATTTTTTTTTAAATGTTTTTAATATAAGTGATGTTTAAGAGATGTTTTAATTTTTTTAATTTTAATATAATAAATAAATATAAAATGTAATTAAAGGAAATTAAAAAAAATAAATAATATTTTTTGGAAAAATAAACTTAAACTGAGCATGTAAGTCAATATTTAACTCTGGCTCATTTATATAAAAAAAATTAAAAAAACTAAATTAGAATTTTAAATAGAAGAAGCAAAATAGAAATGAAAATTGGATAGGATGTGAAATGAAAAAGAGAATTTGATTTAAGGAATGGTTTTTAATCTAAGTGATGTTTAAGGAATGATAAAGAGAATTCGATTTAAGGAATAGTTTTTTAAAGTGATGTCTAAATCATTTCCAATTTTTTTAAAAATGGTTTTTAATCTAAGTGATGTTTAAGGAATGTTATTATTTTTCCATTTTAGTATAATAAATAAATGTAAAAATGTAATGAAATAAAGTATTAAAAATAAATAAAAAACAGTTTTTGGCAAAAATAAACTTAAACTGAAAATGCAAGTCAATATTTAACTTTTGCTCATTCATATAAAAAATTTATAAAAAATAAATTAGAATTTTAAAGAGAAGAAGGGAAATAGAAAGGAAAATTAGGTAGGATGTATGATAGAGAATTTGATAGTTAAGAGCTATAGAAGAAGAAAAAATTAAAGAGATGGAAAGAGTGAGAAGATAACCCCTAAACTAAATAAATCAGAAGTTTGTTTAGAAAAAAAAGGTATTGATAAAATAAAGATCTTGATACATTCTTATAATTTTTTTATTCATGAGGAAATAATGACATCAATAAATACAATCTCATCTAGTTTAGATACTTCATGCATTTATTTATGGAGGTATGAGGAGTGGTTGAATCACATTTTCTGTGAGTTGAGTAACCTCCCCACAATTTCTCACTGAGTCACAATAACTTAGTTTTGAATCTAAAATTTAAATTCGACGCAAATTACGATTTTACTTTTATGGATTAATTTTGATCGATAAAATTTTGATTTTCGTTAAATTTGGTAAAATCGATTTGACGGATAAATCAAGTCGATTTTGTATTTATTAAAGAAATATTATAAAAATGACCATTTTTTATAAAATTCACAAACATTTACTTTTTATTTTAACAGAATTTTTTTAGAATAGTCTAAAGAACTATTCTTTTATAAATAAAAATATATATTATTAGGTGATAATATTTTCAATATCATTTGATATTAATTTGATTATTATCATATTTTAAACCATAAATTAAATAATATTCAAAAATTTATATTACATGTCTTTTTTGAGAATACACAATGACATCAATAAATTAGAAAAATGATAATCTCCTGATGTCATACCCCAAAATTTGCCCGTTAATCTTGCCGGTTTATTTTCAAGACCCTCCGACTTATTTTGCAAGGCATTGACATTAAAGGAATAAAAGCCCAGCTCGCAACAGGCCCAATCCAAAAATGGCCCAAAATGGCTTTCTCGCTAGGCGAGCAATTCCTTCGCCTAGCGAACACTTCATCATGACACTCGCCCAGCGAAGCATCAGATCCAGTAAAAGCCCAAAATGGCTTGCTCGCTAGGCGAGCAATTCCTTCGCCTAGCGAAGCTTGCGTATATCAAAAGTTTTGGACCTCATTCTGAGCCCATTAGGTCACCACTACCACTATAAATACCAGCTCTTCAGCCACGAAAATGGACACACACAAACGGAGAGACCAAGACGGACAGAGAAGGACGGAAACCCTGGTGCAGAAACCCTGCTAACCTGAAGGCGGCCCATCCGCACCGAAGCTACCGCCGCCCAACTCAATCCGGCATCCAAACGATCAGTCCCTTTCAATATCGCGATTGCACCCAGGTTTGCGTATCACCACTATTTTACGTTTCCAATCGATATTCTTTACATACATGACGCATTACGATTAAAGTTTTGATATGTAATTTGACTTCACATGTGAATCTAAGTATGAACATCCTGTATAATTGTCTATGCTATACCTGTAATCAAATGCCATAAAAGTACAGGTTTTTGGAAGTCATGCTGCTGTCAAACTCCAAACCCGTGGCCGCTCGCTAGCACGTCGCTAAGCGAGCCTGCAGCGAGCATTCGCTGAGCCTTCTCTAGGCGAAGCAGAGGCGAACGGGACCGTGGCTGCTTCGTCCCTTTGCTGTTCTATCTTATGTTTATCTAATTACGATTTTGCATCATTTGGCCTGAACTCATAACTGTTATGTTTATTTTATGGTGCAATTGTCAAATCATATTTTATCTCAATGCTCTAACCCGTGTGTTGCATGGTGTAAAGGCTAGCATACTTCCAAAAAACGGCCGGCTAGGCATGCCGCTTTAGGCGTGGGACACTTTTGAGGAGATGGCTTTTGAATGACCTAATTTTAATGTGGAGGTTCATCTTGAATCACCAAGCTTGATTTTTAATGTATTGATTTCATCAATTTAATGTGGACCTAATTACCTAGCTGATTACGGCTATTTAATTAATTGTTAAAATATGGACTTTAAATAAATAATATTGGACCTCTCTTTGTTACCCCCCGATTACGTAATACGGTCATGTCCCGCGAATGTGGGGATGCACTTAGCAAAGACCCTGCGGTTTAAATCATCATAGTCCCTCGAATGTTGCCTTTGTCCCTCGATGACCCTTCGGTGTAGCCTATGGCTGAATGATGATAGTCCCTTCGAATGCTAAGGTATCCTCACAACTGTTGCCTTCAATGACCAGCTGATGACCCTACGATGACCCTCTACATCCAAAGGGTGAAATTACTTACTTCTCAATAGTAAGGACAGTTTTACCCTCATAAGGATAGGAAACGTTCATAACGACCTTAAGAAGGTATAACTCTCAATTGCTGGATCATAACCTAAGACATTTCCCACCCCTCACACTTTGCAAATCCTAGAAAATCACCACTTGGTATACATTCATACTAGAATCATTACCAAGTTACATTTTTCTAAACCGTTTTCAAAATCAAACGAGATAAATACTTTGTATACATTCATACGAGAATCATTACAAAGTTAAACTCTCTTTTCGAAACATTTTTAAACAATTCACCAACACTTTTCAGACAAAAATATAAGTGATCCAGCAATTAAGAGCCCATGGATAACCATGGATACAAAGGGTGCTAATACCTTCCCTTTGTATAATGTACCTCCCGAACCCAAAATCTATTGAGGTCTTTCCTGTTCTTTTCCACCTTTCCTTATTGGATAAAAGAAAAGTCGGTGGCGACTCTTGCTATCCGCGACATTGCGATAAAAAGCAAAATACCCCAAGTCAGTTCACCGTATGACAGAACTGGCGACTCTGCTGGGGACGATTACAAGAGAGGTTACCTTAAAAACAAGATCACTTATTCCAAATTGTCTGATTTGCTTTTAAGGGATTGCTTGGGTATTTTTGAGTGAAAGATCCTACACCCGGATCTAGTGTACCTTAGGCAAGTAGCAATAGATCATCGCGACTATCCGGCGTATACTGGAATGGTTAAAATGATGGCTACGGTTAATGTGACACTTTGGATGTCCTGATGTTCCTCATGTTCACTTGAGGAAAAATTTGGCTTCCGTGTGGTGTCATTAAAGCATTAACCAGACCTTTAGAACCCTAATTGACTCATCCTGGCCATTAGAAAGTAGTGAGATAACTGACTTCGGTTCCGACTGGGGTTGGTTGAGACTCGATGCTACACTCTTTGAGATTGGACTTTAGGGAAGCTTCGGTCAACCACTTGGTGTTGCACTGAAGTGGACTTAAAGGAAGGTCGGTGATTTGAGATCCTTCTAGAACCCGGTTACTATTCTAGGACAGGTTGAACCAACTAAATTTCAACGGGGAGGGTACTTACCTATGGAACTCATGCAAGCCTCAAAACTTAGGAATGACTGTTGTGAGACTTGCTTGTGCGTGTTATTTACATAACATCATGACATCATAACATCATAACATCATAACATCATGACATCATAACATTGTACTAACCATTTCAAGGACTTAGGGATTTAACTTTGCTCTGTTTTGTAAGGCTATGGCTCCCAGGAAGACTATCCGGATTAATCTTGTAGCAATCTCTCCTCAACTCAAGAACTTAGTGTCAGAACTTTCCGATCATGCCCAGTTCATCAAGAAACACGGTTCTCTCCTCAATTTGGTTACCACTGGTTTCAAAGAAGATATGATGAGAGTTTTATTCCAGTTCTTCGACCCTAAACATCATTGCTTCACATTCCCAGATTATCAGTTGGTACCTACACTGGAAGAATTCTCCAGACTGCTTGGGATACCTATCCTTGATCAAATACCTTTCAGTGGTTTAGAAAAGGTTCCGAAGTCTGAAGAAGTTGCCGCAACTTTACACATGACGAAGTCCGACATTGAAGCTAATTGGGTAACAAGGAGTGGAGTTAAGGGTTTACTTGCCAAATTCCTGACAAATAAGGCCCGAGAATTCTTAAAAGTTATGAATGTCCGTGCTTTCGAAGACATCCTGGCATTGCTAATCTATGGCTTGGTGTTATTCCCTAATCCAGACCAATTCATAGACATGAATGCTATTAAGATATTTCTCACTCATAACCCTGTACCTACCTTGCTGGGAGACATTTTGCATTCCCTCCGCACTCGTACCATGAAGAAGCAAGGGACTCTCATGTGCTGCATACCTTTGTTGTCTAGGTGGTTTATTTCGCACCTTCCTCAATTAGTCTTGAAGAACGAGCAGAATTTGAAATGGTCTCAAAGGATAATGTCGCTCTCCCACCCAGACATCTGTTGGTGTCCTCAGTTCAAGGAAAATGTTACCATCATTGACCGTTGTGGCGAGTTCCCTAATGTACCACTCCTAGGAATAAGAGGAGGTATTACTTATAATCCTGCTTTAGCTCTGCGACAGTTTGGTTGTGCTCGAAGAGATGGTCCATATGAAATGATCATCGAAGGCATCATGTTCGACTATGACAACGATTCCCAAGGCCTTCGTCAAAGATTTGTACGAGTTTGGGGCATGGTGAAGAGAGGTACGTTAGGACAGAAAAATTCTATTCCTATGGAACCTTATCTCAGATGGGTACGCGCCAGAGCTCGTGAACTTGTCATGCCATATCTTGCAATCGGACCTCAGATTGTCGAACCTGAAGCTGAAGGAGGTGCTCCTCAGATCATTCCTTATCCAGATATGCCTACCAACGTTGAGGAACTAAAGAGATCCTGGATCCAGTTGAGAGAAGAAAGGGATACTTTCGAGACTCAGTTCGTCGCAGAAAGGAAGAAAGTGTTAGAACTTACCAGTCAGCTTAATGAGGAACGAAGACTCAATGCGTATCTTCGCCCAAAAAGAAGTCGCCCCTGGGAGACTTGAGCTTTCATTGTATTTTTATTATTATTCCTTTTGTAATGAACATTGATCAAAGAAATTAGCAATAAACATTTCTCTCTTGTTAGTGATTTACGCAAAGTTAAATTCCAAAAGTCCTTGAAAACATTTCATACATTGCATAACATAACATTGCATAACAGGTGTTCTAAAGGGATCAATGTTCTCACGGTTTTCATGCAAACAGAAAAATGGACCTCGAACAAACTGTCAAGGATCTCCATACTCAGAATGCTCAACTCCAGGAGATGATCTTGAACTTATCCAAGGGGCAGGAAGAATTGAAGGCTCTATTGCTCGAGAAGAAAAAGGACAAGAAATCTGTGAGTCACATTAACCTGAGAAGAAGGCAGTTTACGAAGATCAATATGACTTTAGCACAAGCACTGCAGGGTATGCTACAAGCAAATTTAATTACCCTCAGAGATCCTCCTGCAAAACCCAACACTACTTCTCCTAGTTATAATCCCGACGCCAGGTGTGCGTATCACTCCGATAGCCCCGGGCATAATACAAACGATTGTTGGTCGTTGAAGAATAAAATTCAGGATATGATCGACGCCGGAGAATTTGAATTGAATCCGCCTGAGACTCCTAATGTCATCATTGCCCCTCTGCCTAATCATGACAAAACTCTTAATGCTATAGAGGATGCCGACAGCGATTGCGACCTGGATAGCTGGGTCTACCCAACAATTGGTGACGGACTCAATAATTGGAAGGCTGAAGACACTATCCCGATTTCCTTTAGTCGGGAGTAATTGTTATTGCTATTTTAGTATTTCAAAAGCATTGTGTCTATACCCGGGGCACAATAGCTAATTTTTTAAGGGTTTTGTCATTTCATAAGCATATTCATATTCAATAAATCAATGGACTTTGTTGCATTCAAATGTTGCGCTCTTTATCTTTCCTGTCGTCTTTCAAACAAGCTATGCTTTCTTACACACACTCACGTAACGAATTGCAGATCCGTATCCACTCTGGATCCTATGGATAATAATTCCGCTACTGTTCATTATGACTTTGAAAATCCGATCTACCAAGCCGAAGATGGAAGTGAGGAAGATTGTGAAGTACCTGGAGAGCTTGCCAGACTGTTACTGCAAGAGGAAAGGACTATACAGCCGCATGAAGAGTCACTCGAAATCGTAAATCTAGGTACTGAAGTGGACAGAAAGGAAGTCAAAATAGGAGCAGGTTTGGAAAACAGTGTCAAAGAAAGATTGATTCAGATGTTACATGATTACGTAGAGGTTTTCGCTTGGTCTTATGAAGACATGCCCGGATTGGATACTGGTATAGTGGTGCATCGGCTACCGATGAAGGAAGATTGTCGTCATGTTAAGCAGAAGGTTCGCCGCATGCGTCCTGAAATGTCTGAGAAAATCAAAGCTGAGGTTATGAAACAATTCAATGCCGGTTTTCTAGCCGTTACTTCTTATCCTCAATGGGTTGCTAATGTGGTACCAGTGCCGAAGAAGGATGGTAAGGTGCAAATGTGCGTAGATTACAGAGATTTGAATAAAGCGAGTCCCAAAGATGACTTTCCACTCCCGCACATTGATGTTCTGGTGGACAATACCGCTCAACACAAAGTATTCTCCTTCATGGATGGATTCTCGGGTTATAACCAGATTAAGATGGCACCTGAGGACATGAAGAAAACTACGTTTGTGACGCAATGGGGCACCTTCTGTTACAAAGTAATGCCATTCGGTTTAAAGAACGCCGGGGCAACGTACCAGCGTGCTATGGTGGTTCTGTTCCATGATATGATTCATCATGAAATAGAAGTATACGTGGATGACATGATAGCCAGATCTCATACTGAAAAAGAACATCTCGATCATTTATACAAACTGTTCGAGAGGTTGAAGAAGTACAAGTTGAGATTGAATCCGAACAAATGCACCTTTGGAGTAAGATCCGGTAAACTCTTGGGCTTTATTGTCAGTGGTAAAGGAATTGAGGTTGACCCGGCTAAAGTGAGAGCTATTCAAGAAATGCCAGTTCCCCGTACGGAGAAAGAGGTCAGAGGTTTCTTGGGACGCTTGAACTACATTGCCCGATTTATCTCCCACTTGACCGCTACCTGCAAACCCATCTTCAAATTACTGAGGAAGAATCAAGAGATGATATGGAATGACGAATGCCAAGAAGCTTTTGACAAAATCAAGAAATATCTCCAGGAACCTCCAATTCTGATACCACCAGTTGAAGGAAGACCTCTAATCATGTATTTGACCGTGTTAGAAAGTTCAATGGGGTGCGTGTTGGGGCAACATGACGAGTCTGGTCGAAAAGAGCATGCCATATACTACCTGAGCAAAAAGTTTACTGACTGTGAAACAAGATACTCACTGCTCGAGAGAACTTGTTGTGCTTTGGCCTGGGCTGCTCGCCGACTAAGACAGTATATGTTGAATCATACCACTTTGTTGATTTCTAGGAGGGATCCCATCAAATACATGTTCGAGAAGCCTGCCCTCTCCGGAAGAATAGCGAGATGGCAGATGATCTTAACGGAGTACGACATCCAGTATACTACCCAGAAAGCCATCAAAGGAAGCGTGCTAGCTGATCATTTGGCTCATCAAGCGGTGGACGATTATCAATCTATGAATTTTGAGTTCCCAGATGAAGATGTCATGCTTGTTACTGATGATGAAAAACCTAAACCGGATGAAGGACCCGAACTGGGATCCCGATGGACTATGGTTTTTGATGGATCTTCCAATACATTGGGCCATGGTGTTGGGGTTGTAATCATTTCCCCCGGAGGTTACCATACACCTTTCACTGCTAGACTGTGTTTTCATTGTACCAATAATATGGCTGAGTATGAAGCATGTATTTTGGGACTCAAAGCTGCTATAGATCGGCGAATCAAGTTTTTGAGAGTGTACGGAGATTCGGCCTTGGTAATCAGTCAGATCAAAGGAGAATGGGATACTAAACATCCAAATCTCATCCCTTATCGAGAGCGGGTAATGACATTAATTCCATACTTTGAAGAGATTACATTTGAACATATTCCACGAGAGGAGAATCAGTTGGCAGACGCATTAGCTACCATGTCATCTATGTTCAGAGTCAGATGGGACAGCGAAGCTCCCAGGATCACTATTGAACGATTGGATGAACCAGCACACTGTTATGAACTTCACACTGAGAGGGTACAGGGGAAACCTTGGTTCCACGACGTAAAAAGATATTTAGAAGCTCAGGAATTCCCTGAAGGGGCATCCATCAATGACAGAAAATTTCTGAGGAAGTTCTCCACTAAATTCTTTCTGAGTAATGGAGTGTTATACAAACGTAATCATGATTCGACTCTGCTTCGCTGTGTGGATAGAAAGGAAGCAGAAAGGATTATGGAAGACATGCATGACGGTATTTTTGGGACTCATTCTAATGGACATACAATGGCCAAGAAGATTCTGAGATCAGGGTATTATTGGTCTACCATGGAAGCTGATTGCCACCATCACTCCAGAACCTGTCGCAAGTGCCAGATCTACGCGGACAAAGTACATGTGCCTCCTGCTCCATTGAACGTGTTGACAGCACCTTGGCCCTTTGCAATGTGGGGCATCGATATGAGTGGAGAGATTAAACCCACGGCTTCTAATGGACATCGCTTCATTCTCGTCGCTATTGATTACTTTACGAAGTGGGTAGAGGCAGCCTCATTTGCTTCTGTCACCAAGAATGTGGTGGCACGATTCGTCAAGAATAATCTCATTTGCCGATACGGCGTTCCTGAAAGAATTATTACTGACAATGGTACTAATTTGAACAACAAGATGATTACTGAACTCTGCACGCAGTTCAAGATACGACACCATAACTCTTCTCCGTACCGGCCAAAGATGAATGGCACCGTAGAGGCTGCTAATAAGAACATCAAGAAGATCATACAAAGATGACAGTAACGTACAAAGACTAGCACGAGATGTTACCATTTGCTCTCCATGGTTATCGCACTTCAATACGCACTTCGACAGGGGTAACTCCTTTCTCTTTAGTCTACGGAATGGAAGCCGTTTTACCAGTGGAAGTCCAGATTCCCTCTCTAAGAATCATGAAAGAGGCAGGCTTAGATGAAGATGAATGGATTCAGACTCGACTCGATCAGATAAATTTGATTGATGAGAAGAGACTTGCGGCTGTTTGTCATGGGCAGATATATCAGAAGCGCATGACCCAGGAATTTAACAAAAGAGTCAAGAGACAGGTGTATCAAATTGGCGACTTGGTGATCAAGCGTATCATTCTACCACAAGGGGATCCCAGAGGTAAGTGGACTCCCACATACGAAGGGCCATTTGTGGTTAAGAAGGTATTCTCCGGTGGAGCCATGATACTTGCTACAATGGATGGCGAAGACTTCCCGCAACCTGTGAACGCGGACATAGTTAAAAAATACTACGCATAAAAGAGACCCGCTAGGTCGACGTACCTAGGCAAAAGTACGGGCATCCCGGCGAACCAAAAGGGTTCGGGCAAAAATTAGGGATAAATATATAAAGACGTACACCCGGCAAGTCGAAAACCTGAAAAGGCGGCTTGGGCAAAAAAGGGTATCCCGGTGGACTAAAAACCTGAAAAGGCGGTCCAGGCAAAAATTAGGGATTTAAGCGTATGACTGTGTCCCGTTCTCGGTCAGCTTCAACCAGGTTCCAAGGACTGAACAAGCCAATCACTTCTATCCGACAGCAGGAGATGAGATGCTTGAAGACATAATGACAGTAGTGAAGTTAGAATCGATAGGACTTTCTCTGCATAGCTTTCTCTTTGTCTGCCTGGCAATGTCCTCTTACTAGGATGTCTGTCTCCTTGTACATAAATTGCCTATTTGTAGGCCCTCTTTCAAAATCAATCCAATTTTATTTCCAAAAAGATGCCTTTGTTTTACTTCCTCTGTTTTGATTGCGTAAACGTCCATTGATTTAATTTGAATTGATTTATGCATTTGAATATGATTAATGTTTACAAAAATACATGCCTAAAATAGAAATAGCGATTACTACGAGACTTCAGGACCAAGGAGAAGGTCTAACCACGCTTTCCAATGAGTCCGTCGCTAATTCTGTTCCCCAACAAGAACCAGCTATTCCCTAGAAGAAATTGGCATCACTAATTGATCGTATCTTCTACCCCCAGCCAGGCGCTGTCGGATCTTTCCACCATCAGACGAAAATGGAGTATTCCCCCAGCTGAGACAGAGTCATCAATACAAATATCTCTAACCAGAAGACTGAGTATTTCCCCAGTAGAGTTCCCTGGAAGAGTGTTCAGACGCATAGTGCATTCATTACATCATTTCACATCACATACCTACATACAATTTTCATTCCGTATCATATACATTACATTATTTCATAACATATACATGCATACAATGCTCGCATTTATTCCAGACGCATAATTCACTCATTACATCATTTCATAGCACACGCATGCATATAACATTTGCATCTCATGCATCATGACATGGCATGAAGCTAACTTTATTTTTCAGGTTAATCATCCTCTTGATACGGTCAAAACAAAGGCCCATTCAGACAGACATCTTTATCAATTACATTCAAGATTCAACTATATCCCTCAGATACTGCCTAACATATGGTACATTCCGAGGTGTAGTCTAGCGTACGACTACTTTCTTCTTCAGATACATCTTTCAGATATACTCCATGTCAACATTCATTCTGACATCCTCCTAATTATGGCATTTATAAGCTCATCCCAGACATTTATCGCAAATACAACATACACAAATACTATCAGGATCAGCCTAACGTACGGTTCGTTCTGATTCAGCTCAATATATGACTCCTACAACTCAGATACGATCTAATGTATGATCCATTCTGACCTTCAACAACTCAGATACGATCTAGCGTACGATCCACTCTGATCTTCAATAACTCAAGTACGGTCTAATGTACGACCCAGTTAGACCTTCAGATGCTACCTAGTGACAGGTACATTTCTGAATTGTAGTCTAGTATACGACTACTCCCTTTTAAGCAGATTCAGCCTAACGGACGGCTCATTCTGTTACTCAGATGCTACCTAGTGACAGGTACATTTCTGAATTGTAGTCTAGTATACGACTACTCCCTTTTCAGCAGATTCAACCTAATGGACGGCTCATTCTGCTCAGATACGGTTTAATGTACGACCAAGTTAGACCTTCATCTCTTCAGATGCTACCTAAAGACAGGTACATTTCTGAATTGTAGTCTAGTATACGACTACTCCCTTTTCAGCAGATTCAGCCTAATGGACGGCTCATTCTGCTCAGATACGGTTTAATGTACGACCAAGTTAGACCTTTATCTCTTCAGATGCTACCTAAAGACAGGTACATTTCTGAATTGTAGTCTAGTATACGACTACTCCCTTTTCAGCAGATTCAGCCTAATGGACGACTCATTCTGCTCAGATACGGTTTAATGTACGACCAAGTTAGACCTTCATCTCTTCAGATGCTACCTAAAGACAGGTACATTTCTGAATTGTAGTCTAGTATACGACTACTCCCTTTTCAGCAGATTCAGCCTAATGGACGGCTCATTCTGCTCAGATACGGTTTAATGTACGACCAAGTTAGACCTTCATCTCTTCAGATGCTACCTAAAGATAGGTACATTTCTGAATTGTAGTCTAGTATACGACTACTCCCTTTTCAGCAGATTCAGCCTAATGGACGGCTCATTCTGCTCAGATACGGTTTAATGTACGACCAAGTTAGACCTTCATCTCTTCAGATGCTACCTAAAGACAGGTACATTTCTGAATTGTAGTCTAGTATACGACTACTCCCTTTTCAGCAGATTCAGCCTAATGGACGGCTCATTCTGCTCAGATATGGTTTAATGTACGACCAAGTTAGACCTTCATCTCCTCAGATGCTACCTAAAGACAGGTACATTTCTGAATTGTAGTCTAGTATACGACTACTCCCTTTTCAGCAGATTCAGCCTAATGGACGGCTCATTCTGCTCAGATATGGTTTAATGTACGACCAAGTTAGACCTTCATCTCCTCAGATGCTACCTAGTGTACGGTACATTTCTGAAGCGTAGTCTAGCGTACGACTACCCCTTTCATTATCAGATTCAGCCTAACGGACGGCTCTTTCTGCTCAAATACAGTCTAATGTACGACCCAGTTAGACCTTCAAGTCCTCAGATGCTACCTAGTGTACGGTACATTTCTGAAGCGTAGTCTAGCGTACGACTACCCCTTTCATCATCAGATTCAGCCTAACGGACGGTTCTTTCTGCTACTCAGATGCGATCTAGCGTACGATCCATTCTGATCTTTCATCCCCAGCAAAGTCATCCGCCTAACGAACAACTCACTCTGGTATTCAGATATGATCTAGCGTATGATCCATTCTGATCCCTTATCCCCAGCGGTATATAACACACTCCGACTCCCCGGCGAAGTCGACAGCCTAATGGGTGACTCACCATACGGTCTAGCGTATGACCCGGTATGACACCCATGTCTTCAGATATCGTCTAACGTACGACACAATCTGGAGCCCTCATCATCAAACTACCTGGATGGCATCTTTAACCCCATCTCCATCGAGACTAATTGACAAGCGCAAATTTTTGGGGCATTCTAGTGTTCAATAATCTTTCACCTCCAGACCACGAACGGCACATACCATTCTACTCTCTCGGTTCAAGAGTATTGAACAGGGGCAGCTGTCATACCCCAAAATTTGCCCGTTAATCTTGCCGGCTTATTTTCAAGACCCTCCGACTTATTTTGCAAGGCATTGACATTAAAGGAATAAAAGCCCAGCTCGCAACAGGCCCAATCCAAAAATGGCCCAAAATGGCTTGCTCGCTAGGCGAGCAATTCCTTCTCCTAGCGAACACTTCATCATGACACTCGCCCAGCGAAGCATCAGATCCAGTAAAAGCCCAAAATGGCTTGCTCGCTAGGCGAGCAATTCCTTCGCCTAGCGAAGCTTGCGTATATCAAAAGTTTTGGACCTCATTCTGAGCCCATTAGGTCACCACTACCACTATAAATACCAGCTCTTCAGCCACGAAAATGGACACACACAAACGGAGAGATCAAGACGGACAGAGAAGGACGGAAACCCTGGTGCAGAAACCCTGCTAACCCTGCTAACCTGAAGGCGGCCCATCCGCACCGAAGCTACCGCCGCCCAACTCAATCCGGCATCCAAATGATCAGTCCCTTTCAATATCGCGATTGCACCCAGGTTTGCGTATCACCACTGTTTTACGTTTCCAATCGATATTCTTTACATACATGACGCATTACGATTAAAGTTTTGATATGTAATTTGACTTCACATGTGAATCTAAGTATGAACATCCTGTATAATTGTCTATGCTATGCCTGTAATCAAATGCCATAAAAGTACAGGTTTTTGGAAGTCATGCTGCTGTCAAACTCCAAACCCGTGGCCGCTCGCTAGCACGTCGCTAAGCGAGCCTGCAGCGAGCATTCGCTGAGCCTTCGCTAGGCGAAGCAGAGGCGAACGGGACAGTGGCTGCTTCGTCCCTTTGCTGTTCTATCTTATGTTTATCTAATTACGATTTTGCATCATTTGACCTGAACTCATAACTGTTATGTTTATTTTATGGTGCAATTGTCAAATCATATTTTATCTCAATGCTCTAACCCGTGTGTTGCATGGTGTAAAGGCTAGCATACTTCCAAAAAACGGCCGGCTAGGCATGCCGCTTTAGGTGTGGGACACTTTTGAGGAGATGGCTTTTGAATGACCTAATTTTAATGTGGAGGTTCATCTTGAATCACCAAGCTTGATTTTTAATGTATTGATTTCATCAATTTAATGTGGACCTAATTACCTAGCTGATTACGGCTATTTAATTAATTGTTAAAATATGGACTTTAAATAAATAATATCGGACCTCTCTTTGTTACCCCCCGATTACGTAATACGGTCATGTCCCGCGAATGTGGGGATGCACTTAGCAAAGACCCTGCGGTTTAAATCATCATAGTCCCTCGAATGTTGCCTTTGTCCCTCGATGACCCTTCGGTGTAGCCTATGGCTGAATGATGATAGTCCCTTCGAATGCTAAGGTATCCTCACAACTGTTGCCTTCAATGACCAGCTGATGACCCTACGATGACCCTCTACATCCAAAGGGTGAAATTACTTACTTCTCAATAGTAAGGACAGTTTTACCCTCATAAGGATAGGAAACGTTCATAACGACCTTAAGAAGGTATAACTCTCAATTGCTGGATCATAACCTAAAACATTTCCCACCCCTCACACTTTGCAAATCCTAGAAAATCACCACTTGGTATACATTCATACTAGAATCATTACCAAGTTACATTTTTCTAAACCGTTTTCAAAATCAAACGAGATAAATACTTTGTATACATTCATACGAGAATCATTACAAAGTTAAACTCTCTTTTCGAAACATTTTTAAACAATTCACCAACACTTTTCAGACAAAAATATAAGTGATCCAGCAATTAAGAGCCCATGGATAACCATGGATACAAAGGGTGCTAATACCTTCCCTTTGTATAATGTACCTCCCGAACCCAAAATCTATTGAGGTCTTTCCTGTTCTTTTCCACCTTTCCTTATTGGATAAAAGAAAAGTCGGTGGCGACTCTTGCTATCCGCGACATTGCGATAAAAAGCAAAATACCCCAAGTCAGTTCACCGTATGACACCTGACAACATTATAAATCTCATTTTTATAATGAGTTAGTCATATCGTAATAAAAATAAATAAAATATATATTAATTAAGTTCAGTCGGTTTCGGTTTTTAACGAGTTCAAAATAATCATATGAATCTGGCCGAAGCAATCATATACTAATCAAATTAAGCAACTGAATCAGCCTGACACCCGACCGGACCGATCCATTTGTAAAAAAAGACAACAGGTTGGTCAATTCAATCGGGCGGCTCAAATTTGTCCACCCCTATCAATCTTTCCATTTTCAATCTGATCCATGTGCCAAAGGATTGTAGGGACAAAAGGTACTTTAGAAAATAATGATATTAATATTTTAATAATTTTTACTTAAAAATATAATAATTATTTTTATTTTGATAAAAAAAGATGAGGATATTTGTTTCGGGCCGGCCATAATGGTCTCCGGACCATCACTCGGAAAGAGTTAAAGTCCATTTATAACCTTCTTAGCACATGAGAGTTATCTTACAAACGAATAAAGGTGATCTCAATCCCAAAAATATCCAACAGCTCCCTGCAATGCACATGTAACAAATAGCATGCTGTAATAATCTTTCTCTTATAATAGAAAGTCCATGAGTTTCAGGTAGATACTTTCCAATTCAATTTAAAATTTCAATCCACTATTCTCCCTCACATAATGACTTAAGATTTGGAGTATTAACCTTGCAGGTCATCCCCCTCTCCACCACATTGAAAGCTCAGATCTTCCATAATCCTCCATAATCACCAATTCTCATTCAATTTCTGGTTCTGCAACGGAATAGTGGGGCCGTTTATAGGAATCAAATTTTGATTCCCGTATTTTTCCATAAATTGCATGTTCGCTCCTCGATTCATCAATTCGAAACCTCTTTAGTTTATCGGATCCAAAATTCTCGAAATTGAACATGAACATCCATCGCATTCGATCTAATTACGAAGTGTATCAACTTTCATTCCTGGAATTTCCATATTCCTTACTTTCATACTTCTCTGCAATGGCTGAATCTCGAGCTACTCGCTCCGCTGGAATACGTGAAGTCGTTGTCGCCACTCTTGTTACTCAAGCAATGATCAATCAACCTCTTATGCCTCATCCTCAAGGCATCGCAGATTCAGGAGTGGTCACTCCGTTATATCCAGATCTTCTCCAAACTCCTCGGATCGATGGATCTTCTTAAGTCCCTCAGATCAGGCCTCTAGTACCGCCTCCGGCTAAACATCTAGAAGCCTTATCTGGTTTCCAACTGTTAAATGCCAACCTTGGGATGCAAGGCACCAGTGAATTGCTGGAAAAAATGTACAACATCGTTGAGCAGCAAAATTCACAAGTATTAGGTGAGAGATTATTATGTCTCGAAGAGAGCCTGTATAACGCGCCTCCAAAATGAAACATCGCACAAGAGACTATGTAAAAAAGAGAACTCAAGTCGTCGTCCCTGATTCGACCGCATCGAGAAGAGACAAAGCTTTGAATTTGCAAAATAATCATAAGAGAAAAAGTGTCTGAGTCATCATCAGTGCCCCGAGGGAGACCGAGGCAGTCACGCTCCATAACAGGACCAGGTGAAAAAGCATCCGCCAAAGAATCTACAAAATCATTCTCCGTGTGCCCGTATTTTGGATAGAAGAATACCTAAATCAATGGAGAAGGCTCCTAAGTTAAGTGAATACAACAGGAAGGGAGATCCGAACGGAAACGTGCACCTCGTCAACAAACAATTAAATTACTTTTATGTCGATGAGGCCTCCAAGTGTAAACATTTGCGCTAACTTTGATTAGACCAGCCATGCTTTGGTTCAATGCTTTACCAAAATGGAGCATTGAGTATGTGACTGACTTCTATGAGATATTCTT
Organism: Lathyrus oleraceus; assembly: GCF_024323335.1. NCBI lineage: Eukaryota > Viridiplantae > Streptophyta > Magnoliopsida > Fabales > Fabaceae > Lathyrus > Lathyrus oleraceus. The sequence goes on from NC_066585.1 coordinate 78,710,434, forward strand.
CACCCACTTCACTGTCCGAAAAGGAAGCTTGTGAAAGTAGCTACCTTAAGCGGGATCTCTCAAGGAAAGAAGGAGAGCATGCGGTCTTATATCGACCGATTCACATAGGTGGTTATGGGGGTAGAGGGAGTCGCAAAAAGTCTCAAGTATTGGATCTTCAAAAATAACCTATTGCGGGATAGCCCCTACAGACATAGTTAGGGAGGAAAGAAGCCCATGCCATATATAAATTGTTGAACATGGCTCAATATTTCATTAACCTCAAGGAAAAGCTGAACACCAAGTTTGATAACCAAGTCGTTGCTGATGCCAATTCTAGCCACTCGACGGGGAAAGATTCTCACCAGCGGAAAGATGAATCTAACTAGGGAGTGCATGGTTGGTATGACAAGTACATGTCATTGAATACATCACATGAAATATTTATCAAGAGTATACTGACATAGAGTTCAGAAAGGGAGAAATTACAGCATCACTTTCCATCAGGAGAGACAACATACGTGAGGGGTGCTAATACCTTCTCATTGCATAATTGACTCTCGAACCCGATTTGGTTGCGACGATCATATCATTGTTGTTCTTTTATGGGTTTTAATGATTTTTTTCCCTTTCCCTCTTTGGGAACAAATAAAGTTCGGTGGCGACTCTGTTAGTCCATCAGCGAGCGTGCGAAACACTTGGCGAGGTCATATTCTTTTCTTTGAGGTACGACAGTTGGCAACTCTGCTGGACATAACAGTTCTCTTAAGTGAGTCAAGCCTAATTTTGTTTGCTGTATGCTTTTTTTCGCTTTATTTGTGTTGCTTTTCCTTATCTTGTGCTTTCTCTATTTTATTTGTGTTATTGTATCCTATTATCTATATGGTTATATTATGACGTGGTATTGTATTGATACTCTGATTGCAAAACACATTATAGGAAAGACTCTATACCCAAGTCTATAGTGTAATCATAAGATATGACGAGTTTGAGTAGTGTGGGTCCCCGAGGTGGATGCCTCGTAAGGGTCGACACGAGAACCTTACTTAGAGTATATCATATTGAAAGTGTTGTCGTCCGACCAATATTTTCTGTAAGCTTCAATGTTTTCATAGGGGCCCATGACTCTAAGAACCTTTGTAGAACATTTAACCCATTTGGCCTTCTAGGAATGATAATTGCGTAGTGCGGATCCCGAGGTGGATGCCTCGTAAGGGTCGGCACGAGAACCTCACCTAGAATAGATTTCCTCGAAGGAATTGACGTCCAAAAATAAGTATTTACCATAAGTGGCAAACATTCTTATGGATCCATGACTCTAAGAAATGTATCTAGAAACTTTTTCAAAGCCCTAGATCATACCCAATAAGAACCTTTTTTGTAAAAAGCAATCAGATTCGTCCGCACCTCAGACCTATGAACCCATGTACCTCCAAAAAAATACATGGCATCACATTGCATTCATTCACATACCACTGCATTTGCATTCATCAGCATGCATTGCATATCATTCAAAAAAAGAAAAAACTCATTTTGTCTTTGTCTACCCCCACAACAAGTTGATCCCTGGGGACTTGTTTAGAACGAAAACCATGTCTCAAGAAACAATAGACGGACTAATGAGAGGTCAAGAAGTGTTGAAGGAGGAGCTCAGTCAATTGAAGAGTCAAATGGGATGGGTCTTGGAAACCCTGCAAGCTTTCTTGAGAAGAGAAAGACACCTCGTACCCATTGTTGCAGTAGATGATGCTACTTATCTACATTTATCCGGTGGTACCACAAGTCAAGGGAAATCCCAAGTGGAGATCCCTCATTTTTTGGCGTATGGTCCTTCCCCTAGACATCATCTTCAGCCTTTTCTTGCTGAATCGGCGTATCAACATCCTCTATCTGTTCCTCCTCAAGATCATTGAAGTTAGAATCAAAGGCAAGGTCAAAATCAAAACATGAGGAACAAATCTCACTACGACTCGATTCATGTGTCGTATAGTACGCTCTACCTATAACTGATTCAGATTTCATTGGTAGCTCTTCGGGATCTCACGCCTACGCCAATACCATACCCGCCATGGTACAATTCAAATGCAATATGCGAATTCCATAAAGGGGTTGTGGGACATGACCTGGATACTTGCTCAATGCTGAAAGCCTTAGTACGAGATTTGATCAACAATAAGAGCCCGGTCTTCAAATAATACCATCCGAAGATCGAGCGCAATTACCATACTGGGACAATATGGCACTTTATCAACGAGCGCAAGAGTTTTAAGCTCAAGTTGCAAAGGTTGATTGACATAAGGTCACCAACACTCAAGAAAGAGAGCTCAAGTACATATGTCTTGACTTCAGATCCATGTAATGATAAAGGAAAAGGACCTCTAAAACCTCTTAAGGTCTTGTACCACATGGAAAAGGTCGAGGATATGGCTAACGAGATATCGTTGTTTTCTTGCTATAACATTGAGATACCGCTTTGGAATTCCAATGTCACAACCCACACTAGTGGAGGCAAAATAGAGGTGAGAGATGGATAAGAAAATGTTGCATATGGCGATGATGATAAAGGAAAAGAATTTGAAGATTGTCGTGTCAATTTCAACAAGTTGGTTAAAAATAAGCAACTAGCAATGCCTAGAGTGGCATGCTAGCAACCACTACCTCCAGGTCCTCAGTATTAGAAGTCATGGACAAGACCACAAAATCAATCGGCTAAGATTTTTCGTAAAAATCAACATTAGAATCAGTGAGCTAGGAATCCGACCAAGCAACATCAGCGTCGTAATCAACGTAGACCTCCAAACCGTTAGGAAGGAGAGACTCGCCAAATTGATCCAATCTCAATGATGTGTAAGAACCATATTTGGTTCTGCATCTGGTCTTTAGTTTTGATGATAACAATGCATTATTTCTTATAGAACATCTCCGTACCCTAATGGTTTTGTCCAGTGTCTAGATTTTTCTATCAGGTTCTGATTCTGAAGATCTGGCGTGTGACGTCATCAGATTCTGGACTCAACACACTCTGACTCTGAAGAGATACCAAAATGCTTTACAATATTAGAAAGTTCTGAAAAGATTTTAGACAATGATTCTGATGAACGTTCTTTCTAAAATCTTTTGACTGTGGCTCTGATAGAAAAGCCTCTGAAGGTTTGTCAAGCCTTTAAGATTATACGCTCCCAAGCTCTGAAGACTCTGAAGACTAGGTTCTAAGGAACCGTGTCAAGACTCTAAAGACCAAGGCTCTGAAGATTCTCTCAACCATACCATTGATCCTTCTAAACATGCTTCAACATCATTTAATCAAAAGCCTCTAAATATTAGAAGATAAGATCAAAAGGTTTTTGCATAAGGAAAATAGTACAAAGTACAATATTAAATCTTTCCTTCCACTATGCTAATTTTATGGGCGAAGGCTGTATTATTCTACCATTTTTCCTCCTATTACATATGTCGTTATGCCAGGCTACAACTGCATTTTGGTATTCCAATTCTACCCTCCAACAGATCTTTTCACTGCCTATATAAAGGAGACTTGGAAGATTGGAAAGACTGCTATTACACGCTATTACACAAGGATTTTGCAAACCCTAATATGATTTTTGTGTAAAGAAAAGAAACACACATAGAGTTTTTGTTGGTTATTGTGTGAGTATTTCATTGTATTGGACTTGTGTTATTCTGCTTTCTTAGAAGCAATCTTGTAAACACGTCTCTTGTAAATCTCATTGTTTGAGTATATTCCTTAAGTGACTAGGATTTAAGTTAAATAGACTCAAGAAGATAAAGGCGGGTAGTCTTTGTGTGTCTATAATCAGTTTCAGTTATAATGGATTAAGTCCTTGTTGATAAGGAAAAATCACCTTGACGGGTTGACTGGAGGTAATTTAGTTAACATCGAACCAATATAAAAATATTTGTGTTATTTTCCTTGTTCGTGTTTACTATTTAATTGTGTTGGGCTGAAAAAATAATAATCTTGGAAACCCAATTCACCCCCCTTCTTGTGTTTCTCGTAACCTTCATGATGTATAATCAATTATGGTCTCATTTGGTCCAAAGCTCGTCGATAGCTCCTACAGAGACTAGACCCATGAAATTTCCATTCCCTCCTTGGCACAATCCGGATGTCCAATGTGAGTTTCATGATGGAGTACCAAGAACAAGTGCAAGGTCGGATCAACAAAGGGCAGTTAACTTTCGGAGATGTCCATAATATGGTGAACAACCCATTACCCCAATGAGTGCATAGACTTCTAGAAGCTCCCCTAAAAGCCAGTGAATCATACAAGGAAGCTCATCCTCAACATTGGAAATCATTTGGCATTTGTTATCATTGCATTTGTAATTTCTTTAACTCTTAAGTGCTATTTATTTTTAAACATTGCTTTTTTAATGGTAATAATAATGAAGTGATCATGCATTTTCTGAATCCATATGTATTCACTCTTGCTATTTTCCCTTTATTTATGCAAAAAAAAAACAATATCAACTCTTCTTCCATTCGCTTATATTTATCAAACTTTTGTTTAAGCAAATATATGAGGGATGCTAATGAAAATGAAATACCCGAAATTGCTACGGTATATTTTCGAATAGAACTTTGTTGATGATGTAAGGTATTGCCTCAATGCCCAAAGACTTATGAGATAAGGAGTTAATCCCTAGTCAACCACTTTGAGCTTAGAAATTGGTGTTTCTTTCGAAATTAAAAACCTTTAATCTTAACCAGGAGCAGGGTAGTTTGTTCAGTTAATCTGAATTTACATTCAAGTTGCAAGAGAAAACATTCCACTAGAGGATCAACCACATGTTATCCTTTGAACACATCCTGAAGTGCTATAGAAGTCGTGAAAAGCAAAAATGTATAGTGGTTGTTCCTCAATAACTAACCATTGACAAGGCACAACCTTTCAACGAATTCAAAAATAAATCCCGCTAAGTCGAACACCACAAAAAATGATGATGTCCCGATGGACTGAAAGCTGCAAAGTAGTGCTCCAAGCAGAATTATGGATGAGAAAAATTAGGTCATCACAATCCTTAATAAAATAAAAAATAAAGTGACTTCCATTTCAAGAAAATTTCATCTTGAATCCTCATATTTACCATCACACCTTCAAACCCTCTTGGAATTTAAGTGTGTGTTTCGAATTAACTGAACGTATGAACAGAGATCATCAAGAAGAATGGGTGGATTAAAATTAAATTTTAAGCCTTATATCCTTTTGTTCAATAGTGGTGAGCCAGACCATGTTACAACCCTTAAAGGACCTTATTGAGGCATGGTTTATTCTAAAAACATACTACAACAAGGTTGATTAACCTGACTCCAAACTATCTTTGCTAATCATTTGTATTGATCACATCACATTGCATATTGTGAATGGCTAGATCAATATTATGTTATGACCGTTGACATGTTCACTATATTTCACCAAATTGATATCAATAATCTTTGATTTTAAAATTTTACATAAACACTGCATTAAAATTAACATTTTTGAATGAACTATTTTAACTGCAAATCAACACTTTGCATCAGGGGAATCCCAAAATACGCAGTCAATCAAGGAACTTGATCATGTGAAAGAAGTCTGTCAGGGGAAAATCAATTTTGAGAATCAGTCAATTCGAGCCAATCACCCTAAGAGCCGAATAGGCAAAAAGAAAATCTCTTCAAAGCTTATATTGGGGAGAGCCACCACAAAGATCACAATTAGACTAACTCCCTAACATACAGTCAATCAGAAGTCTACCGTTCCAAGAATTAGTTAATCAGGGGTAGACCACTTCAAGATTCAAACATTGGCGCAAGCCACCTCAAGGTTATGACAAACTTCTTCCAAACTCCTTTCAAGGTGAACCTATTCAAAGAACCGACATAAGTGAAAAAGACGAACCAAGGAGGGGAAAGTCCTCTCCATACTTCAAGCTTCTCGAGCAAACTCAACCATATGTCAACAACTTTTGAGTTTGAGACGAATGTCAGGGAATCATGCTAGTACCCCATCCAATAACCTTTTGCCTTTTGAGAAAGAAGCTTTGTTGCAAAAGGACCTTCCATCCAATATCCACACAGGGGCATATTTGGAAGCCTTCGAGTCATTGAATAAATCATTCTCATGCATCAATCATGTCACTTCACTCTAGCAACAAGCCATGCATATCATCCCATTTATCTAGCGTATGCCCATAGCATAAAAGATCAACATAAAAAACTAGTTCTCGTATGGAAGACTATTTGAAAACCAGTTCCTGTCTGGTAGCCTTTTTTGTAAAATCAGTTCTCATCTGGTGGCCGATTGTAAAATCATTTCTTGTCTGGCAGCCAATTTTAAAGTCAGTTCCCGTCTGAAACTAAATCAGAAAAAACCAGTTCTCGTATGGTAGATTATCTGAAAGTCATTTTTTCTATGACAAACAAAAAACAAAACAAAAACACTAGTTCTCATATGGCAATTTATTTTCAAAGTCCAACACTCTCTGGTAGATCATTTTCAAAGTCCAGCGTGTCTGGCAATTCACTTCAAAGTCCAGCACTACCTGGCAATTCATTTTTAAAGTCCAACACCGTCTGGAAGTTTATACTTAAAGTCCAATGTTGTCTGGAAGTTAATCCTTTAATGTCCACCACCGTCTGGCTGTCCATTTTCAAGTCCAGCACCATCTTGCAATTCATTTTCAAATCCAACATCGTATGGCAATTTATTTTCAAATTCCAAAGTTGTCTGGAATTTTAACTTTAAAGTCCAGCGTTGTCTAACAGTTTATCTTTTAAAGTCCAGCGTCGTCTGAAAATTCATTTTCAAAGTCCAACGACATATGGCATTTTATCTTTAAAGTCTATCGACATCTGGTACTTTATCTTTGAAGTCCAACGCTCTCTGGAAGTTTATCTTATAAAAGCCAAATAATTTGCAAAAGTATGCAAGGGTAGCCTAAGAAAACATCAATAATTATTCAGCACCATTCACCGAGAACTGACGGGGTAAACATCCGACTACCCACATCAAAAGATTTCTTAAAACTTATCAAATAAAACTTTCAATTAGGCATCAATGAGAGATTTTCCTGAGAAATAGCATATATAACTTTCAATGAGAAACAATCAAAATATCCTCCAAGCGCTAATGAAGTGAGCTTTGCACTAACTGTCATTTGAAAGTTTTCTCCAAGAATTAACAGAGCATACTTTCAATCTTACCATATCGAAAGATCCTTGGATACTTACGCAGAAACTTCTGACCGAAATAAAATGAATAATAAATGAGAAATCTTTTCAGAGTAAAAACTTTGAAATAGTCGACGTAAGTAGAAAACGAGAGATCTTCTGAGAATTAATAGAGAAATTACTCCAAAAAATGAATAAAAACTGAGAATCTCTGAGACTTAATAGAGCAAAGTCTCAAATGATCAAGCAATAACTGAGAGATGCTTTGATAATTGATAAAGAACAACACTACATAGAAGACAATTGAGACTTTCTGAGAATTAACAACTAAGACACTTCAACATAATATCATTGAGACTCTCTTAATGAAGCAGCATCTCGAATGATAGAACAAAAACTGGGAGAGGCACTGAGAAATGACATGGAACAACACTTCACAGAAGATAGTTAAGGCTTTCTAAGAATCGACAGATAAGAAATTCAATAAGATACAATTGAGACTCTTTGAGAAATGATGGATTAACATCTCAAATATGCATCAATTGGGGAAATAATCCCAAAATGACTCAATCAGGAAAAGTTTTAATAGGCAAAACTCTGCAGAGGAAAAGCTCCAAGGAGACTTTTTAGGGTAACCTCTACTCGGGGAGTAAGTTCAGCAAACTCACTGGGGAAAAACATCATCAACAAAGTTGAACAAAGACTCGTTGGGGAATATCCCATGAGAACGTGTGGGGTAGGAACTCACTCATAAAAATACCAAGGACTTACTTGAGGAATGACATGGACTATCATGATTGGTCCAGGATTCTGACTTATGCCTATTTGATTTTTTGACGTAATACTCCACCTCGGTGAAAATGTTATGCATGGAATGATGCATGAATTGTCATGATTGATGCATGTAGGAATGCATGCGGATGGTTGGTCTTTTGTGTAGCGTAATGCTTCACCTTGACGGGAATGTTATGCATTGCATGGAATGTCATGATTGATGCATGTAGTAATGTAGATGGGTGATTGAACTTTGTTTTTGGGGCTTGGTTTTCTTTCCTAAAAAAGGTCAAGCAAAGGTGAGTTTTTTGTGTACCAATGTCAATTGGTTATTTGGTTTGCCAATGAAATTTGGACTTTTGAGTACTAATGATGATTGGTTTTAGTGTGTGGTGGTGTTAATGAGAGATGGTCTTTGGTGGGTGTCGCACTACGCGAAAAACCGGCGGGAAACAAAACAACAGAGCCCCCACCGTGCGTTATTTATCCCAAAAGAGGGAAAGGAAACGCTCGAAGTAAACCTGGAAAGAACATGGTCTCGCGACCAAAGAGAATGGGATCGGGAATCGGTTATGCGAAGGGAAGGTATTAGCACCCCTACGCATCCGTCGTACTCGACGGGATCCACGCACAAAAGGAAGGATAAAGGTTGCTAAACACTGCTCAAACATCAAACATTGGCTGAAAGAGACTCAGGAAAACAAAAGAAACTAACTCGGCAGGATATCGCATCCTGGGCCTACGTAGTCTGTCAGGCACAGACATCAGAGTCGACGTAGTTCGGAACAGGGGGAAATGTGCTCGCTAGGATGTCGCATCCTATGCATACGTATCTTCTCGGACTGGAGAAGAATCAGAGCACTCGTAGCTCGGCTAACGCACGCCAAACAAAACCGCACAGGAAACCGACTGCCAATCGCTGGACTTACGTCAGACTCCACACGAACAGGCAAACATGGAGGTCGAATGCCAATCGCTGGACTTACATCATACTCCGAACCAACAAACACACACAAAGGAAACCGACTGCCAATCGCTGGACTTATGTCAGACTCCAAACAAAACAAACCAGACACAGGAAACCAACTGCCAATCGCTGGGCTTATGTCAGTCTCCAAACACACATAAAGGGGTTACACAAGAAAAAGGGCGCCCGGAGAGATCTGCTCATCTCCTGCCTACGTACCTCATCTGGTATGAGGATCAGGGCGACGTAGTTCCCCTACGCAGGGACAAAGGACTAGCCTAACCAGAAACAAAGGGAGACACAAACTACTAGGGAGACTACGACTCGAGCCTAGAAGTTGTCATGCATCATAGCCCTATGTTAAGGTTTCTATCTAACTTGCACAGGGAGCAAGCTAAACCTAAACAGCACAAGCAAAGCACAAGAGCAAGCATACATACAGATAGCACACACTATATACAAACAAAGTGGGCTCACACAGGGTTAGGCTTTAGTCAAGGGGTCATGTCAACCTCGACAAACAAGCCACTGTATCAGGGTGATGTTAGCTCTTAACCCTAACATTGAGAGTTAGGGTGAAGTAGATGAAATGGGAGGTGAGGGGTGTGCCTCACAGCTCTTATCCCTGGCCAGGGAGGGCTTTGAATAAATGAAGGTGTGGGAGTTCAGAAAGTAGGAACTCTTCTCCACAAGAATTAGACTCAATAGATCTTGGGTTAAGATCCACAAGGCATCAACATGTAATGTGAGCCAAGGGATGACACACTGAATAGCAGGAGATGGACTACACATCTCTTTTGTCTGCCAATGCCTCTTCACTTAGGAGGTCTTTGATATGTACAGGGGACAAAGATAAACAAACACAAGCATTGCCTCTTAAGGAGGACTTCAGACAGCTGTCTGCCCACATAACAGGCCAGGTCTTCCAGACTACATGGAGAAGAGAGATTATACCTCAATGCCCAAGCAATCAAGCAAAGCAAAAGCAAGTCCACAATGAACTTAAGCAACTAAATGTACCTGAAAACAATCTAACACAATCAGTATACAACTCAACAAAAAGTCAAACAGACAGACTAGTGGTCAACAGTCAACAGTACACATTTAAATAGACAAGCATCAATGCACCAAAGCAAAGCACAAGCTCAACTCAAAGGAGCTAAAAGCAACCTACAAAACAAGTCAAGATTAGTCAACATTCAACAATCAACCAACTTTAAGCAATGTGAATCAATCTCCTCAAGGCCATATGCTTCTTATCCTGAAAACAAAGCTCAAACATAAGCACCAACCACTAGGACAAGGCCTAGGGTCAAAGAGGGAGAAATAATTCAAAACAGAACATGAAAATTGACAAGAATCAAGCTCAATCAAATAAGAACATCATCCAAGTGGTCTCATGTCCATAGCATTCACCAAAATCATTTCATAAAGCACATAAGGCAAAGCATGCAAGTTCAAAGCTCATAGAAGCAAACAGAATGAACCAATCCACATCAACTCAAAAATGATTCAATAAATCTCCAGAAAAATCATGGCTAAACAGCACACATTACATAATCATCCCACCAAAATTCAAGGCATTTGGACAAGTATAAGCCTGGCAATCAAATTCATCAAGTCATGGTAAGCAAAACAAGATTAAATAAGGCACAATTACATGCATCAAGTTCACACAAGCCTAAAACAGAATTGACAAATGATAAATGTCCCAAACAAAAGCCACAATAAACTCCAAAGTGTCTAGAATCAATGTACAAAATTACAAGTTCATAGGATAAACATCCAACATTTCACAAATCATTGAAGTTCATGACTATCAAAAAGTGCACAAATGATCAACCAGCAAAGAAAATCCCAAACAAATCAAAAATGCATCCAACAATTCTACAAAAATTCATGAGCAATCCTAACATCCAGAAGAGGCATCATGCAAAAAATCACATCAATTGGCATGGCAAAGAAAATCATCAAATTGAGCAAGAAATGGTGTGACACACATTGTCACACCTTCATTAACCAGATCATATCTCAACAACCAAAAATGAGAAAAATCCAAAGTCAACACCAAAAGGTCAATTAGGATGTCTAGTTCAAGCATGCAAAGTTTCACAATCATTGGATTAAAATCCATCATTTCATGAAGGATATGGCATGGAAGGTCAAGAAAATACACACATGAACAAACCCTAGGCGAGTTTAAAATTCATCCAGGCACAAATCATGAAAAAATAGTCATTAAATTTTAGAGATCATAAGGAACATCATTCAAAAAATCTCATCTCATTTAGATTATTATTCATTGACTTATGAATTTTTGAAATGGAGAAAAAAATAAAAACATGTGAACAAGGCATGTGTGAATGGATAGCATAACATGAAAAAATGCAAAAGGCTCATTTGAAAATGTTCAGAGCGGGGAATCGAACCATGCATCTTTTTGAATGTGGCGCGCTTAAGTGAAACTCTGCGTTTCACTTAAGTCTACGTGGAAATGCAATTGAATCCTGGCCAACCAAATAGCCACGCTGGCTCCATGCAGCCAATACATGAGCGCTAACACCAAAATACATGCAGAAATACGCTAATGAAGATCAAACAACCTTCTGGAATTGAAAACCTAAGAAACTCATGCATGTTCATCATCAATTTCCAGGTCAAGAACATTTTGGCACAGAAATTCACAAAAGTTATATCAATGGTTTCATCTTTCAGTGTACAACAACATGCTATGCTTGGATTAACCTAATTCTCATTATATCACAAGATTCGATCAAAAGAAAGTTCATGCTTCAAACTTAGATTTGACATAACTCATTCATTACTCAACGAAATTCCAAGATCTAAAGCTCAGTGTGACCTATGTTCAAAGATCTACCACATGCATTGAAGGAGAATTGCGGTCCAAAACGCAGCGGAAATTAAAATTTTCTCCTTTAGAGATCCTTACGAATGGTCATGATCAGTGATAGAATATTTACCTCTTGTGACGACTGAAACCTTTGGTGCAGATCTCTTGTGACAATCAAAACCTTTGATGCAGATCCACGGAGCGATCACGAACGTTGAACGATAACAACGTCTCTACTCAGTCCACACGAACGGGTTCCTTCAATCTCAGTGCTAGCTGGTACGAATGAAGGCTTTGAGTGAGAGAAAGAGAAAGAGAGAAAACGAAAATAATGCAACCGCAAAAAAGTTTGCTTCTGCACAAGGGTTCTATTTATAGAACCACTTGTGTGGGCTTCAAGCTAAAAGCCCACTTAAGTGTATTTTGGCCCATATCTTATAATATGCCCAAAATCACTTAAGCTCATGGTACCTTACCATATTTCGTATTCTACTCAAGTACATCGTACCTTACGATGCTCTATAACTCACTTAAGGGCACCGTGCCTTACGGTATTCCTTAGTTACTCTATCTCTCATCAATCCGTCCTTTGTGTGTGACCCTGTAGGTTTTCGTGACGTTGGCAATTATATTAAATCACGCATTTAACATAATAAACAGTGAGCGGTATCTAGCAACACATCACTGCTACCCAAGACACGAAAATGTCAAGTGATCTGACAAAACCTTCTGTGATAATAATTATGTGTATAATTACCCCTTTGCCCTTTTGTCTATATTGAACACAAGGCATAGACCGTGTCATCCTTGTCCAGTTCAATATTGGGCCCATAGACATTTATCCTGTTATGCAGGATGGGCAAATTCCATCTAGGTCACTCATGTCCCTCAGCATGCTTTGTGGAGTACCCATCAACTGTCTTTATGGTTATCCAGTTACGGACAACGTTGGATCAGCAATAAAGCACTCGACTCTACATCTAGGGTCCATAGTGGTTTCAGGTCGAAGAGTGGAATACACTATTATCACCATGAGAATAACTTATGACACCTTGCATAACTTTCTATATAGTATTCTCATAGCGGGTCAATCCGGTATAAATATTACTCCTAATATTCATACCTATGTTTAAGACTTGATAACTCTTTATCCATGATCCATGAGATGTGATCATCAGTCTACAAACATAATAGTCTTAATGCTTTAATGTTATCCCACTTCACACTAAAGCTCGACTACGGATACTTTAGGAATAGTGTCCTTATGTTTAATGTGTTCTCATGATTAAGTCACACTTAATACATTAAACGGACTATCTATTCCAGGGACTTTATTAATCAACCATAATAAAGAGAATGCCTTTTATTATTCGATACAAGTACCAAAATGTATTGGCCTCTAGGGCTTACACCAACAATCTCCCACTAGCACTAGAGCCAATCAGGCATACCCCGTATGCCCATTGATCTAGTATAGCCATCATGCTTCTGCTGCGCAAGAGGCTTTGTCAGTGGGTCAACTATATTGTCAAGTGTAGGTACTTTACATATTTTCACATCTCCTCTATCTATTATCTCTCGAATGAGATGATAACGCCTAAGTATGTGTTTGGATCGTTGGTGAGATCTAGGCTCCTTGGCTTGTGCGATAGCACCATTGTTATCATAATAGAGACCAATGGGATCCACAATGCTAGGGACTATGCCAAGTTCACTAATGAACTTTTTGATCCAAACAACTCCCTTTTCTGCATTTGAGGTAGCAATATACTCGGCCTCGGTTGTAGAATCAACAACTGTATCTTGCTTTGAACTTTTCAAGCTCACAGCGCCACCATTTCAGCAAAACACATAACCATTGGAATCATTCATATTAAAGCGTCTCAGCACCTTGTCTATGTACTCTGACTTAGGCCAAGCATTTTATGATCTATCTCTATAGATTCTGATTCCTAATATATAGGCTGCTTCACCTAGGTCCTTCATAGATAAGCATTTCCCCACCCAAGACTTTGTTTGTTGTAGGGTAGGGATATCGTTTCCAATAAGTAATATGTCATCTACATATAATACCAGGAATACGATCATGCTCCCACTAACCTTCTTGTAGACACAAGGCTCATCTTCGTTCTTGATGAATCCATATTGTTTTACTGTTTCATCAAAACGAAGATTCCATGAGTAGGTCACAAGCTCATCTTGATCCATGAGTAATACATCACCTTGATCAGATATCCATATATCTCAGGTAGGTGACGTATCCTGCCTGACCTACGCTGGTCTTGTTCTACTTGAGCAAGTTGCTCTTACACAACTACTTGTGTTTCCTGCTCTAATTCCTCCATAGGTGTGTCGATGCTTTGTAATTCTTGAATTTCTTCAAGCTCTACTTTCCTCCCACTGGTTCCTTTGGAAATAAAATCCTTTTCTAGGAAAACTCCAGTTCGAGTGACAAACACTTTGCCCTCAGAAGGATTGTAGAAGTAATACCCTCTTGTTTCTTTAGGATACCCCACAAATAAGCATTTGTCAGATTTGGGCTCAAGCTTAGTTGAAATTTGTCGTTTCACATAAACCTTGCAACCCCAAATCTTTATGTAAGACATATGTGGTTTCTTACCACTCCATATCTCATATGGTGTCTTCTCAACCTTTTGGATGGAACATGGTTAAGTGTGTAAGCTGTTGTCAATAGTGTATGTCCCCAAAAGGAGTTTGGAAGATCGGCGTGACTCATCATGGATCGTACCATGTCTAACAGGGTTCGATTTCTTCTCTCAGATACACCATTCCATTGGGGTGTTCCAGGAGGAGTAAGTTGGGATAGGATCCCACACTCTTTCAGATGGTCATCAAACTCTAGGCTTAAATACTCACCACTTCGATCTGATCGAAGAGTTTTAATATTCTTACCTAGTTGGTTTTAACTCGTTAGGTTTCACCCTTTTAGTATTAATGTTATAATTTGGCATTATGAGATCAAGGACATATAGTCCATTGCTCACTTGTGCAGTAGCATAGAATATATCATTCAAATAAATTGAGCAACAATTGTTCTTTATTATAAATGAAAAACCAAACTTGTCCAAACAAGAAATGGAAATAATATTCCTGCTAATTGCAGATACATAATAACAGTTCTCCAACTGAATTATAAAACCACTAGGTAAAGTTAATAAGATCCTACGGCTAAAGTAGCAACCTTTGCTCCATTGCCAACTCGTAGGTCAACTTCACCTTTTGCCAAATCTCTACTCCCTTTCAGCCCCTGCACATTTGTACAAGTGTGAGAACCGCATTCAGTATCTAATACCCATGATGCAGAAGTAGATAAATTTATTTAATAACAAAAATACCTGAAGTTGAAGTCTCTACTCCATTTTTCGTATCTTCCAGGTACTTTGGGCAGTTTCTCTTCCAGTGTCCGGTCTTACCGCAATGGAAGCAGGTGCCTGCCTTTGCTATGCCTCCACTAGGCTTCAAAGCAGCAACGGTGGGTCTGGGTTTGGCAACTTCCTTGCCTTTCCCTTTATCACCCTGCTTGGTGGGCCTTTTGTTCTGTCTCTTTCCATTTCCGATCATCAGAATGGACTTCCCTTTTGACTTCAGATTCTGCTCGGCAGTTCTTAACATGGAGAGCAGTTCAGGAAGAGATTTGTCCATATCAATCATATTGAAATTTAGGACAAATTGACTGAAACTATCTGGCAACGATTGCAAGATCAAATCAGTCGCAAGTTCCTTTTCGAGGGGAAAACCCAATCTCTCAAGGTTTTCCACATACCCAATCATCTTGAGTACATGGGGACCTACAGGGGCTCCCTCAGCTAACTTGCTTTGAAAAGGGGCTTTTGAAACTTCAAACCTCTCATGCCTTGCTTGCTCTTGATAGAGCAACTTCAGGTGTTCGATCATATCAAACGCTGACATGTTCTCATGTTGCTTTTGCAATTCTGAGTTCATGGTAGCTAGCATGAGACAAGCAGTTTCATTGGCATCATCGACATGCTTCTTATAAGCATCTCTTTCTGCCTTAGGTGCAGAACTAGGAGGTTCCTCTTCAGGAACTGGTGTCTCCAAGACATACAACTTTTTATCATGTTTGAGGACAATCCTCAGGTTTCGGTGCCAATCCAGAAAATTTGTCCCAGACAATTTTTCCTTGTCAAGGATTGATCGCAAGATGTTGTTAGAGGTGTTTGCTGTCATGGTTATCTACATAAGGATTAAGAAAATATAAGTATCATTGACATATTTAATTAGGCCTTTAATCAAATATGCTCCCACTATTTTACTCAAAACAAATGACCCTCATCATTTGATTCGGAAAATCCCGTTGGAAGATTTTCTAGTGGGTCGAGATCCATATTTCACTTCGTTCTAAGTCCGCGTAGGCGGATTACACAAAACTAGGTTATTTAGGTAGGAACTCCTTCCAATTGTATCTCATACAACTCTCGAAAAATTTCAGTTGGGTGAATAACTCCTTATTCCAATCCATCATATGGATCATTCCCAACTCTTGCTTCTAAACATATATATAATCTTATTATAATTTGTTTAGTTAAGTTTGACCCATTGTTTTAACAGTTGGATATTACAATTATCCCATCGCACCTTACTAATATATAGATCATGCACCTCGCGTAGGCGAAACCTACATTATCCATTACTAGTCTTGATGAGTGTTAAAACTTGGAAAGCATAAACTCAATATTTTAGTTTGAGGGAATTGCAATTGTTATGATCTCACCGGCTTGTTTATCATATAAATCGTCTCTCACATGCATCAACATACATTCACATGCATCAACATACATACAAACAAAATGAAACAGTTATGGCCCCTAGCGCAATTGTTCTCCCAAGCCAATGAGAGAACCTAAGCTAACCTACAACGATCTAAGCTTCTCCAAGCAAGATCTTCAAGGTTGTCCTCCTTTAATATTGAATTCTTCTCTAAGCTTCTCCAAGCAAGATCTTCAAGATTGTCCTCTTTTGATATTGAAATCTTCTCTTTCTTCATAACATTGTCTTCTTCTCTTTCTTCATTACATTACAGAAGAAACTCGTTTTACATACGAGGGATTGAGATGAGAAAAGAAGTTACATTAAGAGATTAAAAGGAGAGACACGACACGCAGGTCGTATTTAAAACCCAAAACAAGATAAAGGACAACTAAGGCCATAACTGATCACCACAAGGCAATAATAATAAACACATTGTTATTATTAAATTTTAATTCCTTTAATTAATTAAAACCAAATTAAATTTCGGCGACCGATCACACTACGCAGAGTTAGCCGGGGGTCAAGGGGCAGCGCCCTTGCGGGGTTGGAGGGGCAGCGCCCCTGTCCAAAATTTTAATGAACAATTCATTTGAAATGGACATTGTTTTGCATGAACACAACCCTTGCGTAGTCACAAAACAGGAACCCCAAAATTTTGACTCTGGGAGTGTGACGACCGTCACAGGAGTGTGACGACCGTCACAGGCAATGTGAGTGTGACGACCGTCATGGGCGTGTTACGACCGTCACACATCCAGTTTGTTACGCCTGTTACGCTCGTCACACGAGCTTCACGCAGCCAAAATAACAAACTTTGAAACAGTCAACACGCTCGTCACACGAGCTTCACGCAGCCAAAATAACAAACTTTGAAACAGTCAACAGACGTGTTCAAAAACCCTAAATTCACAACTCTTTGACGGCACAACCCTTGCGCCGTCACCAACCCTAATGCGCCAATTTCAGACCGTCAAACACACCTCGATTGTTGATTCAGTATGATTGATCAACAGGTCATTGCTTCACCATACTAATGTCGGATTCCGAAGCAAATGACCATTAATCGCTCAAAGGAAAACAACCACTTAGTGTTTGAATGAACGAAACAGAAACAGTATATCACATATACCGTACTTTGCATTAGGATTACTTATATCATATATAAGTTGACCGGTCTCAATTGCGTAACCTATGGACGATCGATGTATCGCTGCTTCACCATACTAATGTCGGTACCGAAGCATAGTCAACATCAATCATCCAACTTATACACTCATGATGCCAAATTTAATTACCCGTTTAATTAATTGATTCATTCTGTCTTTTAATCATATTAATACAGAAATTAAACACCTATCCGAGTCATGGTTTCGTAAGTGGCTCTGATACCACTGAAGGAGAATTGTGGTCCAAAACGCAGCGGAAATTAAAATTTTCTCCTTTAGAGATCCTTACGAATGGTCATGATCAGTGATAGAATATTTACCTCTTGTGACGACTGAAACCTTTGGTGCAGATCTCTTGTGACAATCAAAACCTTTGATGCAGATCCACGGAGCGATCACGAACGTTGAACGATAACAACGTCTCTACTCAGTCCACACGAACGGGTTCCTTCAATCTCAGTGCTAGCTGGTACGAATGAAGGCTTTGAGTGAGAGAAAGAGAAAGAGAGAAAACGAAAATAATGCAACCGCAAAAAACTTTGCTTCTGCACAAGGGTTCTATTTATAGAACCACTTGTGTGGGCTTCAAGCTAAAAGCCCACTTAAGTGTATTTTGGCCCATATCTTATAATATGCCCAAAATCACTTAAGCTCATGGTACCTTACCATATTTCGTATTCTACTCAAGTACATCGTACCTTACGATGCTCTATAACTCACTTAAGGGCACCGTGCCTTACGGTATTCCTTAGTTACTCTATCTCTCATCAATCCGTCCTTTGTGTGTGACCCTATAGGTTTTCGTGACGTTGACAATTATATTAAATCACGCATTTAACATAATAAACAGTGAGCGGTATCTAGCAACACATCACTGCTACCCAAGACACGAAAATGTCAAGTGATCTGACAAAACCTTCTGTGATAATAATTATGTGTATAATTACCCCTCTGCCCTTTTGTCTATATTGAACACAAGGCATAGACCGTGTCATCCTTGTCCAGTTCAATATTGGGCCCATAGACATTTATCCTGTTATGCAGGATGGGCAAATTCCATCTAGGTCACTCATGTCCCTCAGCATGCTTTGTGGAGTACCCATCAACTGTCTTTATGGTTATCCAGTTACGGACAACGTTGGATCAGCAATAAAGCACTCGACTCTACATCTAGGGTCCATAGTGGTTTCAGGTCGAAGAGTGGAATACACTATTATCACCATGAGAATAACTTATGACACCTTGCATAACTTTCTATATAGTATTCTCATAGCGGGTCAATCCGGTATAAATATTACTCCTAATATTCATACCTATGTTTAAGACTTGATAACTCTTTATCCATGATCCATGAGATGTGATCATCAGTCTACAAACATAATAGTCTTAATGCTTTAATGTTATCCCACTTCACACTAAAGCTCGACTACGGATACTTTAGGAATAGTGTCCTTATGTTTAATGTGTTCTCATGATTAAGTCACACTTAATACATTAAACGGACTATCTATTCCAGGGACTTTATTAATCAACCATAATAAAGAGAATGCCTTTTATTATTCGATACAAGTACCAAAATGTATTGGCCTCTAGGGCTTACACCAACATGCATATCCTAATTTCAAGAATCTTGAGACTCGAATCCTGACCTTAATTGAAGTGCAAAAGTGGAATCGTGACTTTCAAGCCTAGCAAGGTCCAAACAGATGCTTCTTTGCTCTTGGATGAGTGAATGGATGAAGAATTGGAGGTTCAGCTTGCACGATTTAGCTTGAATCTTCAATTGCCATTGATGATGCAAGGTTGCAACAGTTCCAAAAGCTGCTCGAAAACCTTGAAATCTTGCTTCCAACACACTCAATTATGCTGATGGATGATGATTTGATCCAAAACAAAGCAATGTTTATGAAGAAAATTGGAGAAAAGTTGAGAGGAAAAAATGTGAAGCTTGGTGAATCTAGATCTAGATCTGAGAATTATGCAATGTTAATTGTGTTTCTGTTATGATTATCCTATATATATGGTGGACTAATGAAGCTCTTAATCATAATTAACCAAATGCAATTGGAATTAAGTGAAATGCAAGTGTTATGCAAATTGGAAATTCACCCTCATGTGCATGAAAGGGATGCTACAGTACACGGTTTTTGATCCAAATCCACTTCAAATGTTGTTAGGAGGCAAATGCAAGTGAAAAAGTGTAAAGCCAATGCCTATTTTTCAAATTAGATTTTTCCCTCCAAATTGCAAATGAAAAATGCCAAAATTTTGTAATGGAAATGCATGGTTTTTGATGTATGTTTTGGATAGCTCGTGTCAAAATAGGAATGTTGCAAAAAGAACCATCTCATATGGCCTTATGGTTAAAAAGTTATGCATGCTTGAAGTTCAAATTGACTTGACAATGATTGATCCATATCTTTTCAACCAAAAATGAGAAATGGATGTTCTTGGACTTTTTGGAAAGGTGAGATCAAGATCTTAAACTTTCATGTTGGACAAAATTCCATTTGAAGCTTGCTTGATGATGTAAACTTGAGGAGAAGACCTTTCCATTTTTGGCAATTCCAAATTACAGGTCACTAACTATTTTTGGAAACTTTTCATCTGACCTCAAATTCTTCATTGTTGATGTTTGAAATGCCAAATGAGACTTGTATGGACATGAATGAGGCCTCTCTAACCATCTCCCACCTTCAAATCCATGGTTGAATGCACAGTTGACTTTGGTTGACTTTCTAGGGTTTCAGATGAATTGCATCTTGACTGATGATCTCTGAACATCCAACCTTTAGCTAAACCACTTCAAAATGATCCCTAGGTCACATGAAATCAATGAACCAACCCTAGGGCTTTGCTTCAATAGGAAATGCACTTGCTTGCTTGCACAACTAGATCTCCTGACCAGTCTTGACCGATGACTTGCACTAGGCAATGGACAATGCAATGTTATGCAGTGGACAATGCAATGCTAATGACCTAAGCATGAAAATGAATGTACAAAATGGGAGGTGCAAATTTGAGGTGCTACAGCTGCCCCTATTCAATCAATTGGGAACCCGAATGGATGAGAGCAACGACTGTCATACTTTCAGGGTAAACAGGGATTGAATACCGAAAGAACCGGAAATTTGCACTCTGCAGGGATCCAAGAAGGAAAATACACCAACGGATGCTTCCAATGGGATCTGATGTTTATTACTGGGGATTTTGGTTTTGTATTTCAGAAAAAGGAACCACATCTAAACGTCAATGGACGATGAATGGGAATAGAGAAATCACAACTAGACGCCAACGGACGACTAGGAAAAACTCGACGTTTATCGAAACCAACGGAGAGGTAACCAGGCATTAATGAATGACTGGATAGAAATACATCTAGATGTCAACGGACAACTAGGAAAAACTCGACGTTTATCGAAACCAACGGAGAGGTAACCAGACATTAATGAATGAATGGGAAGACTCGACCAGACGTCAACGGACGAACGGGAGAAGCTCGACGTTTATCGACACCAACGGAGAAGGATACCAGACATCAACGGATGACGGATGAACTGGGAAGACTCGACCAGACGTCAACGGACGAAAGGGAGAAGCTCGACGTTTATCGACACCAACGGAGAAGGAGACCAGACATCAACGGACGAACGGGAGAAGCTCGACGTTTATCGACACCAACGGAGAAGGAGAAAACTCGACCAGACGTCAACGGACGAAAGGGAGAAGGAAATACATCTAGATGTCAACGGACAACTAGGAAAAACTCGACGTTTATCGACACCAACAGAGAGGTAAACAGACATCAACGGATGACCTATGGGGAAAAGTATCACTATACGTCAACGGACGAAATAGGAAAAACTCGACGTTTATCGAAACCAACGAAGAGGTAACCAGGCATTCATGAATGACTGGAGATAAATACATCTAGATGTCAACGGACAACTAGGAAAAACTCGACGTTTATCGAAACCAACGGAGAGGTAAAACGGACATCAACGGATGACCTGGAAAGGAGATACAACTAGATATCAACGGATAACTAGGAAAAACTCGATGTTTATCAACACCAACGGAGAGGTAAACAGACATCAACGGATGACCTGTGGGGAAGGGTACAACTATACGTCAACGGACGCATAGGAAAAACTCAACGTTTATCGAAACCAACGGAGAGGTAAACACTGGGGAAGGGTACAACTATACGTCAACGGACGCATAGGAAAAACTCAACGTTTATCGAAACCAACAGAGAGGTAGCTCACTGGGGATCAAGGTCACGACAGGGAGCAGACAGGAAGGAACACCAAGGATACCGGGTTGTAGGCACAAAACAGGTGACCGACCAAAGCGTGAATTAGTTTGTGTTCCAAAACACTAATCATCCTGAAGAGGACTAGAAAAGCAATCTTGTTAAAGGATGGACATTCAATTCCGAACAAAGGAATACGAATCTTACTCTGATGGTGAAAACAGTCAAAAGATTGACCAAAGAGCGCATGAGATATATTATCTATAGCCGTCAAAACGTAGATAATACACTCGTATGGAAGATTATCCATAACCGGGTTGTAGGTTGTTAAATGGATAAATCGACCGAAAAGAAAGGCATCGGGATACCAGACTAGGTATGCAAAGATGACCAATCAAAAGGGGAAACAACAAACATTACCGGAAAACGGTGAATGAAAGAAGACCTACTGAGGATAAAATTGCTAGCATACGACAATTATCCAAAAGGAAGGGGAGAAGACCCGCTGGGGATAAGATAGCTTAATCAAAGCAAACATCCAAAAGGGGAAAGGAATATCAATACCGAAACTGGATAGTGATAACCCAAAGAGGGGATTACATCTACCGGTTAGTAGGTAGAAAACCACGGAATAGTAACCGTCATCACTAGGATGAGCACGAAGGTTGACTCCACCACGGGGAGAAAAGAGGATTCACATCTACCGGATAGTAGGTAGAAGACCGCAAAGGTAGGACTTACAACTGCTGGTTTGTAGGCAGAGGCCAACAAATTCCGCTGAGGATAAGATGAATGAGTGCCGGTTAGTGAGCAACTATTCATTTATACCACAGGGAAGCACAAGAGACAGCCACAAGGAAGCCATTTTAGGATCGATCCAAAAAGGCAGACTGAACCAAGACTCATCCTAATGAGGAAAGAACTCAATAGGGAAAACCCATCCCGTTACGTATGTTGGGAGGGAACGGAAACAACCGTCATCCACGAGGATATAACTCAGTGGGGAGCGCAGAAGGAAATGACAAACACTTTCTGCTTAAGGGGTCGACTCTATATGGAGAGATCAGGCACACCCACATCTGCTAGGGGAGCAAACCAAGCTTGCAAGATGCTACCAATTTTGGGGAGTAACACTGCTGGAGATACCTGCTCAACTAAGGAGTCACTAGTTGGGAAAACACCTTTCTACCCTGCTGGGGAACCCAATTCTGAAATCAATCCAATGGCGCGAGGCTAAACTCTTTCCAACAACCCATTCTTGGTCACCACGACTTAGGGCTAATGGATATGTTTGCAATGCTGATGCATGAGTTTTTTAGCGCCATGCCCCATGATCATGGAAATGCTACGCACTAATGATGCAATATGCTATGCTTATCTAAATGATGAATGCATAAAAACACATCTCCTTCAGAGACAAAACCGGAGAGCTCCAGGAACTATGCTGAGGATTTAAATACCACGTCAATTTCCACCCTGCTGGGAAAAGACAAACCTTGTCGGGGATGGCCTCCATCGAACCCGAACTGCTTGGGGATTACTCTGCTAAGGGGAGCAAACAATGCTTATCTCTACTGGGGATAATCTTTGCCGAACCCGGTCCGCTTGGGGACCTTGCTGGGGAAAACTATCAACACAAACTCCGCTGGAAAGACAGTAACCTTCTGACTTGCCGAGAAGACACCGATCTCGACTCTGCTAGGGAGATAACACTCTCACTAGGGAGATACGGCCTATTGGACACAGACCACCCGTCGATTTGTCGAACACTAGGGTTCACCATCCCACCACAGTGTCGACTTTCCACTTTTGAGAACTCCCAGACTCGTCTGGACTTTTCTGATTCATCACCTTGTATTCCCGACTCCTCCGTACTCCACGGAGATCGAACTCCTGGGATTCATACAAACTTTCCAGTCCTCAGACTTTGAAGAGTCTTCTTGATTACTCTCTAGGATCGTCGTCCTTCTTTCGCCGTCTTTTCACCGTTCTTCTATCCCTTGCCCCTGATTGAACTCTGCGGGGATCTCTTGTCAAAAGGCTTCATATCATAGCCTGCAAGTGAATGAAGATATTTAACAGCACCTGCAAAAGAGATCGTTAGATAAAAGCGTGCCCCAGGCGTGCCAACATTTCAACACCTAGATCACTCAAACTTCCGAATAAGATTTCACGCTTTCAACCTTATAAGCATGCATCGGAAAGGATCTCCATGTTTCAAAATGCAAATATTCTTATAAAAAATAAACGGATGTTTTCGCAATCAAAGCGGTAATGAAAACAAAAACAAAATTATTTGACTGAACATGCATTTTATTGACTGAAAAAGATGGCTCAAAACCGAGCAACACCCAGGAAGCAACCCCTGAAAAGAGGTGATCGCGCATAAAAGGAAAAAATCTACCCTAATGGCAATGTGAAACCGTGATCTCATCGGGTTTCAACTCAGTTACACCTCATATGTCCTCAAGACTTTCCGCACTTTCTGTCTTCTGAACAAGACGCTTCCGATCGATCTCTGTCAGGGATTATCCCAGTTATATCCAAAGCACAAACGATCATGCTAGACGTAGTTGTTCGTTTCATTCCCTCTTTTGCCTGGACCGCCCTTTCGGGTTTTCAGTCCACCGGGATACCCTTTTTTGCCCAAGTCGCCCTTGTGGGGTTTTCGACTTGCCGGGTGTACAGTTTTTCTTTTATCCCTAATTTTTGCCCGAACCTTTTCTTTTTCCTTTTTTGGTTCGCCGGGATGCCCTTTTTTGCCTTGACTCTTTTATTCTTTTTTGTCCAGCGGGTCAATTTTACGAAGTATTTTCTAACTGCATCCGCATTCACAGGGGATGGAAAATCTTCATCATCCGTGGTTGTCGACAACAAGGCTCTATCAGAGAAAACCTTTTTGACCACGAATGGGATCCATAACTGTATATCCACTTGCCCCTACGATCGTTGAGGAGGAAGGATCCTTTTCAATACCAGCCCTCTCACGTGGTACGCACGAGGTCGCACTTCTTGGTTAACAACACGCCTCATTCACTGGGTACAACTGCCCCATGACAAGTAACTGTCAGCCCTTTTCCTCAGTCAGGATCAACGCGTCATACCGAGTCCTTATCCACTCAGCCTTCTCCAATTTCTCATCCATCAGGATTCTCCACAATGGGATCTAGACTTCAGTAAGTAATACCACTCCTATCCCATACACGAGCGAGCGCGGCGTTACCCCAGTAGACGTACGCACCGAAGATCAATACCCAGGATACAAGCTTCGTACTCAGCCACCATCGTTGGTGCATTCACATGTTATCCGGGCAACGAAAGGAATGCGGGATCTTTTTTTTTTTTACGTGACCAACACGGCACTAACTCATCCACATCAACCTTTCCCCCATCAGACATCAGAATCCGTTCGGATTCAGGGTCAGGCCCCTCCTCCGGGATCGGTTCCTCACAATCTTTCGATTTGAGCACCTCGAGATGTCCTCATCAGGGAACTCAAACTTCCTTGGTTGATAATCCTCATTGGGTTATTGTATATCACGAATCATTCAGAATTACTTTCCACATTGCAACCCGTCCTGTCGATGCTAGCTTCTCAAGCACATACTTGATTGGATCCATCTTGGAAATCCACAAAGTGGTATGAACCAGCATATACTGTCTCAGTCGGCGAGCAGCCTATGCCAAAGTACAGCAAGTTTTCTCAAGCAGTGAATGTATTATTTCACAGTCAGTAAACTTTTTGCTAAGGTAAATTGCATACTCTTTTCGACCAGACTCGTCATGCTGACACAATACGCACCTCATAGACCCCTCGAGGGCCGTCAAGTACCAGATTAACAGTTGTTCCTTCCACAGGAGACATCAGAATCGGAGGTTCCTGCAACTTATTCTTTTTCAATGCCCCTTGGCAACCATTATCCACCTGACCGTTTGCTCTCTTTTTTTCGGTTCGGTTCAGGCATTTCTTGCATTGCTTTTTCTTCTTCTTTTCTTTTCTTTCTTTCTTTCTCTTTTTTTTTTTTGCAGGATCGACCTCGATTCCTCTTTCGTTCACAATAAGCCTCGGCAACTTACCGGACAACACTCCACAAGTGCATTGATTCAGACTCAACCTCAGTCTGAGTTGTCTCAACCCGGTCAAACGACTTGCCCCGGATCCACCAGATGCCCTTTTTCTGCTTGGGACTTTGCTATCATGTCATCAACATAGCATTTGATTCCACGATGAATCATATCATGAAACAAAGTCACTCTGATACGTGGCACCGGCGTTCTGTTTCACTAGAGGACAGTCTTCTCTCCACGGTAGCTTGTGCACAACGACATCGGTATCCGACCCTGGCATATCCTGACACGACCAGGCGAAGGTATCCACATGCTCTTTCAACAGGGCTACCATTCTGCTCTCGACTCGCCTCTGAAGCGGTCCAACTTTCACTTCCTTTCTGACCTCGGCGGTGCCTGGAATATCAATCTTGAATCGCTCCTCGTGCGGTTGAATCGCCTTCTCCTCTTGTCTTAACAATCCGGCTAATTCCAGCAGATCACAATCGTCTTCGCCTTATTCTTCGGCATAATAGATCAGATTGTCGAAGTCACATAGAGGTGTAACCGAATTGTTGTCAATGAGATCAGGAGAAAAGTCACTTTTGAGGTCGGAACAAGACAAATCAAAAGGAAAGAAAAATGAAAATCAACATTGCCATTTTTATTTTTTTAAACTACAAAAATAATTGAAAAACAGGGAACACCGCTTTTAATCACAAAAACATCCATTTATTACTGATGTAAAATGTTGCAAAATGAAACACATGAGATGGCCCTTACAATGGACCATTACGTTTTGGGCAAAACGTATGGCTTTCATGCAAACAGAATTGAAACACAGAAATACTACTCTTCTGGATGAGTGACAGTGGTGATCTTTGAGGCCTTCCAGTTCCCTGGTACGCACGATTTTATCCACGCCTCGAGCTCGCGGTCACGGTCAATCTCTTCACTCACTGAACGAGCATGATCAGGATCCAGCATTCCTGCACTGACAAAGGTGTACGGTGGACGACATCCTCTGTTTGGTCTAGACGACTCTTGATCTGGCTGATAACCGACCCCAAACATGTCTGCTTTTACCATAATATCAATGATCCTTCCCCAGCCTTGGGCCTCTCTGTTCTTCACCACTTCCAGGGCTTGTTTATAAGAAGAAATGGACAACCTTTTCTCTTTCTCAGCAACAAGGGCATTCTCCACCTTGACGGTTTCAATTGCTTGACTTGGTGTTTCAAATTTTTCACTGTCCGTTTCTACTTCCTTCATCTTCTGGGTCGTGTCTCTCATCACTACACATCCCTTTGTGGCGACGGCCGCACAATAATTATCAGCACTAGGGAAAGCTCCATCCTTCATCAGAGGTTTTGGGACCACAGACATTGGAACCTTTAACTGATCCCCCTCAGTCACCCTTATTCCTCTCTTGTCCTTCGATACCATTTTCACTTTTACAGGACCCTGCCTGGGTACGGGGTTGACATCCTCATTCATTATCTGTGCCAAGCTGATAGCCTTAGAGTCCACCATATCCTGGACAACGTGCTTGAAAGCTCTACAACCCTCAATGATGTGCCCGGGTGCCCCAGAATGAAACTCGCACCTGGCATTCTCGTCATAGTTTGGGGGCCTCCGCTGTTGCTCTACAGGAATCAAGATCCTCGGCCGAACTAACCCAAGATCCCTCAGCTTCTTGAACAGAAGGGTATAAGTCACTGGTGGCTTATCAAACAGACGATCCGTCTTCCCTTTCTTCACCTGGCTCTTAGCCCTCAGTGCTTTCTGTTGAGGTGGCGGTTGTTGTGGTTGTATAGGTGGATTACCAACAGGAGTGGTTACAGTGGCAGCATAAGGGTGGTAACGATCCTTACTACGCTCTTTCTTGGCCTGCACACCACCTGACTCAACCTCCTTCTTGAGCGGACCACTACCAGAGGGTTTCTTTGCTACAGTGCCAGAGGGGTTATTTACTTCGGATGACGGAGCCTTTCCCTGAACTTCCTCCTTGATCATCCAGCCTTCAATCCTTTCCAATCTCTCGGCCATTGCTTTCTGCCCCAAGGCAAGCCCTTGCACGACTTTGAACAACTCCCCCATCATCTCTTTCAATTCGAGAATGTCGGCGTTGGGTAGATCCATCAGTTTGGATTTATTGATCCTAGCAGGATATCTGAACAGACGAGCTATGAGCACCGGTTGACACCTACAAAACAACAAATGGGTTAGTATGACTCACACATGCAATGTCTATCCGTGCTAGGAATATTTTGTCCTTTGATTTTGGTTTCATCGAGACGGATAATATTTCAACAACAACATTCTGACATCAGGATGTCCCTCGACCATAATCTCAATCAAAACGGACCCTGAGTACGGATAGACATGGGTTAAATGCAGATGAATGCGAAATGGGAATGATGCAAATGCATGAATGCAGGTCACGGTGCCATCTTCCAAGTCATCTGAAGCAGTCACAGTCATTTGAGGGACTAAGTCACCATAAATCCAACTTGGGGAGCTCCGAAATAAACGGAACCGGAGATTACATCTTATCATCACAGGAACATCCACTGAACGGATGACAACCAGATCCTCTGAACAAGTACTCTCAAATTCAACCCGGGGATCCGAAATAAACGGAACCCGCTGATAGATATCACGGACAGAACTCCGGCGTGACAGAAGTAAGTACCCATAAGTTCATCTGAACCAAAGTCACCATCTGTACCAAGAGTCACCAACAAGTCACCGACAAGTCACCAACTGTACCTGTAATAATGATCATTCCCTCCCCACTCACGGGTGTCATCTAGGCCAGGGTAAGGTCGAGAGAAACGCATGATAAACAACCCTTTCAAGAATATCATCCTGTGCACACCCGATGTATGCACCGATAATACCCCATCAGAGTCTGAATTGCTCGTGATGTCAATGTTCCGCTAAGTGGCGCATACCACCCGCTTCCCATGAATCACTCTATTCCTAGGTTTCCTAGATTTCACTCATAGCCTGGGTATTGGGCCTTTTACCTCGAGTAACTCCCACCCCAACAGAGAGACAACACAGCACATCCAGATGATTGATATGAATGAATGCAAACAGCAACGCACACATAAATGCAAACAATAAATAAATGAATACAATAAATGAAACAGCAAAAGCAACCAAACCCTATCCTAGAGAGCGCTAGGACTGACTCGCTTAGGGAAGATGGACCAGCAAGAGGTCAACTTCTCTATAATCCCCAGCAGAGTCGCCAGCTGTCGCATTACGCGAAAAATCGGCGGGAAACAAAACAACAGAGCCGCCACCGTGCGTTATTTATCCCAAAAGAGGGAAAGGAAACACTCGAAGTAAACCTGGAAAGAACATGGTCTCGCGACCAAAGAGAATGGGATCGGGAGTCGGTTATGCGAAGGGAAGGTATTAGCACCCCTACGCATTCGTCGTACTCGACGGGATCCACGCACAAAAGGAAGGATAAAGGTTGCTAAACACTGCTCAAACATCAAACACTGGCTGAAAGAGACTCAGGAAAACAAAAGAAACTAACTCGGCAGGATATCGCATCCTGGGCCTACGTAGTCTGTCAGGCACAGACATCAGTCGACGTAGTTCGGACGGGGGGAAACGTGCTCGCTAGGATGTCGCATCCTATGCATACGTATCTTCTCGGACTAAAGAAGAATCAGAGCACTCGTAGCTCGGCTAACGCACGCCAAACAAAACCACACAGGAAACCGACTGCCAATCGCTGGACTTACGTCAGACTCCACACAAACAGGCAAACATGGAGGTCGAATGCCAATCGTTGGACTTACATCATACTCCAAACCAACAAACACACACAAAGGAAACCGACTGCCAATCGCTGGACTTATGTCAGACTCCAAACAAAACAAACCAGACACAGGAAACCAACTGCCAATCGCTGGGCTTATGTCAGTCTCCAAACACACACAAAGGGGTTACAAAAGAAAAAGGGCGTCCGGAGAGATCTGCTCATCTCCTGCCTACGTACCTCATCTGGTATGAGGATCAGGGCAACGTAGTTCCCCTACGCAGGGACAAAGGACTAGCCTAACCAGAAACAAAGGGAGACACAAACTACTAGGGAGACTACGACTCGAGCCTAGAAGTTGTCATGCATCATAGCCCTATGTTAAGGTTTCTATCTAACTTGCACAGGGAGCAAGCTAAACCTAAACAGCACAAGCAAAGCACAAGAGCAAGCATACATACAGATAGCACACACTATATACAAACAAAGTGGGCTCACACAGGGTTAGGCTTTAGTCAAGGGGTCATGTCAACCTCGACAAACAAGCCACTGTATCAGGGTGATGTTAGCTCTTAACCCTAACATTGAGAGTTAGGGTGAAGCAGATGAAATGGGAGGTGAGGGGTGTGCCTCACAGCTCTTATCCCTGGCCAGGGAGGGCTTTGAATAAATGAAGGTATGGGAGTTCAGAAAGTAGGAACTCTTCTCCACAAGAATTAGACTCAATAGATCTTGGGTTAAGATCCACAAGGCATCAACATGTAATGTGAGCCAAGGGATGACACACTGAATAGCAGGAGATGGACTACACATCTCTTTTGTCTGCCAATGCCTCTTCACTTAGGAGGTCTTTGATATGTACAGGGGACAAAGATAAACAAACACAAGCATTGCCTCTTAAGGAGGACTTCAGACATGTGCCTGCCCACATAACAGGCCAGGTCTTCCAGACTACATGGAGAAGAGAGATTATACCTCAATGCCCAAGCAATCAAGCAAAGCAAAAGCAAGTTCACAATGAACTTAGGCAACTAAATGTACCTGAAAACAATCTAACACAATCAGTATACAACTCAACAAAAAGTCAAACAGACAGACTAGTGGTCAACAGTCAACAGTACACATTTAAACAGACAAGCATCAATGCACCAAAGCAAAGCACAAGCTCAACTCAAAGGAGCTAAAAGCAACCTACAAAACAAGTCAAGATTAGTCAACATTCAACAATCAACCAACTTTAAGCAATGTGAATCAATCTCCTCAAGGCCATATGCTTCTTATCCTGAAAACAAAGCTCAAACATAAGCACCAACCACTAGGACAAGGCCTAGGGTCAAAGAGGGAGAAATAATTCAAAACAGAACATGAAAATTGACAAGAATCAAGCTCAATCAAATAATAACATCAT
The DNA here is from genome assembly GCF_024323335.1 of Lathyrus oleraceus. NCBI lineage: Eukaryota > Viridiplantae > Streptophyta > Magnoliopsida > Fabales > Fabaceae > Lathyrus > Lathyrus oleraceus. Next base: position 78,741,630 of record NC_066585.1, read on the forward strand.
CCAAGTGGTCTCATGTCCATAGCATTCACCAAAATCATTTCACAAAGCACATAAGGCAAAGCATGCAAGTTCAAAGCTCATAGAAGCAAACAGAATGAACCAATCCACATCAACTCAAAAATGATTCAATAAATCTCCAGAAAAATCATGGCTAAACAGCACACATTACATAATCATCCCACAAATATTCAAGGCATTTGGACAAGTATAAGCCTGGCAATCAAATTCATCAAGTCATGGTAAGCAAAACAAGATCAAATAAGGCACAATTAGATGCATCAAGTTCACACAAGCCTAAAACAGAATTGACAAATGATAAATGTCCCAAACCAAAGCCACAATAAACTCCAAAGTGTCTAGAATCAATGTACAAAATTACAAGGTCATAGGATAAACATCCAGCATTTCACAAATCATTGAAGTTCATGACTATCAAAAAGTGCACAAATGATCAACCAGCAAAGAAAATCCCAAACAAATAAAAAATGCATCCAAAAATTCTACAAAAATTCATGAGCAATCCTAACATCCAGAAGAGGCATCATGCAAAAAATCACATCAATTGACATGGCAAAGAAAATCATCAAATTGAGCAAGAAATGGTGTGACACACATTGTCACACCTTCATTAACCAGATTATATCTCAACAACCAGAAATGAGAAAAATCCAAAATCAACACCAAAAGGTCAATTAGGATGTCTAGTTCAAGCATGCAAAGTTTCACAATCATTGGATTAAAATCCATCATTTCATGAAGGATATGGCATGGAAGGTCAAGAAAATACACACATGAACAAACCCTAGGCGAGTTTAAAATTCATCCAGGCACAAATCATGAAAAAATAGTCATTAAATTTTAGAGATCATAAGGAACATCATGCAAAAAATCTCATCTCATTTGGATTATTATTCATTGACTTATGAATTTTTGAAATGGAGAAAAAAATAAAAACATGTGAACAAGGCATGTGTGAATGGATAACATAACATGAAAAAATGCAAAAGGCTCATTTGAAAGTGTTCAGAGCGGGGAATCGAACCACGCATCTTTTTGAATGTGGCGCGCTTAAGTGAAACTCTGCGTTTCACTTAAGTCTACGTGGAAATGCAATTGAATCCTGGCCAACCAAATAGCCACGCTGGCTCCATGCAGCCAATACATGAGCGCTAACACCAAAATACATGCAGAAATACGCTAATGAAGATCAAACAACCTTCTGGAATTGAAAACCTAAGAAACTCATGCGTGTTCATCATCAATTTCCAGGTCAAGAACATTTTGGCACAGAAATTCACAAAAGTTATATCAATGGTTTCATCTTTCAGTGTACAACAACATGCTATGCTTGGATTAACCTAATTCTCATTATATCACAAGATTCGATCAAAAGAAAGTTCATGCTTCAAACTTAGATTTGACATAACTCATTAATTACTCAACGAAATTCCAAGATCTAAAGCTCAGTGTGACCTATGTTCAAAGATCTACCACATGCATATCCTAATTTCAAGAATCTTGAGACTCGAATCCTGACCTTAATTGAAGTACAGAAGTGGAATCGTGACTTTCAAGCCTAGCAAGGTCCAAACAGATGCTTCTTTGCTCTTGGATGAGTGAATGGATGAAGAATTGGAGGTTCAGCTTGCACGATTTAGCTTGAATCTTCAATTGCCATTGATGATGCAAGGTTGCAACAGTTCCAAAAGCTGCTCGAAAACCTTGAAATCTTGCTTCCAACACACTCAATTATGCTGATGGATGATGATTTGATCCAAAACAAAGCAATGTTTATGAAGAAAATTGGAGAAAAGTTGAGAGGAAAAAATGTGAAGCTTGGTGAATCTAGATCTAGATCTGAGAATTATGCAATGTTAATTGTGTTTCTGTTATGATTATCCTATATATATGGTGGACTAATGAAGCTCTTAATCATAATTAACCAAATGCAATTGGAATTAAGTGAAATGCAAGTGTTATGCAAATTGGAAATTCACCCTCATGTGCATGAAAGGGATGCTACAGTACACGGTTTTTGAGCCAAATCCACTTCAAATGTTGTTAGGAGGCAAATGCAAGTGAAAAAGTGTAAAGCCAATGCCTATTTTTCAAATTAGATTTTTCCCTCCAAATTGCAAATGAAAAATGCCAAAATTTTGTAATGGAAATGCATGGTTTTTGATGTATGTTTTGGATAGCTCATGTCAAAATAGGAATGTTGCAAAAAGAACCATCTCAATTGGCCTTATGGTTAAAAAGTTATGCATGCTTGAAGTTCAAATTGACTTGACAATGATTGATCCATATCTTTTCAACCACACAAGAGAAATGGATGTTCTTGGACTTTTTGGAAAGGTGAGAGCAAGATCTTCAACTTTCATGTTGGACAAAATTCCATTTGAAGCTTGCTTGATGATGTAAACTTGAGGAGAAGACCTTTCCATTTTTGGCAATTCCAAATTACAGGTCACTTACTATTTTTGGAAACTTTTCATCTGACCTCAAATTCTTCATTGTTGATGTTTGAAATGCCAAATGAGACTTGTATGGACATGAATGAGGCCTCTCTAACCATCTCCCACCTTCAAATCCATGGTTGAATGCACAGTTGACTTTGGTTGACTTTCTAGGGTTTCAGATGAATTGCATCTTGACTGATGATCTCTGAACATCCAACCTTTAGCTAAACCACTTCAAAATGATCCCTAGGTCACATGAAATCAATGAACCAACCCTAGGGCTTTGCTTCAATAGGAAATGCACTTGCTTGCTTGCACAACTGGATCTCCTGATCAGTCTTGACTGATGACTTACACTAGGCAATGGACAATGCAATGTTATGCAGTGGACAATGCAATGCTAATGACCTAAACATGAAAATGAATGTACAAAATGGGAGGTGCAAATTTGAGGTGCTACAGTGGGTATATAGGGTTTGACTTCTCGACACTCTGAATTTGATGGTGCTATGACCAGAAGGTAGGCGTGGATGCTCTTAGTGCCCTAATTTTGATCTGTTGCTGGTAAGCTGCATGCTTGTCCGTGTTGGTGTAAGCCCTAGAGGCCAATACTTTTGGTACTTGTATCGAATTATTTATTAATAATAAAAGGCTTTTTCTTTATTACGTTTGTTTAATAAAGTCCCTAGAATAGCTAGTCTGTTTAATGTATCAAGTATGACTTAATCATGAGATCACATTAAACATAAGGACACTATTCTTAAAGTATCCGTAGTCGAGCTTTAGTGTGAAGTGGGATAACATTAAAGCATTAAGACTATTATGTTTGTAGACTGATGATCACATCTCATGGATCATGGATAAAGAGTTATCAAGTCTTAAACATAGGTATGAATATTAAGAGTAATATTTGTACCGGATTGACCCGCTATGAGAATACTATATAGAAAGTTATGCAAAGTGTCATAAGTTATTCTCATGGTGATAATAGTGTATTTCACTCTTCGACCTGAAACCACTATGGATCCTAGATGTAGAGTCGAGTGCTTTATTGCTGATCCAACGTTGTCCGTAACTGGATAACCATAAAGACAGTTAATGGGTACTCCACAAAGCATGCTGAGGGACATGAGTGTCCTAGATGGAATTTGCCCATCCTGCGTAACAGGATAAATGTCTATGGGCCCAATATTGAACTGAACAAGGATGACACGGTCTATGCCTTGTGTTCAATATAGACATAAGGGCAAAAGGGTAATTATACACATAAGTATTATCACAGAAGGAATTGTCAGATCACATGACATTTTCGTGTCTTGGGTAGCAGTGATGTGTTGCTAGATACCGCTCACTGTTTATTATGTTAAAAGCGTGATATAATATAATTGCCAACGTCACGAAAACCTACAGGGTCACACACAAAGGACGGATTGATGAGAGATAGAGTAACTAAGGAATACCGTAAGGTACGGTGCCCTTAAGTGAGTTATAGAGCATCGTAAGGTACGATGTACTTGAGTGGAATACGAAATATGGTAAGGTACCATGAGCTTAAGTGATTTTGGGCATATTATAAGATATGGGCCAAAATACACTTAAGTGGGCTTTTAGCTTGAAGCCCACACAAGTGGTTCTATAAATAGAACCCTTGTGCAGAAGCAAAAAAATTGGCGGTTGCATTATTTTCGTTTTCTATCACTCTCTCTCTCTCACTCAAAGCCTTCATTCGTACCAGCTAGCACTGAGATTGAAGGAACCCGTTCGTGTGGACTGAGTAGAGACGTTGTCATCGTTCAACGTTCGTGATCGCTTCGTGGATTTGCATCAAAGGTTTTGATCGTCACAAGAGATCTGCACCAAAGGTTTCAACCGTCACAAGAGGTAAATATTCTATCACTGATCATGACCATTCGTAAGGATCTCTAAAGGAGAAATTTTTATTTCTGCTGCGTTTTGGACCGCAATTCTCCTTCAGTCCGTTCATGGGAGAACCCTAGTTTTAGTGTCAATTAAGCCATGGTGACCTGTAGATGATTCCATGAGCATAACAACAAGATCAATGCATGATGATTGTGATTTTGCTCTACCTTGAGGCTTATCGCCAAAAGGTGATATGATGTTATGCTAGTGCAACCTCTTGGCACTCATTTCGAACTCAATATTGGCTGCTGTCGGGCAAGGTCTTCTTGAGCATCTTAAAAATATGGAGAAGACTTGCCCCTCTACATCTTGCATTTCCCCAGTCTGTAGGGTCTTTGAAGGAATTTTCCTTGAAAGGAAATTTGGGAACAACAATCTCATAATATGACTTGAGATGGTTTGCCCCGGTATTTAAACCTTGCAGTGGTCTGCCCCTAATTTGACTGATTATGGGAATGGTTCACTTTTGATTTACTGACTTTAGAGAGTTGGCTTCACTATGCTTTTGAGGTGGCCTGCTCCACTCTGAGCCTTTTGAAGATATTTTTCCTTGACTAATCGACTCTTGGAGTGGTTGGTTTAGTTGTTCTCTCGAGGTGACTTGCCACAGCCTGAGCTTTAAGTGATTTGCCTCTGATTGACTGATTCTTGGTGTGAATTTTCCTTGATCAACATAATCTTTGGGTGACATTCCCCTAATCCATAGGGTTGTGAGGTGGTCTTGATTCGGCTCAGCACCGACGAATGATCAATTTCTCCTCTAAGTTCCCTTTGTTGGAATTTCCTTGATGCTAAGTACTTACTTGCAGTTATAATTGTTCATTTAAAAATTCTAATTCTAATGTGATACTTGTGACACCCTAAACCCCAAAGCGTAAAATAATGTGAATATAAAACAACTACACATATAGGGTGTCACTCAAACACAATATAAATGTACTTCGTAATATGGGTTATATAAAACATGCAATAATTTAAACATCAGACATCAAATATTCGCATTTATATTGGCACATCGCAGTGAAAATAAATTAATTAAAGTAACTCAACAACCAAATATGTCTCATCACATAAAACATGGTTATGAAAAAATGTCTTTAACATCAACAACTTCAAAAAAACAAAACAAATAATTAGACCAAAATGTTCGTTTGTCCAGTGTTACAGATCAGAGCAACGAAATCTAAATATCGCATAAAACTGGAAAAAGAAGAACAACCTAAACGCCATCCTTCAACTTCTAAGCAACTACGAACTTAAATTCTCCTTTGTACCCCAATAAGGAGCATAGAATCACACAAACAACAAAGGGGTGATAATACACTCATAATATATAACAGTGAAAAAGTATGCAAGGGTAGCCTAAACAATCATCAACAATTATTCAGCACAATTCACTCACAACAACTACACAAGTATTCTCAATCACCAATATCAACATAATCAAATAATTACATATGCAACAATGGATGTAATGTACTCAACACCAAGACTCTACAATGCATGTGGTACCATTATGGACAACACAAGTCCATCTCTCTCTTTAATCCCCACTATAGAACTTGAGCACACCAATTCACTACTATCACCATAAGTAACGCTTCAACGATTCCTATCCGGAACCAGCTACTCGCTCATGAATCCACACTATCAGACCAAAGCACACCAAAGTTGGGTCGTAATCCGTACACCGTGATGCATGATTCACCACAACATGCATTAACACCAAATTCATCACCATGTGATTATCACCATTATGCACAACATCATTCTCCATATAAAACAAGTGAATTAATTCAACAATAACATAATAAAAAACATCATGTACCCCTAAATAGTGGCCAAACAGTAGCCTAATCCCAACACAACACCAAAATTTGGGACCAACACTCAATTCCAGGTAACTAAGTGAACAACGCTCATTCTGGAAGTATTACGGGTTACCCGTCACCCAGGTGACGCCCATCACCGCCCATGCCTTCATGACACGTCATCCATATGACAACCGTCCCAACTAACTATGCATGGGGACCATAATGGTCTACCCGTAAGGAAGCTGATGCATGTCAGCGCTTTGCAACACATGACGACCAAGGCGTCATTAGGGTGATATATGTCACCCTGAACCAGAAGGCAGAAACTGCATTTTTTTCATTAAAATTCAAATTAAAACTCCGATTTTTCCTTCCTATACCCCAAATCGAATAACAACAATTAGGAAAACATTATCTAACAATAATGCATCATTTATACATCAATTAACATGAATTTTATTAGATTAATCATGGATTTAACATGCTTTAGTCATCAAAACCATCACCCACATATGAACACCAATTCATACAAACATCATGAACAAGAACACATAAATACCTTGGTAAAATAGTGCAATAAAATCACATAATACATCATATCATTCATGCTATTTCAGAACTCCATTCATGTTCATCAATAGGAAAAAAATTATGAAAAAACTAATGGGATTAAGGACTTCCCTCTATCCAATCATGCAATCTACACCATATTATGAGTACCTTCAAACTCTAATAGTCTACCGGGATGCTCTAATTTTTACCTAAGTCGCCTTTTATGGTGTTCGACTTAGCGGACTTCTTTTTTGTTTTTTGGAACAACTTTTGGGGAGCTTGCTCTTTTGGTTTGGAAGGCTAGTGACTTTCATGTCATTGGTTATTGAGGAACAGCCGTAATAACCTTTGGATTTATCATGATTCCTTCGACACTTCACGACGTGTACAAAGAATGGCATGTGGTTAATCCCCGGATGAGATGTGTTTGTATCTTGCAATTTGAATGTATAGTCAAATTAAATGAACATTACTACCATGCCCCGGGTTAATCGTAAAGGTCTTAGATCCGAAAAAACACCAACTTCTAGACTCAAAGTGGTTGACTAGGAACTAACTCCTTATCTCTCTAGTGTTTAGGGATTTGAAATGCCTTACCTCATCAGCAAGATTTTATCCAAAAGCATATTGTCAGCAATTTTGGGTATTTCATTTTTCGTCATTCTACCTCCAATCTTTGCTTAAACAAAAAATTGATAAAAGAAGGTGTGGTGGAGAAGTATTAATATTGTTTTTTTATGAAAAAAAGAAAGAAAAAACTAGTGAACATAATATAATTGATTCAAAATATGCGGTGCTTATTTCATTAAGATGACTAAAAAAACAACAAGTTCAAATGAAAATAACACTTTTACAAACAAAGAAATTGCAAAATGAAATGATAAAAGGGCCTAGTGACTATCAACAATAAGAATGAGCTTTCCTATCTGATCCACGGGCTTTAAGGGTGTCTTGGAACTCAAGGCATGGGATTGTTGACCATATTAGGACTAACACCTTTGAATGTCATCAACTTATCAATCATTTTTTAAACCTTTTTCCTGTAGAACTCTACAATCCTCGATGGAGCGCCCCGCTACTCCATTATGAAAGTCGCATTTTACATATAGGTTGTACCCGAGAGTGAATGGAAATTTCATAGGTTGAGTTGGCCTGGGAGCTAGTAGTGAATTCTGAACCATAAGAAGCCACAATTGAGTGTATGTCATCGGAATCGGGTCAATATGGCGAGTCTTATTTAGCTGGTTTCTAGGAGGTATGTACTCATTTTGTTGCTGATTTTGATATTGATACTGGGGAATATACGTGTTGGATGGGGTTGCACACAACCGTGTTGGTTTCCCCTTCTTTCTTCTTCTGGAAGTTCCCAGAGAAATTCCTCACTCCACTCGATGCCCCAGTGACATCAAGAATCTTTCCATTTTTCATCCCTTGCTCAATTCTTTCTCCAATAGTTACCAGGACAGAGAGTCCATATAATGTTCTTTCAATCATTTTCTCAAAGAAATGAGGTTGTAAGGTATCCATAAATATATTAACAAAATCTCGTTCAGCTAGGGGTGGCTCAGCTTGAGCAACTAGCTCTCTCCAATATTGAGCATACTCCTTAAAAGATTCTCTATCTTTCTTGGTCATGTTCTGAAGTTGCCTCCTATCTGGAACCATATATGCATTGTACTTGTATTGATTCATGTACCATTTGAGAGATGCCCCAGTCAAGTTGTCTCAGAAATAGTGGATAATTAGCTTGTCATTGAGAGAGTATGATGCCATCTTCCTGTAATACATTATCAGGTGACCTTTGGAAAGATGATTCCTTTATATTTTTCAAAGTATGGGACTTTGAATTTTGAAGGAAAAGTCACGTCAGGGATCAATCACATATTTATAGCATCCATCTCGAATATGTCATGCCCTTCGACAACTTTCAATCTCGTTTCCAAGATCTGATATTTACCTTCAACTTCATTGTTCTCGACTATCACCCTATGATGGGTATCTTGGGGACCAACACCATGGAATACAGGATGAGGATCTTTGAAGGGACTTTAGTGTGCTGAAAATCCAGCGTGATGCACTTTTGTGGCTACACGGACTGGTATGGGCTACTTAATAGATGATCCTTCATTGGTGGCATTTTCAAACGAAGGAGTATAACCCTAAGGTAAACCTTAAACTGGGAACTGAATGTTTGCTCCTTGCACTGGTTGTGATCCGCTGTCGCACACGGGTCAAAAACGAGTAATAATATATAGTAAACGGAAAGCGACACCTCGAGTATCGTATCACAAGGACTCTTAAATGTTATAACCAAACGAATGAAAATAAGGGGGGTTTTAAGGTTCAAAACTTAAATCGATGATTATTAAAGGTAAAATCAAAATTGATAAATAAGCTAATCTATTGTATCGATTTCCGACTTATCATCGATTCTTATAATTTCAATTCCCTAGCGGATTCAATCCCATTCGATTACAATACCGACTGACAAGCACAAATTGGTATTATATGATGTATGTTCCTAATTTCCGAATTAAGCAAATGGATTTAAGCAGACGCAAATTAAGCAAACGCGACTTAATCAAACACGATAACGAAAAAGCTACGCTAACGCGATTATAGTTAAGGATCATACAAACAATCAAATTTAATCAACTTTATCCTATAAGAAACAATCGAATTAAGCAAATGAAAGTAATCGAATTAAGCAAACGAGTTTATAGGAAGAATTGAAAAGAAATCAAAATTAAAGTGAAATTATTAAAAACCTCAAAGTGGAATTCGAATACAACAGATCAGCTCTTTGGGAATTAGCTCTCCGTGAAATCTTCTAAGCAATAATCTCTCATCCAAATTCAGAATTTTGATTTAATAAAAGGTAAATTTGGGCCCTTATAGGATCCAACCCGAAAATTACAAAAACTGGCCCAATACAACTAACCCAAACAAAATATAAAAATAATGCAGCAGCTTCAACGAAATTTTTGGCCCTGTTACAGTCTGATTCAGCTCTCGACTTCTGAACAAAAGTTGTAGATCTTTTTCTTAGCTTTCCATCGACTGGTAGCACGTCTTAATCCGATACTCATAGCTCAAGATATGATTTTTCTCACGAAAGCTGATAATGCTGAAAATTAAATACGAAAATTAAATAAGTGCAAAAATAAAATAAATTATGAAAACACATTAAAACATAAAAATAATCAAAGCAAACCGAAGAAATGCTTAAGTACCAACATGGAAGAACGTGCATCAAAATGCACTGATCAAATTCCCCCACACTTGAACTTTTGCACTCCGAGCAAAATGAAAAACAAAACAAAACATAGACACATCAACGGTTACTCATTCTAGACTACAAGTCATCTTCGGTTAAGTTTGCTTCGATAGGTACTAATCTTGCACACTAAGGATATTGTAAGAACACTAATCCACAGTTATGCAGCAATAAACCTCCTGAATACACAAATTAACTTGAAACATGTTATTATATTAAAGTTTAACTTACTCATCATTCTTTGGCTCTTTTTCATTCAGGCACAATCACATTAAGCCCGTTATCTCCACACACTCATAGCAAGGCGACCGGTTAATGCCTCTGATCCTTTTCTGCATGGGGTTCTGGTACTTAAGTGGCATAACCCTTTGCTTACTCAATTGTAGTTGCGGGGGATCGGACCGTAATCCGCCCTACAAAGTTCAGCACGAGAACCCACTGAACCAACTACAAAAGAGTCTTATTTCCAACTTTTTTTTGAAGGTTCCACAACTGTTGGGTTAAGTGACCGGGTGAGGGTCACCAAACTTAGAAGGTGCATTCCTTTTTTTTTCTCTTTTTTTTTCTTCCGGAACATTCACTTATATTCATCGGCTTCCCTGCGTAGAGTGTGTGTGAGATGGTGCTGACTGCTGAAATAAACTACTCAAGAGCTGTCAGAGGATGAGAATGTAAGGCTAAAACATAATAAAAATTCAACTCAATTTCCATATGCAGGAGACTTACGGTGTTAAAACAATACCGATCTTGTGAATTTTTCCGAAGTCTCCGCAAACTAATCTCAAATTAGTCAGTCTATAGCCTAAAACTTTCAAGAAGATGCATTTTTTTAATTTTAAATTTGAACCAAAAATAGAGAAAAAATAAAACAAAGAAAACAAACAAATAAATGGTTCCCTCCCCCACACTTAAAACATACATTGTCCTCAATAAAAGAGCATAAATATAAAATAAGAGTGAGAGAAAGGAAAGAACACACCCGAGGAGTCAAGGCGGATAAGTGATTGCATAAGCAGCCTTTCCCAAAGAGATCTCTTCTACAGTCTCTTCTTCCAAAGTCGGGTTCTCATGGAGTAGCTTTGGGGAGTGTCCATTGACCTTGAAATTTTGATTAATGCATTTGTCTTGTATTCCAGGAACAAAGAAGTATCTTCGATAAGTAAAAGTGTTGAATGGACACGTGAAAGTGATCTCCTTTTTTACAACATCAAGAATTAAAGGATTATGGGGCTGCCTCACTACTTTTGTTTCATCTTTAAGTGAGATCCTATGCATACATATGGATGAGCTAATATCACGAGTGCCAGCCAAGGTCCATCCAATTCCCTTCTTATATTTCTGATTAAGTTGAAGCTTTGATGAATAATATGAATCCTCGGGAAGTGGTTTAGGCTCTAAAGAACGTGGTTGTTTAATGCATGGTATGTTTGGGGCAGCCGGAATGTCAAGAGCTTCATCCAAATAAACAACTTCGTTTATATTATCACCCTGCAAGGCAGCATCAATCTCAGCACAAACAACACAACGGTTAGTGTTAGTACAATCATCACATGAATAAACATCATCAAACTCAGATAGAGATGGAAAATCAAGTGAAAATAATTCAGAAAAGGTGTCATTAACCAACTCAGAGATCAATTCAATATGAAAAATAGAATTCTCCTCCAAGGGATGTTTCATGGCATCAAAAATGTTAAATTTTGCGACAATGTCACCAAATTCCATGGACATGGTTCCATCGTCGACATCAATTTTTGTTTTCGCTGTTTTCATGAACGGTCTGCCTAAAATGATGGGCGATCTGCTTGAATTTGTTTCTCCATTCATGTCCAGAATGTAGAAATATGCAGGAAAAATCAAGTCATTAACTTGAACAAGCACATCTTCCATTACTCCAATAGGGCGAGCATTACTTTTGTTCGCTAGTTGAATGATTAAACCTGTATGTTGTAAAGGACCAAGATCAAGGTTATTATAAACAGAAGTAGGCATAACATTAATGCCTGCTCCCAAATCAAGCATGCAATTGTCGAATTTACTATCTCCAATGGTACATGGAATATAAAAAGTTCCTGGATCCTTGCACTTTTGGGGTATGGCCTGATTGAGGGATGAAACAGTAGCTTTTTCAGGTGAATGTTTAGGATGGATAAGGGCTGAAATGTTTCATCCCAAATTTACTCTCTCATTTCCCTTCAACCTTTTCTTACTTGTGCACAAGTCTTTTAGAAATTTTGCATACTTTGGAACCTGCTTAATAACATAAAGAAACGGAATGTTTACCGCCACTTTTCTGAACACATCTAAAATCTCTCTCTCATTATCTCCATCATCAACCCTTTTATTTTTCAGTATTCTATGAGGGAAGGGAACTGGTGGCACATACTCCTTCTCTTTTTCTTTTTCAGTTTCTACCACAACAGAGGAAGGTGAAGAAAGTTCAACTGGGTGAGGCTCAGAAGGAGAAAGTTCAGAAGTTACCTCAATGATTTTTTTATTTTTTTCAGGGGCTGGTTCTGTAACTTTTCCGGATCTCAAAGAAATTGCACTCAAATTAGCATTAGGACCATTCGGATTGACAACTGTCTGGGCTGGAAGTTGGTTCGAACCTTGAGCTTGCATGTTATTTATTTGAGTAGCAAGCTATCACATCTGTGTGTTCAAGGTCTGAATGCTAGCATCGGTCCTTTGTTGGAACTGGAGGTTGTTCACGGCCATTTGCTTAACAAGATCCTCCAAGGATGGTCCGGAAGGTGCAGGGGCAGCCACTTGAGGTGAGTTCTGTTGTTGGCTGGTTTGCGGGTTTCCATATCGAAGGTTGGGATGGTTCCTCCAATTGGGATGGTATTTGTTGGTGGACAGGTCATGAGTGTTGTTGTACCTGTTTTGATTGTAAAGGTTGGCTGCATAAGCTTGTGGCAGCTCAGTAATGGACTCGTCTCTCAGAGTTGGACAAGTATCGGTCGGGTGCTCGGTAATGTACCTGTTTTGATTACTAATTTTTTTCCTAATGAATCGACAAAAAATCGGAATAATCTGAGACAATTTGTTTAAAAACAGATTTTTTTTTCCTAAACCGCAAAAAGACCAAGACACAAGAAGTTTAGAGAAAAAAAATGCTAAAACACAATACCTAAAATTATAATATTGGTTAAGATCTACAAGAGTCCCCGGCGACGGCGCCAATTTGATCCGCTGTCGCACGCAAGTCAAAAACGAGTAATAATATATAGTAAACGGAAAGCGACACCTCGAGTATCGTATCACAAGGACTCTTAAATGTTATAACCAAACGAATGAAAATAAAGGGGTTTTAAGGTTCAAAACTTAAATCGATGATTATTAAAGGTAAAATCAAAATTGATAAATAAGTTAATCTATTGTATCAATTTTTGACTTATCATCGATTCTTATAATTTCAATTCCCTAGCAGATTCAATCCTATTCGATTACAATACCGACTGACAAGCGCAAATTGATATTATATGATGTATGTTCCTAATTTCCGAATTAAGCAAATGGATTTAAGCAGACGCAAATTAAGCAAACGCGACTTAATCAAACACGATAACGAAAAAGCTACGCTAACGTGATTATAGTTAAGGATCATACAAACAATCAAATTTAATCAACTCTATCCTATAAGAAACAATCGAATTAAGCAAACGAAAGTAATCGAATTAAGAAAACGAGTTTATAGGAAGAATTGAAAAGAAATCAAAATTAAAGTGAAATTATTAAAAACCTCAAAGTGGAATTCGAATACAACAGATCAGCTCTTTGGGAATTAGCTCTCCATGAAATCTTCTAAGCAATAATCTCTCATCCAAATTCAGAATTTTGATTTCTATAGTAGTAAAAGACCTAATATAATAAAAGGTAAATTCGGGCCCTTATAGGATCCAACCCGAAAATTACAAAAACTAGCCCAATACAACTAACCCAAACAAAATATAAAAATAATGTAGCAGCTTCAACGAACTTTTTGGCCCTGCTACAGTCTGATTCAGCTCTCTACTTCTGAACAAAAGTTGTAGATCTTTTTCTTAGCTTTCCATCGACTGGTAGCACGCCTCAACCCGATACTCCTAACTCAAGATATGATTTTTCTCGCGAAAGCTGTTAATGCTGAAAATTAAATACGAAAATTAAATAAGTGCAAAAATAAAATAAATTATGAAAACACATTAAAACATAAAAATAATCATACTAAACCGAAGAAATGCTTAAGTACAAACATGGAAGAACGTGCATCAAAATGAACTGATCACTAGGGTTCTGTAGAGAAACCTGATGAAATGCCACCATCAGTATGCATATTCTGTTGTAGCTGATTTCTTTGTTCATTAACGCTTGTAGATTCTCTAAGATTTTACCCATTGTTCCTTTGAGCGAATCAATCTCCTCTCTTATGAGTTCTTGACCACTTTCCAAGTTCTCCATCCTTATTTTAGAACTAGCATGAGTTCCATAGGAATTTCAGGGAAACAACCTGCCATGTTAGATCTCTGAGGACGAAAGGAATGGAATGAGTTTCTTGATTTAGGAAAATGGTTATGTATGTTGATGCATTTTTTATGAAATGTTATTTAATTCTATGAATGGATGCATAAAGGTATGATATGGTTCCAAGCAAACTATGTATAATTTCTCAAGATTTCTTTCTACACTTTGATCAATGTGGCTCTAGGGTTGTAGGTTCCTAGAGTCATGGACCCTCTTTGAAAATATCATTGTCGTGGTGAAGGCTCATCAAACAACAATACCCTCAATACGATCTCTTCTAGGTGGGGTCTTCGTATCATCCCTAACAAGGAAGGCACCTCACGGGCTAATTCTACACAACCATCGACTCCAAGGTTTTAAAGAGGTCTCTAGAATCATCGATCTAACTTAAAAATATTATTGTCATGACGAAGAATTGTCGGACATCAACATCTCCAAGAGAATCTACTCTAGGAGGGATTTTTGTATTGTCCCTAACATGGAATACATCTCGCGGGCCAAAACTACACAACCATCATCTTAATCCCATGGTTTTCCTCATGCTCGGGTAGATAGCTTATCTCACAAAATGCCAATAATCAGAGATCTACCAATAGTATCAATAGGCCACTATTATAACACATAATAAAATAATATGGATGGAAGAAAGCAACTAGCAAAGTTAACAATTCAATTACAAATTTAACCAAATTGGGCTTGACTCTCTCTCGCATGAGCATAAGTCTCCAACATCACCAGCTGTCACATCTCGAAAGATCCTTCGTGAAGCATTCGTGCGCTCATGGAAATGGTTGAACAGAGTCGCCGCCAAACTTTATTTATTCCAAAAAAGGAAAGGGAAAATATTGATAAAACCCTTGAAAGGAAAAGAAGATGGTCGTCGCAACCAATATTCCTGACAAGATTTCAAAATCCTACTCCTAGGTATTCCTAGGTGCGATGGAGAATTCGAAGTTACATAGTTCTTTGATGAAAGAACTTTGTTTGTTGGTTGATTTTAATTTTGAAAATGAGTTTAGTCGTGCTTGGACAGAAAAAGGCTCAATGATTGAAAAGGATTCGCATTTGGGGATGAAAGTTATTTGGAAAAGACTCGTACTTGGGCAGAGCATGATTTTGAATTAGTTGAAAAACGAGTTGATATTGATAAAGTGTTTTGGCTTTTTGAATTGAAAATGGTTTAATGTGTTAAGAAGTTTTTTTAGTGGATGATGATTGCTCGAATGGTTGAGTTAGGCAACTTGTATCGAAATAATCGGGGGAAAGAATAGTAGGCACTAGACCATTTCTTTTTTCATCCTTTTTATTGTAAAAGGATTATATATCATTATGGTGATTTAAATAGACGGTGAATACTCGAGTGGTCGAGTTAGGCATCTTGTATTCAAGTATTCAGGGGAAAGAATAGTAGGCACTCGACTATTTCCTTTTTCGTCCAAGTTATTGTGAAAATAAGGTCACTTAAGATTTGATTACTAAAGTGGTTTGAGATTAATCAGGTTGATGTTTTTTACCGGATGACGATTGTTCGAATGGTCAAATTAGGCAACTTGTCTCCAAACAATCGGGGAAAAGAATAGTAGGCACTAGACAATTTCCTTTTTTATTCTTTGTGAAAAGATATTTAAAAATGATTAGATGTTTTAATTGAATTTGGAAAAACACACTCGATAAAAAAATCAAGATTTGATTCGCGTTGATTTGAAGTTAATCAAAACGAAATGAGTTTTATAAATTAACGTTTGACATTGGATCAAGGGTTTTGATTTGGAAAGGTTGATTTTATGTGGTTAAGTTATTTAGTTGATCAATTAACCAAATTAGTCAATTAAAATGAAATTAATCAATTAATCAAGTTAGTTAAAGATCACTTCACAAAATTAATTAATTAAAATAAATTTAGTCAATTAAGCAAGTTAAATAAAAAATCAATTAACAAAATTAATCAATTAAAATAAGTTTAATTAATTAATCAAATTAATTAAAAATTAATTAACAAAATAATCAATTAAAAAAATTTAATCAATTAATTTAATTGATTAATAATTAATTAACAAAATTAATCAATTAAAATAAATTTAATAAATTAATCAAGTTAATTAAAAAATTCATTAACAAAATTAATTTAATCAATTAATTATAAAAATAAAAGAGAAAATAAAGAAAAATAATTTATAATAATAATAATAACAATAATAATAATAATAATAATAATAATAATAATAATAAGAGGATGTTATTGTATCCAATTTTGAGAAATAGTAAGAGGATGTTATTGTATCCAATTTTGAGAAAACACATTACTAATCTATTTAATTCGCACATAATTGTTTCAACTTTTTATGAAATTGCACAAATGAATAACAAAAATTTATCTATTCGATTTCATAAATACAACGGCATGCTTAGAAATCAACAAACAACAACTAAATTTTTTGAAAATTAATCGTTTACAATGGGATGCTCAAGAACACCAATTTTCTTAAAATTCATATTTCAAGCTATTTTGCATAAATGATTAAAGGATATGAAACATACTAAGTACAACAACAAGTTTATGTCAATAAATCAAGTAAAAAGTAAGAATCAAAACTTACCCACGCGAAAATCCTCAAGAACGCGAAGAACACTGATGAATTTTCTGACGAATTTGACAATTTCGGTCACGCTCCGATGAAGCTCCAAACAGGTACCGATCAATTTGATATGAATCTCTCTTCAATCCTCTCCTCCTCTTTCAAATTCTTCAATTATTTTCCATTTTTTGAGCAAAATTCAAATAGTGAATATGCTATCTTTTTTACTCTTTTTTCTTTCCATTATGGTGATATGGTGTTGTTTAAATATCTAAGATGAATGTGAATGAATTCAAATTTGTGTGAAATGTGAGGGTAAGTTTTGGAGGGAGTTAGAATGTGAAAAATGAAAATGAAAATGGTTAGGATTGCACCAATTAGTGATCCATGTAAAAAAGTGTTTAATCAAAGGTTAGGATTGCATCTAAGTGTGTTTGTTGAAGTTAATTTTGTTGAAATAAGATTGTAATTTGGTCATGGGAGAGAAACATGGATAATGATCTTAGTGAAAATAATATAAATAGTTGTGAGTTGTTGATGATTTTGATCCAATAGTCAAGAGAGTTAGCACAAAGTAATAAGCAAATTAGGGTTTGCACAATTAAATGCATTGTCAAAGAAATCCTTGAATACTTTTAAATGGTTAAAAATGAATTTAAAAGAATAAAATGAAATAAAATTCAAATCCTTTTAATAAAAACAGATAAATCAAATGATTATATATTTGCCTATATTTATTTTTCTTAATATTTTGATAAAATAAAATAAAAAATAGAAGGAATTAAAATGAATAAAAATCGGGTGCAAACATGCACGAAAAAGTAAAATGAATGCACCAAAATAATTTACGTGAAATATACTTTTGTAAAACAGACAGATAAATATCAAATTTTGCAGCGAAAAATGTCCAGTTGAAAAGGTCGAAACTAATCAAATTGCGAACGTAAATAAGATCGAAAAAAATTAAACGAGCACGCTAGGTTAAACTACACGAACCATAAATCAATAAAATAAATAAATGCAAGTCTGGTCTCAAAATTTTTTACCCTCTAACCGAAATTTAACTTTAAGCAAAACAAAATAAAATTGGATGCATAAAAGTTTAAAATGTTCGGACAAAATTGGAGTATGACAACATCATATCATTCATCATATTTCATAATTCCATTCATATCCATCAATCATTCAACAAAAAGGGAAAAACTATGAAAACTCTAATGGGATTAAGGACTTCCCTCGATCCAATCGTGAAATCTACATCATTTTGAGAATAATCCCCCTACCTTATATTTTCTAGCAAAATGCACCTTCAAGCTCTAACAATGGAGTTTCCCCTTAGCCCTAGCCTCTTCTTCCAAATTTTGTTTTTCTCATTAACTAATTCTCAAACTTCTCTACTAACTCCTTTTTAGTAGTAACCTAATTCTCCTTAAATATGTAATTCTCACAATGTCCTCACTTACTCCTCTATTCACCAAAATACCCTTTTTATCTCTAATTTTTATTTTAATGCTATTAATAATATTCTTCATTATTCACTAATATTTTTAATTCTATTATTTTACTTAAATAACTAGAATTATGTCCACTAACCCAAACATCGCACATGACCACTAACCATCTAAGCATCACCCAATTGCATATAGAAATTGTATTTTAAATAATTAACTAATCAAATAAATAAATTATAAAAATAGGGTGTTTCAATACTCATGCAGGTTTGGAAAAAATCATTATTGAAATGATGTGGTGGTGTGTAACGAGTAGACCATTAGTCTAAACGCAGTGTTGATTTAGCTATTCAAAGTACGGAAGGTACTGCGAGAACATGATACTAATACAAATCATTAGAAAATATCTAGAAGTCAGTTTAACACAACCTTGTTGTAGTATGATTTCAAAATAAACTTTGTTTCAATTAGGGCTTTTGATGGTTGTAACCTGGCATGGTTCATGGTTTTTAAAACAAAGGTTATAAGGCTCAAAATTTAATGTTACCCGACCCTTCTTCTTGATGACCTCTAGTCTTATATTTAGTTAATTCAACATACACATTCAACTTCCAAGAGAGTTTGAAGGTGTAAGGGTTATGATTCAAGATCTAACGATATTTTCTTCAAATGGCAGTCACCTTATTTTATTTTTGTCAAGGATGTCGGTGACCCTTTGATTTTTGATATGATAGTCACCTAATCTTGTTTTTATTTGTTTTTTTTAGGATTTGATGACCTCTTTTGATTGATTTTTTTTACTTGTTATCCCTAATGTTTGCCTGGATCACTTCTTTGAAAATTTCAGTCTACTGGGATACCCTTATTTTTTCCTAAGTCGCTTTTTTCTAGTGTTACTTAGCAGGATTTTTATTATTATTTTGTTTGAGAGATTGTGTCTGCCTTGTTATTGGTTATTTAGGAACAACCGCCATAACTTTTGGATTTTTCATTATCTTTTTGACACTTCAATAGGCGTGCAAAAAATAGCATGTAGTTAATCCCCTGATGGGATGTGTTCTCTTGCAATTTGAACGCATAGTCAGATTAACTGAACTGCCATGTCCCTGGTTAAGCGGAAGGGTTTTTAGTTCCAAAAGAAACACCAACTTCTATTCTCAAAGTGATTTACTAGAGACTAACTCCTTATATCTTCGGTGTTTAAGGATCGAAACAATTCCTTACATTGTCAGCAAAGCTTTATTTGAAAGCATACCGTCAGCAATTCTGGGTGTTTCATTTTTTCGTCATCCTCCATTCAATATTTTCTAAAATCACAATTTGATAAAGAAAGTGAAGTGGAGAAATATTTGTTTGTGTTTTTTTTGCAATAAATGAGAAAATATGAGTGAATACGAAAGGATTAATTTAAAATATGCATGCTTATTTTATTAATATTACCAATAAAAACGAAAATGTTTAACAACAAATAGCATTTAACAAAAAGAGAAATTGAAAATGTAGGTGATAAAATAGCTCAATAGTCGACATCTTTGAGGACGCTCCTTCATGTGACTCACTGGCTTTAAGACTGGTTTCTTATACCAGATTCATCGCTTGGTTAGCCCTTTTCTAACCCAAATATTGATGTCATCATGCTTATCAAGATCAGTACGATAACCCCTCAAGTTTCTTCCTTTAGCCTTTTCATGGGATGCAACCTTTTTGGGTTTACCTCTCAATTTTTCCTCGTTTCCCTTTGTGTGGGTGGTGGCATCCCATGACGATGTCTCAACATTGTTGCATAGAAATGATAACATATGATATGCCTTTTATCCAATGTTTTATTTATGGTACAGGACCCTGAGTGGTCCAAGAGGTTCTTGGCTTTTCTCCTTACCAGTTTTTTTGATCAAACCATCCATATTTGGGACTTCTTTCTTGATCAACTTTTCTAGTTTATTCTGAAAGCTTTTTATTTCTTTGATTGTATGCCATATTGTTCCAGTATGGTATCCACACTCAACACTTGGGTTGTCTTCTTTAAAGGTTATGCTTTTGTCGTTGATCAACTCTCGAACTTTACCTTTGAATGACCTACAATCTTTAATAGAGTACCCTATTGACCCATTATGATATTCGCATTACACATTGGGATTGAATCCAGGTGGGAATGGCTATGGTACCGTCTTGAGAGATTCGATCACCATCAATGAATTTTGAACCAAATATGGAAGAAGTCAACAACACGGTATAGGAATGGGGTCAAGAGTAGCGCATCATCCTTCATGTTTGTCCAGTGGCTTAAAATGTTTGTGATATCTCCAATCTTAATTCCCATAAATTTAGGCGGGAAATCAAACTTTGCTACATAGAGGCTTGGGGAGTGTTGTTGTTAGCTCTGCGATCGTTATGTGTGGATATGCAGCAAATGACTGCCCCTTGTCAGACTGTGGAATATTTTCCTCGTTCGAGGAACCCAACACAACCTTCTTAGCTTTTCCAACGACAAACATCAAATCATTTTGTGTTTGTTCTTTAACTTTCAAGATATTGATGTTATTGACTTCACACTTCCCACTTTCCTTGGAATGGGAAAATACCAAGGGTATTGGGGATTCCTTGATTTGGACCTCACATGACTTGTTGATTAAGATGTCCATCCTTGAGCGGTTTCTCTTCAACGTCCACACTTTGTTGTTAATCGACTCTTTTACTCTATACTTGAGGGTTTTGCAGTCTTCAGAGGTATACCCCAGTGATTTCTCATGGAATTCACACCTTACATTTTGGTCATATCTAGGGGATATGGATACATTATTGACTTGAGCTTCTTAAGAAATACCAACGATTTCTGAATTAGTTAAGGGAGAAGTTCACTGTATGACATTGGTAGTCATTCAAACTGAATGGGCTTCCTTCCTCGACCAATTCGAGGTCTGGTTTGAGCGTAATTTGTGCTTTGTGCTTGGTTCCTCTTCCTTGGTTAGGGAACATGAAATGTTTGTTGGTTTGGAGGCCTTGGAATCACAAGTTGGGTACAATACCCAGGAGGAACACCATGCAGTGGGTTGATCAATGTAGGTTGTGTAGCGGAAAAGAAGACATGGATTAGAATAGCATTCCTAATTGCATCGTCTTGTCGGAGCTCTTCTCCTATTCTCATCATAGTTGTTACATACTTTAAAATATGATCAACCTTTACTTTCATGAGGTTCACGTCCTTTCTCATCTTGGCCTGATTATGTTCTAGACGTTCCATTGTCTTCCCACGAGTTTGATATGGGTGTTAGGAAGTCAACATGCTAGTTGTGAGCCACAATGTTTATTTATTTATTTTGGAAGATGATATACATGTAAATGATGTGAATGCATCAATTTTGTCTTTATGTTTATTTTTTATTTAATTTTAGGGGAATCTTCAAATTCGTCAGTTGTTAAGCATTCAGAATCGTAAGAGCGGTAAAGAATATAACAACCAAAACAAGTTTTTCATTAATTAATTTGTAGACAAATACAATGTTTGAGAGTACAAGTACAAAGTCACCTAGCCATTATTATCGCCTCACACTCTCTTAAGTTGTTTTAAATCGTCTTGGAGATCTTTGACCGTGTGTCTACAAAAGATGATGAAATCAAAGATAACCAGGGGGTGTTCTCATGCGTAATCTCCTCCAATGCATCCCTCGGCCTTAAAGGAAATTATCGCAGTAGACTGTTGGCAAGTTTGACTACTTGAAGACACTTCCTGTACCATTTCCCGGCTTCTATGTGTGTATGTTGGATAGCATCATGGTCTTGTCGCATATGGCTTTCTGGGTGTTAGAACCTAATTCGTAACCGTTCATTTTTTATCTTAGATACTTTTCCATCTTCTCTTAAATGTTGAGTATAGCACTTAAAGTTCTTCAACTCTTCTTGAGATCTCCTTAGGTTGGCCTGAGAGTTTATGGAGGTCCGTACAATCTCTTGTAGGAGAGGAGTTTCATTAGCTGCATGAGCTTGGTCTTCCTGGAGTAGCTAAGTGAGCTCTTGGATTTGGGCTTGAAGACTTCCCTTGTTGCCTTGTGGCTGGTCAAATTCCTTTCCTAAATACTCTTTCATTCACCATTTATTCGTTGGGAATCTCAGAGCTCTTGGTTTCGCTGACCAAGCTCAAGGCATGCCCTTTCCAAGCAATCCCCAACTCATTTTCTCGTCTTCCTTTCATCTGTAGTGGTTACCTTGCTTTCGCCAAGCTACTTCTCCCTCTGGATGATATTGAAGCATAACTCATTATTGTTATAAGTTGCCCGACTAAGCTTCATACGTAACTCTTCATTCTCTTTCTCAAGGTTTCAGATGGTAGCCTTGAGTTCCTCTACTTCCTCGATCAGAATATGAGTAGGCTCAGGCACTGGAGGTGGAATAAGAATTTCAATGCTAACGGGTAACTTGATCAATTTAACCCTTTCCCTTATCCACTGCAATAAAGCTATCTGGAAATGCAATATTTCTTTCCAAGATCAGCTTCCCCCTTCCTATTGATTCTTCTCTAAGCTTTCATGATCCTCTTGAACATTTTTAGGTTCTCAGTCCCAAGTTCATGTAAGATGAAAGCTTCCAACATCTTCTCCTTGGGTGGGTTTTGCATTGGGTACCCAAGTTGTCTTAAAAATAAGATTGGGTTAGATTTCATGCACCCTTGAGTCCCAATGAGTCATATGTTAGGAAAATCCACACAGCTGAAGACGATCTCAGTGCCATCATAATCTCATGAATACCAAGAGATATTGTCTGATTTGAGGGATCCCATCTTTTGAGGCCAACTGGAACTGTTTTGTTGATCCACGAAAGGTCCTTTCTTTGGAATTTGAGTTAATAACCATTTATACAGCAAAAGAGCACATTAGAGAATTGTTCATCCTCTCCTTTCATGTCTCAGGCTGAAGTAGTAGTACACATCAGCTAGTAGAGTAGGCATTGGGTTCTTTGGAAGGAATATGCAGATGGTTGCCATGTCTATGAAATCGTCGATGTTTGGAAATAAGATGATCCCATAGATAGACAGTGCTAACACAGCATAACAGGCTTCATAATTTTGGGCATTAACAAAAACATAAGCCTTTTCTATTAGGAACTTGATTGAGAAATCTTGGGTGTTTCCCTTGGTCTCTAGATTGGGAGTGATACCTTCTTGTTCATATGGAGAGCATCAATTATCACTTCATGCTTAGAGAGATATTCTATAACAAGGAAATTAATCTTATTCTTCATGTTGATACCCACAAGATGTTCAAATTCTTCTAGTATGAAAGATATATGGAAATCTTGGAAACCAAAGCATCTCAATGAAGGGTCATAGAATTGAGCTAGTGTTAGGATTTCTAGTGAATCTACTTATTGACTTAAGAGGCTAAGGAGATTCCCATGTTTTGTCCCAAAGTTTATCTCGTTGAATGGAGGTACTCGAGAAACCAACTCTAACAAACTGCCCAGCTTGGGAGATCTGAATTTGAATGAGTACGTGTTTCTTTTGTCTGACCCCATACTCTTGATTGTTTACAACTATAGTTTGTTAGATTCCCTAGAAACAAAAATGAAAATTCTAAGTGTTATGTTCATGAGAATGTAATGCATATGCATGGTTCAAGATCAAGGGTATATCATGTTCAAGTCAATCATGGTAACAGATGAGACAGTAAACAAGTATCTTTGACTAATGGAATCCCAGAGGTAAGCTTTACGGTTGTGAGTTCTTAGAGCCATGGACCCTTCTTGAGAATACTGTCACCTTGAAGAAGACTCATCAGACAGCGATACCCTTAAGATGATCTCTTCTAGGTGAGATCTTCATATCGGTCCCCACGAGCCATACATCTTACAGGTTGATACTACACAATCATCGACTCCAAGGTTCTAAAAAGGTCCCTAGAGTCATCGATCATACTTGAAAATATTATCGCCTTGACAAAGACTCATCAGACAACAATACTTCCAAGAGAGTCTACTCTAGGCAGGTACTTTGTACCATCCCAATGAGGCATACACCTCGCAGGACAATACTACACAACCACCATCTTAATCCTAAGTTTTTCTCAGACTCGGGTGTAGAACCTATCTCACACAGTACCAATAATCAGAGGATCCTATTTATAGTATATGAGTAAGCAGTAGTAATGGCACATAATAAAATAGATGGAAGAAACAATTAAACAAATCCAACATTTTAATCACAAAGTTAACCAAATTAGGCTTGAATCTCTAGCTGAAGCGTTTCCCTAATAGAGTCGCCAGCTGTCGCGGCATGAAAAATGACCTGAGGCAGTTGTAGGCTCGAGATGATAACAGAGTCACCATCAAACTTTATTTATTCTATATGTAAATAATATCGACAAAACCCTTAAAAGAAACAGAAAATGGTCTTCACAACCAAAATTGAGTTCGGGAGTCGATTATGTGAGGGGAAGGTATTAGCACCCCTTACATCCATTATAGTCAACGAGAACCATTTAGTTAGATTTGTGAAGCTTCAATCATTCCCATCATCTTATGGAGTTTCAAATATTGATCTAACTTTATAGGTTTTGTCATTATGTCTGCAACCTGTTCTTGAGAATTGCAATAACTTAATTCCACAACTCCATCTTTTACTAAATCTCTCAAAAAAATGAAATTTGATATCAATGTGTTTGCTTCTACCATGAAAAACTGAATTCTTTGAAAGCTTTATTGTAGAGCTATTATCACATTGAATCATATTGATCATTTTCTCTTTATGACCAAGCTTCTCTAACACCCTCCTTAACCAAAGACATTGACAAGCACACGATGCTACAGCTACATACTCAGCCTCAGTAGTCGACAATGTCACAACAGGTTGTGTTTTAGAGGACCAAGACACTGCTGCAGAACCAACCAAGAAAACAAATCCAGAAGTGCTCCTCTGGTCATCCAAATCACCGACAAAGTCACTGTCAGTGTATGCCTCCAAGTTTGAGTTGCCTCCCTTTTTGTAAAAAATACCCAACTCGATTGGACAAGACATAAATCTACTAATGAGACTTACTCCATACATTAAATCAGGTCTTGTTGCAGTCAAATACATCAAACTACCAACCATCTTCATGTATAAAGTTGCATCAACTTTGCTTCCTTCATTATTCTTTGATAACTTTATTCCTGGCACAATAGGATTCTGCACTAAATTACTATTATTCATTCCAAATTTCACTAAGACTTCATGAGCATACCTTCTTTGACAAACAAAAATCCCATTTGGATTTTGTATTACCTCAATTCCTAAACAATATTGCATCCTTCCCAAATCAGACATGTCAAATTCTATCATCATTGAATTTTTAAATTCTTCACACATATTCCTATCATTTCCGGTATATATTAAATCATCAACATAAAGACTTACTATTAACAACTTGCTTCTTTCCTTTGTTTTTGTAAATAATGTATGTTCACAAAAACATTTTTCAAAACCTTCTCGAGCAAAGTATGCTTCTATCTTGCTATACCATGCTCTTGGTGACTGCTTAAGGCCATACAACGCATTTTTCAGCTTGTAAACTTTTTCTTATTCACCTTTCTTCTCATATCCTAATGGTTGCTTCACAAATACCTCTTCATTAAGTTCACCGTGAAGAAATGCACTCTTTACATCCAACTGTAAAATATCCCAACTATGTTGAGCAGCCAAAGCAAGTATCAATCGAATGGTATCCAATCTGGCCACTGGAGCAAATACTTCAGTGTAGTTAACTCCATATTTTTGTGCATACCCCTTCGCCACTAGTCTTGCCTTGTACTTATCTATCTCTCCATTCTCATTGAGTTTATTTTTATAAATCCACTTAACTCCAATTGGTTTGATTCCATTTGGTAAAATAGTAAGCTCCAAAGTCTTGTTCTTTTCTATTGATTCAATTTCCACCTTCATTGCGTCTCTCCATTTATTTCTCTTTCTAGCTTCCTCAAATGAGAGTGGATCATCTTCTGTAAACATCATCATTGCATTCAAGTTATCTTCATCAGATAAGCCTTCACCAGTTTCATAATCTGCCAAATAAGAAGGTGCTCTTCGTACCCTCCCTTCCACCATATTTGGTGATTCATCCTTGTGTGATTCACTATAAGATGAATTAGATTCAATGGAATTTGTTGTATCATCATTGTTTCCTCCCTCTTCATTGCCATTGTTGTTCCACTCTTCATTTCCATTCTTGCCCCTCTCTTGAATATCATTCTCATAATCATTTTTCCATTTTAAAACATCTTTGTTGTTGTCCTAGTTCCAACATACATCTTCTTCAAAAATCACATCCTTGCTAATGATTATTTTCTTGGAAAGTGGATCATATAATTTGTAGGCCTTTGATTCATCACTTACTCCTAGAAAAACACATTAAGAATATGAGCCACACATCCAAAAACTCGAAAGTAATTAATAGTTGACTTTATAGCACTCCATGCTTCTTCTGGAGTTTTGTTTTGTACAACTAATGTAGGACATCTATTAAGAATATGCGCACTCCGTTTTATAGCTTCAGGCCAAAACTTTTTAGGAACTTTCTTCTCAACCAACATAGAGCGCACCATGTTCATAATTGTCCTATTTTTTCTCTCAACAACTCCATTTTGTTGAGGAGTATAGGCTGCAGTCAACTGTCTGCTTATGCCTTGAACTTTGCAAAATTCTTCAAACCCATTTGAGGTAAATTCACCACCTCTATCTATTCTCAAAGATGTGATATATGCACCAGACTCCTTTTCAACATAAGCTTTAAAAATTTTGAACATTGCAAAAGCCTCTGATTTTTCATGTAAGAAGTAAATGCATGTCTTACGAGTAAAATCATCTATAAAACTTAGGAAGTACCTTTTGTTGCTATTTGATTCTAATTTAATGGGTAAACATATATCTGCAAGCACAAGTTGAAGCTTATATGATGCTCTCCATAAGGTCTTTTTAGACATAGAATCTCTATGTTGTTTACCGATCAAACACTCTGTACATAGCTTCTTCGGAATTTGGATTGAAGGTAACCCGTTTACCATTTTCTTATAAAAAGTGTCGTCAATCCTTGATAGCTTAAGTGACAAAAGCGACAATGCCAAAGATAAGATTCATTTTCTGACACGTTTTGAAAGCATGTAGACTCATTTGGCATCATGGAAGCTACCAAACAGAACATTTTATTTCCACTCATGATTGTTTCCATAATTAATCCTTTTGTTGGATGATATATCATACATTTCCCTTGTTGAATCAAAATAGATAAGCCTTTATCTTGTAGTTGTCATATGCTCAATAAATTGTAGGGGTGGCAAACAAGCATGCCCGCCCCGTTTAGGCCCGCCCCGCAAAAGCCCACAAAAAAACGGGGCGGGGCGGGGCGGTCATAGTTGAGGATGCGGGCCTAAAACTTAGACCCGTCCCGCAAAAAAGTGAGGGCGGGGCGGGGAAAGCCTGCGGGCACTGGACTCTTTAAGCCTAAAAATGCAAAAATATATGTAAATACACGTGCCCGCAAAAGCCCGCGAAAAAAACGGGGCGGGGCGGGGCGAAGACATTTGAGGGTGAGGGCCTAAATCCTTGGCCCGCCCCGCACAAAAGTGCGGGAAAAACGGGCATTCCCCGCGGGCCGAGCCCGTTTTACCACCCCTAATAAATTGTTCTTTAACTCAGGAATATAGTAAACATTCGAAATTACCTAAGTAAATCCGTTCACTTGATACGAACATTTCTTTTCCAATAACAGCCATTCTACTGTCATTTCCAAGTTTTATAGTATGTCTGAAGCCTTCGTCAAAATATAAGAACCACTTTTTGTTTCCACCCATATGATTGCTGCAACCAGAGTCAAGAAACCACATTTCTTCCTTCTCACCATGTTTGATTTCAATATAGGACATTAATAATATCTCCTCTTCTTCTTTCTCTTCAAATTCAGCATAGTTGGCCTTCTGCTCCCAATCAGGACACTCATATTGGTAATGTCCTAACCGATGACACCGAAAACACTCTACAAATTCTTTATTATAGGATTGTCTCCCTCTTCCTCTTCCTCGACTTCCTCTAAACACGCCTCTACCTCTTCCTCTTCCATATCTATCTTCATGAGATATCTTAAGAACTTGTTCTTCTTCTACATTGCTTGTCATTCTTTGTTCATGAACAAGAAGACTACTTTGCAACTCATCAATAGTCATTGTATCCAAGTTGTTGGATTCTTCAATTGAACATACCACATAATTAAATTTTGAGACCATTGATCTCAAAATCTTCTCAGTGATGATTGTTTGACTCATACTTTCACCATGAGCTTTCATTTTGTTAGCAATGGTTAGAGTGCGAGAGAAATAAGAATTAACAGTTTCTCCTTCTTTCATATGAAGAATCTTAAAATCCTTTCGTAAAGCTTGCAGTTGTGACCTCTTAACTCGGTTTGAACCCTTAAATTTTTGCTTCATTGAATCCCATATACTTTTGGACGTGTCCTTATTAAGGATTGTTTCAAGCACATCACGAGAAATTGCTTGAAAAAGGTAATTTTTTGCCTTCAAGTCCTTCAACTTTTGCTCTTTAATCAATTTTTGTTGCTCCTCTGTTGGCTCTACTCCTGTTGCCATAACTAATATCCCATTCTCAATGAGATCCCAATATTCTTTTGAACAGAGAAAATTTACCATCAACATCGCCCAATGATCATAATGACCATCAAACTTGGGAATTGCCGACTGAGCGAAACTACTATTATCACTTTCCGCCATTCTCCCGAACTCCTTCCACTTTAAAGAAAATTGCAATTTCTTTCTTGCTACACACCTTTTTTTTACTCCAATGGTTTCTCTCACACACACTCAATATGGATCAGGCCCCAGTAATGGAGCTCTGATACCAATTGTTAAAAACTAATAACTACTATATAAAATATAAGAGAGAATGCCTTGTTATTATTAGGAATAAGAGTTTGCTATATATATAGCATTACAATTGACTTAAAAATAGAAAAACCTAAAATAGAAGTCACCATGTTACAAGCCTTTATTAAGTGGAGACTATATACCAAGTCATATTCCTAATAATAGAAACACATAGTAATAATAATAACCACAAATATTTAACAATTTCATGGTTATTTTTGGACTCAGGGAATGGAGAGGGTTCAAGTAGACCTCTTACTTGGTGTTTAGGTTCTCCTCCTTCGCCAGAGACGATTTTCGGCGCGGAGGAGGGGTTAACATTGGGGTGATCTTTTGACTGAGGGGGAGAGTTTGCTTTGTCTTCATCCCATTGGCTTAAATCACATATTTTCTTTCACTCTTCAATGCACAATGCTAGGTGACTCTCCATTATTTTCCACCTTGTAATCAGTGTCAGCTGCCAATTTTTTTGTTATCCGTTGCACATTGATTACAAATGGAAGTCCCCATATGTGTTGGGAATTTCGGTCAGCATGTTGACCCTTGACCTCTCAATTAGCCTTTGGATTCGTTGGGCTTGCGGTGTTGGGCTTGGTTTCACTGTTTTCTTTCTTCAATTACTGGAACACCCCTCATTTTCCACTAAACCTAAAACTTAGTTGGTAGATTTGGGCCTTGTGAGTGTGGGCCTGCGCCCTTGTTGCTTTGCACCCCACCATGGCCAGGTTTTGTTTAATTTAGGTGATTAATTCACTTAATCAATTTAATTAGGTTTAGAGTTAGGATTAATCTACATTAATCGACATGATTAGGTTAATTATATTTTAGGGTTAGTAATGATTTTTAGATATTAGCTTAGTTTTTGTTAGACTTTTAGATTTTAACTAGAATTTAAATTTAGTTTTAATTGGAAATTAATTAGATTTAATTAGAATTTAGAAAATTAGTATAGAATTTTAATTAGATTAAAATTAGGATTAAAATTTCAATTAATTTTGGAATTTAGTTAATTTCTAAACATTAGGTTAAAATCAATTTTAAAACTTAATCCATTTTAGGCTCTAGTTAGAATTTTAATAGAATTTAACATTGTCCCTAATTGAACATACCATGTAATATGACCATTTTACCCTTTTAGGGTTTATTTTGGTATTTTGACCATACAAATGCACGATCCCCTAGGATTAATCTTGACTTAGAACTTTTAGTCAAGTTTTGATTAACAATTGCATGTTCCCTTAGGTATAGCCCTTGAACAATTCTTACCATTAGATTAGGATTAACCTAGTTCTCAAAACTAATTCAAACCCTCGATTCAAGTTGATCAAAAGTAATTTTGATCAACTAAGTCCTTTGGTATTGTATAGTCCCACAGTCTAATTTGAGTGACCAAAAGACCATTGGTCACTTAATAAGACTTTTTTTTGTAAGTTGTGGAGCTAGAGGCCTCAAGTCAAACTTTCAATCAAGGCATCCTCAGTCATACCAAGCAATGGACAATACAAGGTACATCAAAGGTGGTTCTTCAAGAGCATGTTAAATCAAGGTTAGAATTGTCTGGCATGAGCCTTAAGCAATAGATAAGGAATGAGACTAGAGAATTCCTACCCCCATTCTGAATATCTTTGGGTACGGGACGCTTGACCCAGTTGCTCATCATATTCGCATATATTCATAGACTTTAGCACAATTCAAATCATACGATTGGTAAGTCTCTCTCTTCACAAAGAATCATGCAACAAGCAAAGGACTTCACCAACAACTTATTAATCATGATTCGAGTTGTATGACACGAGCCTTAAGAAATGGAGAAGGAATGGGACTGGAGAATTCCTACCCCCATTATGAATATATTTGGGTACGGGACACTTGACCCAGTTGCTCATTGTATTCACCTTTATTCATAGACTTTAGTGTAATTCAAATCGAGCGATTGATAAGGTCTTATCATCACTACAAGAATCGACAAAGACTCTTCTCCAGCAACTTGATAGTTATGATGATGATTACACATCACGAGACTTAAGTAGTAAAGAAGGGATGAGACTGGAGCTTTCCTACCCTCATTCTGGATATCTTTGGGTGTGGGACGTTTGGCCCGTTGCTCATCGTATCCACCTTTACTCATAGACTTTAGTGCGGTTCTTACCAAATAACTATCAAGTCTCTTCCATATTCAATAAATCATTTTATTTTGCTTCAATCACCTTACTTTCAGCCCTAGTGGGTTGAACTACGAAAGCTATGATTTCCTTATTGCATTATAAGGATACGTAGGCAGAAGAACTCAGATTCTTCGCGAGCTACCTTATTTATTAATCAATCATTCTTCTTCATTCAATCAATACCGTCTTTTTGAGACCAAATATACTTATCCTTTGACTCCATCAACATCCTTTTAGGACGATATAGCGGCAATCCACCTCATGAATCAAGAACTATTTGGATCGTCCCCAAATATTTAATTCATTGCTTTTTGGCTAAGACGCCAGTTTTCTCTTCGATTCAGAGTCTATCTCTTTCACGGATCCAAGATATTATTATTCTTTGATCTCGAAGTGTTTGTTCCCCAACCAGTGATATATTGTTCCTTGTACTCAAAATAATTCCTTTTGGGCCCCGCATATACCCTTTTAGGATGATATAGCGGCATTCCATATTGTGAATCAAGAGTTTGTTTGGATCGTACCCAGACATTTAATTCACCTTGTTTTTGGCCTTACCCTATAGCGGCAGCCATGCTAGCTCATGTATTGGTAAACGCCGGTTTTACTCTTTGGTTCCAAGTTCTTTTCTATTTGTGGGTTCCTTTAATACCATTATTTTGGTACAAGTTATACTTTTCATCATTTATCTCTCTCTTTGTTTTCGTGGTTCCACGAACTACGATTGCTCTGATTTTCTCATTGCACAGTAAGAATACGTCGGCATGAGGATGCAAATACTTAGAGAGCATACTTAATTATTATTCCTTCCACCTTAGGGAATCATTCATATCTTTCATGATCCAGTATCTACCTTCAGTCATTAAATCGTTCACCATAGTGACATACTATTTCTTTGACACCAAAATACAACTTTCTTTGGAATTCTGTATACACCCTTTTAGGACGATATAGCGGTAGTATGCATTTGTACCTGGAGTTGTTTGGCTCGTACCCAGACATTTAATTCCTTCTTCTTTGGATAAGACGCAGTTTTGCTCTATGGTATAAATCTCATTTCTTTTATGGATTCCAATATACCCTGACCTT
Organism: Lathyrus oleraceus; assembly: GCF_024323335.1. NCBI lineage: Eukaryota > Viridiplantae > Streptophyta > Magnoliopsida > Fabales > Fabaceae > Lathyrus > Lathyrus oleraceus. Next base: position 78,774,335 of record NC_066585.1, read on the forward strand.
TGGTTTTAACTATACATCTTCAGTCATTTGTTACCAAAACCCCGATTCTTTGACTTTGGTCATTCATCCTGTTCATCCCCATGATGCATTTACATGCTACATTTATTCACTCCATGTGATATACCTTGTTCTTTGAGCCAGATACACTACCCCTTTATGCTCCATCTTGTGTCACCTTGTGAACCAAGAGTTGTTTGGATCATCCCCCAAACACTTAATTTTCCTTGTTTTCGGTTATACCCTATAGTGGCAGCCAGGCTAGTCCACATATCGGTTAAAACCAGTTTTACTCTTGGGTTCATATTTTCACCCCTTTTGGAGTTCAAAACACGCTATCCTTTGGTTTAGACCATACCTTGATCACATTTCTTTTCATCTCCTACCACTAATTCTTGGAACTACAGAGCTCTGAATTCCTCATTGCATTATGATGATACGTAGGCATGAGGGCCCCAATCCTCACCGAGCACTTTATCTATTTCTCTTTCTTTTTTCCTCATTCTTTTGCAAGTAATCTTTAGATATCACACTCATTCGAGTGAGAACGGTCAAAATGGTTCCCATGGAGTACCATGAATGTTAGGGGTGCTAATACATTTCCCTTGCATAACCGACTTCCATACCCAGTATATCTCTTTCCCCCGGGTTTTATCGATGTTTTCCCTTTCCTCCAAGAATAAATAAAGTTCGATGGCGATTATGTTGTATATTCGAGTGTGCGATACGTTCGGGTATATTTCCGCTAACTTCAATGTAAATGATAAAATGACATAAAAAATATAATTGGAATGAGAACATTAACCAAATGGCCAAATGGCTCCTATGATGTAAAGTGACATGCAAAAAAAATGAAGATTGAAGTAAATGATGAAAATAAAACTATTTTAATTATTTTGAATAAGACCTTGGAATGTAAAATGTCATGAGATGAGATTGTTCACAAATCCATTTGGCCCTTACTTTGAAAATGATCTTAACATAACAAAGAAGCAAGATGTAATGCAAATGAGAGTGATTAGACCAAACATATGGTCCTTCAAATGGTCTAGATTCTAAAATGCAACAAGTGCAATGAATGTGATGCAAGATAACCTAGAGAAAACAAAGATAGAAGTGTGACAAATTTAGAGTATGACGGTATGATTCATGGACTGATGGGGAACAATGATAGACGAGATATTAATAACTTTTGGATGGGGTGTGGGAGTACTTTCCTAAAGGGGTTCCTGAGTTACGTAGCTGGACTCAAAATATGGAACAAACTCGAAGAAGGTAACATCGGACGATATGAGGTATAGTTGTAGAGTAGGAGAATAGCAGGATAACCTTTTTGGGATTGATGACAACCAAGAAAGACACACTTTAGTGATCGAACTGATAGTTTATCAAGTCCAGGAGATAGATTGTGTACAAAACATGTATACCTGAATACTCATGGAGGAATTGGGTGAATGGGGAAAAAAGATAGAATGAGCGATTTTTAAGGTAACATGATGTTAGCATGTCATCTCCCCAAAACCGAAGTGGAACATTACCATGGAGAAGTAGGGTCCGAGTGGTTTCTACGAGATACCGATTTTTTGCGTTCGGCTACCCCATTTTGTTTAGATGTATGGGGGCAAGATGTTTGGTGGAGAATACCATTGCATGACATAAATTTTTGAAATTTTTGGAATAAATATTCACGAGCATTGTCAGTTCTTAAGGTACGAATAAGCATGTTGAATTGAATTCTTATTTCTCGATAAAATTATTCAAAAATAGAAAATAATTCAAATATATTCTTCATTAAAACTAACCACGTGCAACATGAAAAATCATCAATAAATGTTACAAAATACCAAGACCCAAAAGTAAAGACAGTATGCGATGGACCCCAAACATCATAGTGGACTAAAGCAAAAGGGGATAAAGCCCATTTATTGACTCGATCGAGAAAGTGGCTACAAGTGTGCTTCCCTAACTGACACGACTCATAATGTAAATTAGATAACTTTGATAAACTTGGCACCAACGTCTGTAGTGTAGGAAGACCCGGACGACCTAACTGGGCATGGATAGTGAATGGAGAATATGTGGATGAGCATGTCTTAGATGACACAAAGAGATAGTAAAGGACTTAAGACTCACATCTGATGTCAATTATTTGTCCCAAACTCCGGTCCTGCAAAGTAACACAAAATAAATTAAATGGACAATTAGGTACATATAGAACATAAGTAACAGAGAGAGAAGGTAGAATTTTAACAGTACCAATCCCTTTGGCTCAAGTTTGAGAACCATTTGCATAAGTTATTGTAGGAAAGAAACCATAGGTAGATGGGGAAAAGAAAATATATTTATTACTAGTAACATGATCAAACGCACCAGAATCAAGAACCCAATAGCCAAAAGAAGATGATTGAGAGAGGCAAACATATGAATTATCAGTGTGTACCACCTGATGAAATCATCATAACTTGGCGTAGAGCTGTGAAGCAAAGGTGAGGTTTGAAGAGTGTCTGAATGATCAATTTGAGTTACGTGACAAGGAGGTCTGCCATGCAACTTCCAGTAGTGGTCAATAGTATGCCCAAGTTGGTTATAATATTCACACTTGGGACGTGGTTTGGAGTTGTATGAACCTCCTCGAAAAGCAAGAGTTGTTCACTAACTACATCATAGTTAGGAAGAGTAAGTACTGAAAAAACCTATTTACAAATGAAATCGAGTTCTGGTGGTAATCTGATAAGTGTCATGATGATGAAAAACTTAATGTGTTGTTCAGCATGAGTTGCTTCATCCTTGGTGAAAGGCATTAGGGTTGTGAAATTTGCTTTCAAGGCATCTAGCTTACTCAGATGGGCTTGCATATCTAGATTCTCCAATTTCAAAGAGTTAAGTTTGAGGTGAAACTGTATAGACAGTGAACATTGTTGGAGAATACATTCCTGGCCTTTTCCCAAACATCATAGCAAGTTGTAAAGGATTGGTAATGCGCTTGGAGATTATATGTTATGGAAAACCATAACAAAATGCACAAAGAGACGTCGATTTATTTCTATTTAACGAGTTTGGTGGTGGGAACATCATCCAATTGTGTGATTAGGCGATCTTGAAATCCTTGGTCATGAAACCACATCTTGAAAGAACCAACCCATATGTTTTTGCATGGGATAATCGAAACTTTAGTAAACGAGACAGAATCAGTGTCTCCCATGGTTTGCAAATAAACTCTGAGTGAAATAGGGGTTGTTTGAACAGGAAAAACGTATTTCTGTAGATGGGAAAAAATATTTGAAGGCATATTTGGAACCCTGGCGAAAAACCGAGTGCAACATCGAAAGCAAATCGGAGTTTGGACGAGTTGTCATGGGCGGAGGCAAGGAAGGTGCATGAGGCCCACACATGGAGAAAGAAGCAATTGGTGTACATTTGCAGTTGGCGGCGATCTTCTAGGGTTTGGCTGGGTCAGAGCAGATGATTCTGTATGCGGGGGTAGTGTATCGAAAAATCATCGAGAGAAATGGTGGTTGTGGCGGTAGTGCGGTGGTGAGCGGAGAATTATGGAAAGTTGGGGCCGGAATGAGTCACGATAGTGGATAGAAGGCAAATCGGAGTTGGGGCACGATTTGTTGAAAACATTTTTCATCGAATGATTGTGGGTCAACCGGTTAAAGTACGATGAAGGGTTTCCTCTCAGTAGGCTCTTGATACCATATAGTATTAAGAGAGAATGAGAGATATTTGAATAAAACCGTGTGTTTGAATAGCACTATGGAAGTTCTATTATATAGTGAAATATATAGCTCATAGTATTAATTACATAGGGAATATGCTAAGGTGTATTCTATTTTATTCTAGAAAGAGACTAAGGAGTATTCTCTCTCTCTCTCTTATTTTTGTCTCATATGTTACCCTTGGGAATCATTATAGTTCGGTCGCGGCACAAAAAATACCCGAGCATAAGGAATGATCGAAATATAAACAAAACATAGTCGCCACCAAACTTTACTTATTCTCGATGAGGGGAAGGGAAAATATCGATAAAACCCATGAAAAACAAAAAGAACGGGTCGTCACAACCAGATCGGGTTCAGGAGTCGATTATGCAAGGGGAGTGTATTAGCATCCTTCACATTTCTTGTACTCAACTGGACTCATTTAGTTAATTTCATGTAAGAGTGATAGCGTGATATTAGTTTGTGATCTGCTACTTATCGAGTGAAGATTGAGAAAAGAAAAAACATTTTTTATTAAAAGGGTGTCTGGCAAGATATCAAAATTCTGCTCCTACGTGTCTCCAGGTGTTATGGAGAACTCAAGGCTATGTAGTTCTACTAAAAAAGAACTAATGGGTTGACTAAACCTTTGCCTGTTGCTTGCTCTTAGAGACTGAAGTCTTTGTTTGTTTCACATCAATATAGATAAAGCATACTCATTTCTAGAAATGTTTTTGAGCTCGCATAAGGGAGGAAAATAAGTTTGATTGGTTAAGTTGCTTTTGTCATGAAGATTTGATCTTTGCGGAAGGTGAGTAAACATTTGAGCAAAGGTGTGCACCAAACGTGCGTTTACTCAGGGCTTGTATGGATAGCTTTCATTATCCCTTTATCCCAAATTTGTTTAATATGTTTTTTATTTGAAAGACTAATAATCATTTTGAATCTGGTGTGCTCCGAATGCTCGACCATTACTAAAGAGATGTGCATCTCTTACTCCTTTTGTCTTTCAACTTTTATTATGAAAAAGGTTATGCATCAATGACTTGACGTTGGATCAAGCGTTGCAAGTTGATTTATGAAAGGGTTTGAATTAATCGGGAGAGATGCTCGACCTTGCATTTAATTTGGATTTGATTTGGGAAAAAGACTCGACGTTGGATCGAGTATTTGTTTTTTTGTTCATTTTCTAAAAGTGGTTGATTTTAATCTTTGAATTAACAAGCAATTAATACAATAAAAATAAATGAAACCGATAAACTTGTTACATATTACGGGAATGGGGGTCCATTTGTCGAATGGGGATACACTACAACAATTAACAAAACAAGCTCAATAAACAATTGTAAATAACAAAAATCTCATTGTAAGAAGGCCAAAGAGAAAGCCAAGGGATCATAAATAAATCGGACTTTTGAACTATTGAGTTTAACACTATGTTAAGCAATCATAAAGTGATTAATGTAGGAATCACCCTATTATGAGTAGTTTCTGAAGTTAAATTGAATTTTTAACTCTGAAATTGCAATGCATTTGCAAAAACTCGATGGGACAAATAAATCAAATTTTCTTTTTTAACAACTTAAAAAAAATCAATTTAATAAAATAAATAATAAATGACAATAATAATAAACAAATAATAATCATTATAATAATAGAAACAATGATAAATAATAAAAATAAATGATAATAACAATGATAATAATTATTAATAATAAATGATAACAATAATAATTATAATGACAATAATAATTAATAATAGTACATAAAAACAAATAATAACCAATAATAAAATCAACAATAATAATAAACAATAATAATAGTAATAATAATAATAATAATAATAATAATAATAATAATAATAATAATAATAATAATTAGTAAATCATAATAATCAATAATAATAATAATAATTAACAATCGTAATCAAAAATTAATAATAATAACAATAATAACAATAATAATAATAAATATATAACATTAATAATTAATAATAATAATAATAATAAATAATAATAATAATAATAATAATAATAATAATAATAATAATAATAAAAACCACACAAGGGAGGTGCAAATAAGATGTAGCATGCACAAAATAAACCCAAACAAAGCCCAACCCAAAAGAAAACAAACCTAAATAAATTTAATCTACACTTAAATAAATAAAAATGATATAACAATAAATATGATTAAAAAAACAATAAAAAATATAACAGAATATGGGGAAGGGATGGCTAGACAGAGAGATAAGAAAATTTTCAATTCAAAAACTCTTCACTCCTTGCTTGACACGTGGCTGGGAGAAATGGTAAAAAAAAACACTAATTTTCAACTTTTTCTTCTATGTGCTTGAAAATAGAGAGAGGGAGAAAAAAAACTTCTCTCTTCAACTCTTAACTTTCGTTTTCAACAATAACAAAACTGAAAAATCCATGAACAAAGAAATAAAAAAATCAAAATAAGCAACACTTTGTTTTTTAAAAGAGACTCTCTCTCTCTCTCTCTCTCTCTCTCTCTCTCTCTCTCTCTCTCTCTATCTATCTATCTATCTATCTATCTATCTATCTATCTATCTATCTCTCTAAATCTGGTGGTCGTGGTTTAACTGTTGTTTCGGAGGGAATCCAAGGTGTGACAGGAGTTGTTGGAGCTATAGATCAGAGTTGATTGAGGAATATGTGGTGGTCGACATAGAAGACAGGCACAGTGGTTATGGAGCTTGCGTCATCAATTTTGAAAAGGGGTAACGGTTGTTTGAAGTGGGTCGGTGACGTGACAGAGGTGGAAAGCAATGGAGAAATTGAGAGCATGAAGATGAGGAACGTTAAGAAAGTTTCTCAGTCTTTTTTTTGCTTGTTTTCTGGTTTTATGAGAGAAAAAGAGAGTGCTATATGGTTTTAGACGGTTGTGTTGAAGTTTGAGGCAAGTTACAGAAAGTGGTTTTTAGTTGAGTGAAGATGTTTTGTTGTTTAACTTTGTTGTGTTATGGTGAAAAAGGTGATGGTGATGAGAGTGTTCTTTGATGGTGTATGAGGTTAAGAGATGATGACGGTTGTTAGAAGATGAAGGTTGAAGTGATGGAAGTTGTATGAGGGAAGAGATGAAATGATGATGGTGAAGAAGAATAAGTTATATGGAAAGAAGTTTGTAGGAAAAGAAAATATAGCAGTGACGGAGTTGATGGTTGTAGTGATATGAAGTATGAAGAATAAGAGAGAGGGCGGTTTGCGTGAGATGTGAGAAAGATCAGATATTTTTTTAGAAAAATTATGAGATATTTCTTTTGTAGTGAGTTGATGAAGATTTGTGTTGTGAAAAAAATATTTTGAGAGAAAACGTGGGATGGGGAAAAAAGAAGAAAAAATGACAAGTGTTGTATGGTGATTGGTCTTTCATAAAAAAAGTTAATTCGAATTTTTAGATAAAATTCTTATTCTTACTAAATAAATTAAAAAAAATAATAATACAAACTAAAATTGAACCGAAAACACAAATAATTATGAATAAATCCAACGATTATTTTGGCTAAAAAATAAAAATTATCGAAAAATGAATAAAAATCAGATGCAAAAATACCCGAAAAAGGTAAACTGAATGCACTAAAATGTGCAAAATATACTTCTTAGAAACATATATGTTTTAATCAAATTTTAAAATTAAAAAAAAAATCACTAATTAAAAGGCGCATCCTAATCAAAATGCGACCAAAAAAGTAGTCGAAAAATTAAAATGAGCATGTCAGGTTAAACTACATGAACCGTAGATTAAGAATACTGACGACTGCAAGCTTGATTTTGAAATTTTTTGCTTGCTAATTCGATGTACATTTAAATTTTGATTCAACAGATCCGTCTGTATATCCGAAAATTTATGATGGTTGATATTTTAAGCGTTACATGGAACAAAATGTATGTTGTGATAAGTAAAAAATGCATATGTCTTGTGATTACATTGCTTTAATGTATGAATAATTGTAAATAAACAATCAGATGCAAAGAAATCACTCTTGGACCATTTACTTATGATTCTCAATTACAATTAAAATCCTACTAAGATTCAAATGACGATAATACTCTTGATTGTCACCCTTTGGACCTCTGAAACTTGATGAAATGAAATTGGATGATGCACTGAGATTGAGAAATCAAGCATTTTGACTTCTTAATCAAACAAAAATTGAATGAATGTCATTAAGACCAAATAAAATTTCAGAACTCCTGACTTTTCATCTAAACCCTAATGAATGCTTTTGGCTGAAATAATGCATGATAAAATGAAACGATTCCACCATGCTGATGCGAGTGAAAAACTCAGGGTAAAATTTAGGGTATGACAGTTGGCCCTATTTAAACATTATTTTACTGAAGGATATGAAGAACTATTGTCTTCAAATCATCATGGTGAAAGATAGTTTAAATATTAAACATACCCAAATTTTGTCCTCTTATATAATAGAATGATATGTTTATGGTTATGAATGGATACAAAAGGTTTAAGAAATACTCTTGATTTCTTAATCATCGGGTGATATGAATGAATGCAATTAAGATTAAGAAGTACTCGTGACTCCTAAAAATGATGCAACTGAATTAAGAAATACTCTTTATTTCTTAATCATCGGATTATATGCAAATGAGGTAAGAAATACTCTGTCTCTTTTGATTCTCAAATGATTGAATGAAGTGCAAGTGAGTTAAGAAATACTCTCAATTTCCTAGTCATTAGATGACAGTGATATGAATGAAATAAGAAATACTCTTGATTTCTTAACCATTGGGTGATGTGAATGAATGCAATGAAGATTAAGAAGAACTCTTGACTCCTAAAAATGATGCTATTGAATTAAGAAATACTCTTCATTTCTTAATCATCATACGATATGCAAATAAGGTAAGAAATACTCTTGATCGTCAAATGATTGAATGAAATGAAAATTAATTAAGAAATACTCTCGATTTCCTAATCATTAAATGACAATGATATGAATGAAATAAGAAATACTCTTTATTTCTTAATCATCATATGACATGAACACAATGAGATTAAGAAATACTCTTGACTTCTTAATTATCAGATGATATGCAAATTTATGGGGGATGGATTTATTACAAAGTATCAAGTTCGACTGTTCTTCAGACGTTCTTTTTTGAAGGCAGACTCTCCTTGGGGGATAAATGATCATATTTAGTTACTTTTGGCTAAAGATGTCATATTCAACTGTTCTTGGCTGAAACTGATCACATCCAACTACTCTTGGTTAGACCTATTGCATCCAGCTACTCTTGGCTATAAGCAAATATGTGCAAATATAGTATCCAACTGCTCTTGGCTAAAACTAATATATGCAACTAATGTATTCGACTGCTCTTGGCTGAAACATCATTCTCAACTACCTTTGGCTGAGAATATCGCATTCAACTGCCCTTGGTTGAAAATATCGCATTCAACTACTCTTGGTTAAAGCTAATGCATCCAACTGCACTTGGATATAAGAAAAGCTATGCAAATATAGTATTCAGTTGCTCTTGGCTGAAACTAATATGCAACCAATGTATTCAGCTCCTCTTGGGTGAAACATCATTCTAAACGACTTTTGGATGAGAATGTCGCATTCAACTGCTCTTGGTTAAAGCTATTGCATCCAGCTCCTCTTGGTTGAAAGCAAAATCTGTTGGGGAATATACCTTTTGCCTAGGTTTACTGGGAAATCTACTGCTGAGATTTACCAGGGAATCTGCTGTCGAGAATCATGCTGAAAATATATCTACTACCGAGGTACAACTGGGAAATCTACTACTGAGATTAACCAGGGAATCTACTATCGATATTCATGCTGAAAAGATACCTACTACTGAGGTACGACTGGGAATTCTATTGTCGAGATTAACTAGGGAGTCTGCTGTTGAGATTCATATTGAAAAAATGCATACTTACGAGGTACGACTGGGAAATTTTATGTCAAGATTAACCAGGGAATCTACTGTCGAGTTCATGCTGAAAAGGTACCTACTATCGAGGTACTGCTAGAAAATTTATTGTCGAGATTCATGCTGAAAAGATACCTATTATCGAGGTCTGACTGGAAAATATACTGTCGAGATTAACCTGGGAATCTACTGCTGAGGTTTGTTGGGAAATCTAGTGCTGAGATTAACCAGGGAATCTTCTACTGAGATTCATGTTTGGGAATATAAAAGACTCTCTAGGGGATAAACACACAGGAGACTTGCTAGAGATATATTGAGGATCATTCACTAAAGCTTGTCTGTTAGGGAGCTCTTGTCCATTAGACTTATTGGGGAGATTGCTAACTTGAGTTATCCTTGTGAAGAGATGTCCATCTTAGACAAATACTTTGAAGAAACTTGTTGAGGATAATGTTGTTGGGGATACCTTTCTTAAGGAATCATGCTAATATGAAACTTGCCTAGTGAGTTTGTGAATTTTGGCTAGAGAAAGTAATAGAGGAAACTCTGTCGGGAGATATCTACTAGGGAAACTAAGAAAAAATCATGTTAACACTAGAGTTCAAAGGGGGAATATTAATTACATTGTTGGGTAAGGAACTCTCCTTGAGAACCATTATTAATAATGATTGACTACTAAAAGCAACTTGTACTGAAGAAAAGAACCGTTCTACTCTTGATAACAACTCTTGAATCTTGATTCTACCGAGGATTAACTTGGACTTCCTTGGGAGGTTTATTGAATTTGGGTTAAGTCATATGCATGATCTACTTTGTACATGATATTCAAAATGGATGCATGAATTTACTAGTTTATGCATTTAGTGGTTATCAAGCTCTAATTCCCTAACACCCTGTCTTGAATAGTTTTGACACCATGAAGATGGTTTATAAAACTTTTATTTCTGCTTTGCCGTCTGGCGGGTTTCATGTTGATTCTTGTTTCTAAAAGAATTGCCACTAATGACTTGATCAGATCATGGTGATCATTGAGATGCTACATATTTTGTGAACTTATCGTGCCCTTGTCTGTTAGGCCTTTGAAAAAACTTCCCTCTGAAAAATAAATTGACATTTGTTTTCTAAAATATGATTGTAAGACGGCTTGCCCCAGTATTATGAATTCTGCAACATTATGCCTCTGATTGAACAAATTTTGGAGTGGCCGACTTCATTGTACTATGGAAGTGGCCTGCCTCAGTAAGAACCTTAGAGAAACTTGTTGAGTCGAAGTGATTGCCCCAGATTCACTGGTCTATTGAAAGTGCGAAAAACAAATGGGATATGATACCAATACAAATGATTATCAAATATCTAGGAGTCAGGTTAACGCAACCTTGCTGAGTATGCTTTCAAAATAAATCTTGCTTCAATTAGGTATTTTGAAGGTTATAACGTGGTCTGGTTCACGGTTTTTTAAAACAAAAGGATATAGGCTCAAAGTTTTGGTTTTAACCTAACCCGATCTCTTTGATAATCTTCAGTCCTATATTCAGTTTATTTGAAAAACTTATTCAAATTCCCAGAGAAATATGAAGGTGCGAACATGATAGCTTGAAAACCAATAATGATCATTCATTTAAGGTGGCAATCACCTGCTTGTTTGGTAATCACAAAATTTGATTCTGTCAGGAATTTTGGTGACCCTTTGGTTCTTGATATGATGGTCACATATCTTCATTTTTGTTTCTTTTCTCTTTTAATTATTTTCGCTAAATTTTTCCTAGACTGGTTCTTTTGAACTCTCAGTCCATCGGGTTGCCTTAATTTTACCTAAGTCACTTTCTTAGTGTTTCACTTAGCGAGGTTTCTTTCTTTTTGATTTTTTTAGTTTGTAAAGGCTTTGACTATCAAGTCATTGTTTACTGAGGAATAACCATTATGTCTTTGGATTTTTCATGACTACTTCGACACTTCTTGATGGGTGTGAAGAAAAACATGTGGTTACACTATTTAGGTGCTCAGAATGATTCTCTTGAGATTTGAATGCATAGCCGAATTAGCTTAAAACTACTCTGCCCCGAGTTTAGATTAAGGGTTTTTTCATTCAAAAATAAACACCAACTCCTAGGCTCAAAGGGGTTGACGAGTGGTTATCTTCCTTATATCTTCGATGTTTGGGAGTTGAAACAATGCCTTATATCATCAGCAAAGTTTTATTCGAAAGCATACTTGTCAGCGATTTTGAGTATTTCGTTTTCATCATTCTCCTTTTGATCTTTGCTAAGACAGTAGTTTGATAAAGAAAAGGGAATAAGAGAAACAAAGGTATATATATATATATATTATTTTTTTGACATATATGAAAAATGAGTGAATACGACATGATTGATTCAGAAAATGCATGACCACTTCATTAATAATACCATTGAAAGAAAACAACAATACTTAAAAGCAAATAAACATTCAACATGCAAAGGAAGTTACAAATTAGAATGAAATAACCAAAGGAGTTCCAGCATTGAGAGTGAGCTTCCTTGCTTGATTTGTTGGCTCTAGGGAGTGCTTCCTGAAGTCTTCACGCTCATTAGTATAAGGGATTGTTTGTCACACTATGGCCATCAAAAGTCAATTGCCCTTTGTGTTGGTGTAAGCCCTAGAGGCCAATGCTTTTGGTACTTGTATCGAATTATTTATTAATAATAAAAGGCTTTTTCTTTATTATGTTTGTTTAATAAAGTCCCTAGAATAGCTAGTCTGTTTAATGTATCAAGTGTGACTTAATCATGAGATCTCATTAAACACGAGGACATTATTCTTAAAGTATCAGTAGTCGAGCTTTGTTGTAAAATGGGATAACATTAAAGCATTAAGATTATTATGTATATAGACTGATGATCACATATCATGGATCATGGATAAGGATTTATCAAGTCTTAAACATAGGTATGAATATTAAGAGTAATATTTATACTGGATTGACCCGCTATGAGAATACTATATAGAATTTTATGCAAAGTGTCATAAGTTATTCTCAAGGTGATAGTGGTGTATACCACCCTTCGACCTGAAACCACTATAGACCCTAGATGTAGAGTTGAGTGCCTTATTTATGACCAAACATTGTCTGTAACTGGATGACCATAAAGACAGTTGATGGGTACTCCACGAAGCATGCTGAGGGACATAAGTGACCTAGATGGAATTTGCCCATCCTGCGTAACAGGATAAATGTCTAAGAGCCCAATATTGAACTGGATAATGATGACACGGTCTATGCCTTATGTTCAATATAGACATAAGGGGAAAGGGGTAATTATACACATAAGTATTATCACAAAAGGATTTGTTAGATCACATGACATTTTCGTGTCTTAGCTAGCAGTGATGTGTTGCTAGATACCGTTCACTGTTTATTATGTTAAATACGTGATTTAATATAATTGCTAATGTCATGAAAACCTACAAGGTCACACACAAAAGGACGGATTGATGAGAGATAGAGTAACTAAGGAACACCATAAGGTACGGTGCACTTAAGTGAATTGTAGAACATTGTAAGGTACAGTGTACTTAGTAGAATACGAAATATGGTAAGGTACCACACGCTTAAGTGATTTTGGCATATCATAAGATATGGGCCACATACACTTAAGTGGACTTTTTAGCTTGCAGCCCACACAAGTGGTTCTATAAATAGAACCCTTGTGCAGAAGCACTAGTGCAGTTGAAATTTTGTTTCTCTCTCTCTCTCACTCAAAGCCTTCATTCGTAGCAGCTAGCACTGAGATTGAAGGAATTCGTTCGTGTGGACTGAGTAGAGGCGTTATTACCATTCAACGTTCGTGATCACTCCTTAGATTTGCATCAAAGGTTTCAATCGCCACAAGAGGTAACGATTCTATCACTGATCATACCCATTCGTAAGGATCACTAAAGGAGAAATTTTTTAATTTCCGTTGCGATTTGGATCTCTATTCTCCTTCACTTTGTTGATCAAATATTTTACCTCTTCTTGGAAGATCTTACTATCTTCGAATGAGTTCCCCACTACTCCATCATGAAGTTCACATTGGACATTTGGGTTGTACCAAGGAGGGAACGAAAACTTCAAGGATCTAGTCTCTTTAGGAGCTATTGACGATCTTTGGACCAAGTGAGACCATAATTGACTATATGTCATTGGGATTGGGTCAATCCATCAATTTTCTCTCACCTGCCGGTTTGGAGGTCTGTGTTGATTCTGACGCTGACGTTGATTGCTCGGATTTCAAGCGTATTGATCCTAATGTTGATGCTGACGTGGACCCTGAGTCTGCTGATTCAGTGGACCTGTCTGATTTTTATTTTAATTCTGATTTTGACCTTGTTGGTACTACTGAGGTACTTGGTGTTGATATTATTGAGGTACTTGTTATTGATATTGCTGAGGAGCTTGTGGCTAATATGGTATAGCAATATATTATGCAGCCGCTACATACTGGTATTGGAAATAAGGTATTGGAGCAGGTGTCCGCTTTTGTGCTACATACATCTTCATATGAATGTTTGGACAGTTGAGGCCCTTGTACTTCTCAAATTCGAGTGGTTTGAATTTTGGAAAAATCACCACATCAGGAACTAGCTGCCTTTCTAGAGCACTCAAGCTGGTTGAATTATGCCCCATTTATGACTCTCATTTTTTCTGCCAAGGTGCGACACATTTGTGTAGCTATGGAATCCTAAGTAGTAACAGGGTTGGCCATTGGAGCAGCCATTTGATAATTTTGCGTTTCATACTCATTTTGGATCTCCTCATCAGTGCGAGGAGTGGGGAATTGATTGACAACATGCAGCCTTTTTCAGCGAACCCAGAAGTATGTACAGGCAGAGGCACATGAGTTCCCTCAAGAGGATGAGTGAAACCAGAAGGAAGACCATAAATCACAGGATTGGGAACACGAACTGAAGGTCCTGAATTTGAAGTAGGCCCTTCAACAGGAGCGACATTTCTTGCAGTGGCGGTAACACATATCTCAACTTCTCTTCTGACTAGAGCAAGCATTGTCTCTAGAATCTGATCAATTTTTCTTTTGACAAAGTCGGTTTCCTCTCTCATAACAGCTTGTTCTTCCTGAACTTGATCCATTGCTCTTCTTGTGTTGAAGCGAGTAGTGTATGGTCGTCGAGGAATCAGCTTGAGTTATCTGGAGACGAGGGGGATGAAAATGAGTTTTTTGTTTGAGGAATGAAATGCATGATTCACCCTTAGTGCATATGAATGCATAATTTTATTTTTGATATGCAAAAATGCAATGCCATACCACGTATGGATGCAATGAAATGTCATGTGCAGGTAATGGTATGAGGTAACATTGGCAAAAACAGAATAACCTAATCAGGTAGACTTCCTATATTGGGATAGTTCTAATTTTTTATTACCCATGAAACCCATTCACCATGTTATCTTTAAGAGTTTGTATGAAAGGGTTCCTAGAGTCATGGACCTTAATCAGAATTTCTCCATACAATGCGCAAACCATTTTATGACAACTTCATGAAAAAGATATACTCTAGGTAGGGTCTTTGCATTGACCATACAAGTGTGCTCCTTGGGGATTAATACTACACAACCACCATAGATGGAATGATTTCTAAAAGGTCCTTAGAGTCATTAATCTTAATTGAAGTTATGTCATGCAATGGGCTAGCCATTTTATGACGAACTCAACAAAGAAGATCTACTCCAAGTGGGGTCTTCATGTTAGCCACACAAGGTGTGCTCCTTGAGGACTAACACTACCCAACCAGCTTCTAACTTATGTTTATTCTCTTTTTCACAAAAAGCTCAGGAAGAGAGTTTCACTCAATTAACCAATTCCTAGTGCCCACACATAAATATATACACAGATATAGAAATGCGATAAAGCAATAATAAATGAAATATACAACCAAAGGAGAAGAAAAAACGAAGCTAACACACAAACAAAAGCTAACCAAACTAGGGTGGACTCGCTTAGGAAGTATATCCCCAGCGGAGTCGCCAACTGACGCAATGTGAAAAATACCCGAGCAAAAAGGAATGCTCAAAATATAAACAAAATAGAGTTGCCACTGATGAGGGAAAGGGAAAAAATCGATAAAACCCATGAAACACAAAAAGAATTGGTCATCGCAACCAGATCAGGTTCAAGAGTCGGTTATACAAGGGAGAGGTATTAGCACCCCTCATATCCGGTGTACTCAACGGGACTCATTTAGTTAGTTTCGTATAAGAGTGTTACCATGATATTAGCTTGCGATCTTCTACTTATAGAGTGAGGAAAGAGAAAATAAAAAAAACATTTTTATTAAAAGGGTTTCTAATAAGATTTCAAAATCCCGCTCCTACGTATCACCAAGTGTTATGGAGAACTCAAGGCTATGTAGTTCTACTAAAAAAACTACTTGGTTGATTGCTTTTAAGGAGTGGTCATTTAGATATATCGAGTAACTAAACCTTTGCATTTTGCTCGCTCTTGGAGACTTAAGTTTTTGTTTGTTTCACATCAATATGGATAAAGCATACCCATTTCTAAAAATGTTTTTGAGGTCGCATAAGTGAGGAAAACAAGTTTGATTGGTTAATTTGTTTTTATCATGAAGATTTGATCTTTGCGGAAGGTGAGTAAACATTTGGGTAGAGGTGTGTGTCATACCCCAATTTTGTCCGGACATTTTAACATTTTCATAAATTTAATTTCATATTTAATTTGCATTAGTTGTACAGCATGACATGCATCTCATCATTAATAATATCTAAAGTATCAGTCGGAATAAATTCTTGGAAATACAGACAACTTGATTAAATCATTTCTCAAGTACGTGCAAAATTAACGGGTAAAAAGTTTCGAAATTAAACTTACAGACGCCAGTATTATTAATCTACGATTCACGTAGTTCAGCCTGGTATGCTCGTTACATTTTTCGATGACTTTTTCAGTTGCATTTTAATCCGTTTGAGCCTTTTAATCGGTATAAATTTATTTCAAAATTAAAAGAAATGTTGTATTTCTTCAATAAGTATATTTCGCACTGATCATTTTCATGCATCCGATTTAATTTTTCGATCAAATTTGTGCCCGACTTTTATTGACTTTTAGTGTCTTATTTTTATTCCTTGGTCAAAATAATCAAATGATAGAATTAAGTGAGTAGTTATTTTAGGATTATTTATTTAAATAGATAGTTTACTTTATTTCCAATTTAACTATTAAATACTCTCTTTTCTATATCAAAAAATAAGATAAATAGAAATAATAAAATCAGGAAAGTAAAAAATATCTTCCACCCATCAATAATCTTGAGACATGTGGCGCTTGGGATTCTCTCATTTTGGAGACAACCAAATGCCAGCTAGCAAATTTTTTTCATTTTTTGGATCCTTACCTTCATTCGACTCCGAACGGTTGTTTTTGGGACCACAAATGATAATCCTCTCATAAGATGCCATGTGACAGCTCATGAGAGGAGAGAGGAAAAGTCGTTTGAAAAAGAGGATGAGGTCTAGTTTTTGAGGGGCCACGAAAAAGTTCCTTCTTCTCAAAAAAGGCTCCCTTGGCCAAAATCCCCAGACGATTTTCCTGTCTTCTGCCTCAATAATCTCTCACTCTAAAAAAAAGAAAATAAAGAAAAGAAAAAAAGGAGGAGAATCCATCATCTTCATCTTCCCACTTCAACTCCACGACGCCCTTTCATAGCCTCCGCGCAACATTGTTCCTCTTCGTCGCCTCCACAAACCTCCACCGGCGAAGTTGCAACTTCCATCCACCCATCACATTTCTTCCACCACTGTCACAAGTCCCTCTACGTCTTGATTTTCACCACACCTTTAACATTCTCTTTTCCTTCGTTTCAACCCCGCAACTGTCTCGCCGGACTCATCTCCCACGCTGCATCATCCCTATTCCAACATCATCGCACACCACTCTCCTCCGTCAACAGACAAACTCTCTCCGCCATGATCTGTTTTTCCGGCAACGATCCACCGTCGATCTCCACCAACAATCTCGCCGGCGACACACATACCACCTCCGTCTTTCACCAATATCGACAAACCGCTGACAGAAACTCACCTTTCTTCTCCACACGCAATCAACCTATTCCGGTACCGGATTTCACAAACGATAATAAGGATATTGGTGGAGCGGCTACACGATTATTCGAAGCGTGAACGACATTCTACAATGACTCCATTTGTGCAAATTTTCTTAATAGCATCAACACGTCCACAACTGTGACAACATCGAAACCGACACTTTCAAAACTGTGACAACATCGAAATCATGGGTAATATTCTTAAACCTGCAAGTTTTCTTAAAATCTGCAAGTTTCTTTCTGTCGATTTTATAATGGCGAGTCAAGGCGTCGGTTGATTTTGTTTTCTAATTGGAACTAATAATTTTGTCGGGCCTATGAGATTCGCAAGTTTGAGTTTGAAACATTTGTGTTTTGGGTTTATTCCCTGTTTTATGAATTACCAGCATTATTACTTGTTCATGTTTTGAGTCGGAGTTTACTCCGAATTTGGATTGATAATATCAATGTGTTGCTGCTTTGATTTCGGTACTTTAACTGTTGTAAATGGAACTTGTAAATATTGATGTTGAGTTAGTAGTTGTAAATATTTGTTTCAAGTTATTTGCTTCAATTGTAAGCAGACGAGTTCGTTTGGGGTTCCATGAAAAATGGCAGAAAATTTATGGAGAAGAACGTATAGTCCGATTTGTGATGTTGCACTTTGATATCAGTGTTTATTGTTGTTTCTAGATTTCAAATTTGACAAAAGGGGTCTTTCTTCTGGGGGGTTTCGGCAATCGTCCCTCATGTCCTCTACTGGCTTGGAACTATTATTATTAAAAGAATTTTTGTCACATGGATTATTGGGATTTATAGTGCTAAGAGTTTAGGCTTGTCTCCCTTGATGAACCTTTGTTTTGTATACACCCCATGTGTTATAAATTTTTTGCTCATTGCGTTGAATCACGGTTTTATCCAACGGATTCGACAAACTTCATGTCGGTATGCCGCCAAAACCTAAATAAATTAATAGAATATTTTTCACCGTGTTTGGATTTCGTGAATAACATTAATCGTTGTTATCTCGCATAAATCGGTTCGAGCACACCTATTCAATTAAATCAAGTGATACCATCACTTAAACGTTTTCTCGTTAATTACAATCAATTAATTAAATCATGGCCAATTGGTTAACTATTATTAACTGATTCTAAAATCAACTTGATCATTTGATTTAGGTAAATAATTTTAATAATTAATCTTAATTAATTAATTCAATCAAACTTTAATTAATTAATTTGGTTAATTAAACGGTGATTGACTTATTGCACTCCAATTCATCATCGATTCTAAAGCACACGACCATGATTGAACCATTTAAACAATCACACAACTCTAGATTCAAAGTCGAGCCCATTTTCAAACACCTTTGTAAGTTGATCGCTTTTAAAAGCATCGCCATCAACCTCACATAGCTTACTCTTGGGCTTTCTTACAATGAGACCTATTTGATTATTAATTAATCGAGTATATGATTGATACACTAAAATAAAATTCGACTTATTCGCAAAACACAAAATTAAAACCTCGATCCAATGTCGAGTGTTGTTACTGAAATTAATTAAAATACTTAATCACAATTAATACCGTTTCATTCGAAAGTGAAAAGGGGGATGGTTTTGAGTTTTCAACTCCTCTCCTTGATTATTTGAATACGAGTTCTCTTACTCGGTTAGTCAAATAGTTGTCATTTCTATCTGTTTAAGCTTGGTCAAATCAATTCATTCTCATAATATTGAAATGAAAATGGGGATGGTTTTAAGCCTTTAACTCCTGCCCTCGATTGTTTGAATACGAGTTTTCTTACTCGGTCAGTTAGACACTCGTCATTTCTTCACAAACCTCTAACCAAATTAAATCAAACTAGTTCACAATAACGAAAAATGGAAAGGGAGATGGTTTTGAGCCTTCAGCTCCTCCCCTCAATTGTGTGAATATGAGTTCTCTTACTCGGCTAGTCAAACAATTGTCATTTATCCACAAACTTATAACTTAATCAAATCATTTTCACAATAAACTGTACGAAAAGGGAGATGGTCTTGAGCCTTCGATTCCTCTTCTCAAGTGCTTGGATATGAGTTGTTTTACTCAGCCATTCGAGTACTTGCCGTTTATCTTAAAACATATCAACCATACATAAAACTATTTTCATAATCACTCAGATGAAAAAGAAAGATGTTTAGATTCTTCTATTCCCTTTCCCGACTATTAGGATACGAGTTGTCTTACTCGAATATCCGAGTAATCGTCCTCCAGTCAAAATACCTTAATTATTACTAAAACCTTTTATAATTAGGGATGAAAGTGGAGATGGTCTAGAGTCTTCGATTCCTCTCCTCGGCTATTAGGATACAAGTTATCTTACTCAACTATCCGAGTAATCGTCATCCAACAAAAAAAATCTTGACGCAACAAACCTATCTTTCTTCGCCCACGTGCGATCGAACCCAATCAAACAAAACATTCAACACATTAATCCAACTTGTCACCACCCTGTGACCAAAACCCTTTTTCAAAAGAATAATGTCTAATCCTTTCTAATGCGCACAACAAACCAGTGCTTAAGTCCCCGCCGAGAGTAGACAAGCCAACGTTTAACCTTTAGAACGCCGACCTACACAGTCGTTCATAATACAAAACACACCAACTAATCGTAGTTCCCTGAACTACGAATGTTCTGATTTCCTTATTGCACCATAAGGATACGTAGGGAGGAGATTGATGTATTTTTGCGAGCACACTAATAAAAAACCTCCCATTTTCCCCCTTTTAAGGTTTCCATCCATCTCTTTTCAATATCTTTATCACTCGAAGAAAACAAAGAACATTAGTTAACATTCAAATCGCAAGTTAAACTAAAAGGTTCCTGTTGAGTACAACGGACGTGAAGGATGCTAATACCTTCCCCTTGCGTAATCAACTCTCGAACCCGGATATGGTTGCGATGACCACTATTCTATTTTCTTCAAAGGTTTTATCAATATTTTCCTATTCCTTCATTGGAATGAATAAAGCTCGGTGGCGACTCTGTTCGGACAATATTTTCCGCGTCCATCATGAGGGATCGCATTTTTCGAGGTGCGACAGATGGTGACTCTGCTGGGGACTTAGCTCCAAGCAAGAGAGAGTGAAGCCTAACTTAGTTCAATTTTTGTATTGGGTGTTAACCTTGTTTGTTTGTTATCTTTATTCTATTATTATTCTATTGTAATTATTGTGTTGTGGTTCATTTCCTATGATACTATTAGGGTTCTCTGATTGTTGGTACTTTGTGAGATAGGCTCTCTACCCGAGTCTGAGAAAAACCATAAGATTAAGTTGGTGGTTGTGTAGTGGACGCCCACAAGGAGTCTTCCTTGTTAGGATGATACGAAGACCCCGCCTAGAGGAGATTCTCTTGAGATATTATTGTCCGACGAGCCTTCGTCACGGCGATGTTGTTTCAAGTTGGATCAATGACTCTAGGGACCTTTTAACCCACTCTATCCGGCGGTTATGTTGTATTAACCTACGAAGTTTCAGACTTGTTGGGTTAATACGAAAACCCCAATCAGATGAGATCCCTTGGACGTATTATTACCTTACAGTAATATTTCCAACCTCGATCTATGACTCTGAGAACCTTGTTAGAACCTTGGACTCGAGAGTTGTGTAGTAGAATCTCCATGGAGCCTTCCTTGTTGGAAGAATACGAAGGCCTCACCTAGACGAGATTATCTTAAGGGTATTACTGTCTGACGAGTCTTCGTCATAGCAGTGATGTTCTCAAGAAGAATCGATGACTCTGGGAACCTATTAGCCTTAGAGCCTACCCTTGAAAATTTCAGTAGTCAGAGACACCTATACTTCCTCCTATTATCCTGGTGTACAGGACGCGTGATTTATCTTGAGTATTTGTATTCCTTTGCAAAAGAAACATGGCAGAACTTCATGCATTTGCATATCATCAACATGCATTGCATATCATTTCTCAGGAACAAAAAACTTACAACATATTCTACCTTTTGTCCAGTAACACTGACTACTCGACATCGGTATGAGACGCGCTGCAACTACAAGATGACACTCGAACAGCTTAAAGCAAACCAATTTTCAATGAGGACAGACATTGACTCCATGCAGGCAAAGATGGATCGCTTGCTAGAGACCATGTTGCTCTTAGCCCAGAAGGAGAAGGATGCTGAAACTAGCACCGAAGCCAGAAAAGTTGCTGCTCAGTTTGGATCACCATAGCTTAGCATCCCTGGGGTGACTGACCTCGATGATAACCCTGCCCATCTTAGAGGAGGGTCGATCCTTATTCCAGTCCCAATCGACAATGTGAACCCCCATGAGCATTCTGCTACATCTGCTCGACATGGATCCATGATGGGTGATGAAGATCTGTATGATGCTTTCTTCATACCACAACCCGCCAAACTTGTTGTTGGAGATCTCCTAGACCCAGCTGCTGAGAGACTCCATGATTTGGAAGAGAAATTCAAGTCTTTGGAGGTTCACGCTACTCCCGGTTTGGATGTTGTTGATATGTGTCTAGTGCCAGGTTTGGTGATTCTGCAGAAATTCAAAGTCCCGGACTTTGATAAATACAAAGGGATCAGCTGCCCTAGGACTCACCTCAGATCCTACTGTCGCAAGATGGTTGCCCACGTCAGCAATGATCAACTCCTAATTCATTACTTCCAAGATAGCCTCAGTGGGGCATCCTTGGAGTAGTACATGCAGTTGGAGAGAGGACAGGTCCAATCATGGAGAGACCTTGCTGAAGCCTTCCTTAGGCAGTATCAGTACAATACTGATCTAGCACCCAATCGCACCCAGCTGCAAGACATGACTCAACGTAATAACGAATCATTCGAAGAATATGCCCAGCGTTGGAGAGAGCTAGTAGCTTGTGTCCAGCCTCCTCTCCTTGATAAGGAGCTAATCGATATGTTTATGGGAACTCTTCATACTCAATACATGGAGAAAATGGTAGGATCCAGCTTCCCAACTTTTGTTGAGGTTGTCTCTGTGGGAGAACGAATCGAGAGCCAGATCAGGAAAGGAAAGATGTCTTGCACCGCCAATGCTTTGGGGGGGATGAAGAAACCCTATCCCAATCTCCCAAAGAAGCCAGAGGGTCAGGCCAACGCCATAATGAGAGGAGGAGGATATAGGGTGCATCCGTATGTTCCTATGCCTTACCATCAGGTTTTCGTTGTCATCCCAACACCGTATCAGCCACCATATCAGCAACCCTATCAGCAACAACATCAGCAGTCGTACCAACAGCCAGCTTACCAGCAACCACACCAAAATCAACAGCAACGTGCTCCACCACCACGTCACCCTAACAAGCAAAGGGTAAGGAGGCCGAAAAGACATTTTGATCCGCTGACAATACCATATAGCAAGATCCTCCCCTACCTGCTAAAGGATGGGTCAATTGTTTTGAAGGAGCTAACACCTGCAACCCCACCCTATCCACCGGGATATGATGCCAATGCTCATTGTGAGTATCATATGGGTGCCCTAGGGCACACAGTGGAGAATTACAAGGCCTTCAAACACAAGGTTCAAGATCTGATTGACAGTAAGGCAGTGTCTTTCATGCCAGTTAGGCCAAACGTTGCAACAAACCCCATGTTGGCGCATGCGGAGCAGAGTGAAGCTCGAAGATAAAGCTTCTCACCGACCTCAATAAGTCGAGCACTCCCAAACAAAGAATCAAGAGATGAAGGCCCGTTTCTTTCAATAAAGGCGACCATTATGCCATTTTTACCATTTCACATTCTTGTAATTTGTTCTTGTTTGTCTAAGTATTGTATGCTTTAAACATCTTTATTTATATTTGGTTGTATTAATGGGATGATTATGCATGTTTTGAATTAATCTTTCATATTCACTCATCTATCACATTTGCAAAGCACGAACACATACTTTTCCACTTCACTTTCTTTATCACATTGTTGTTAGTAAATGTTGGAAGGAGGATGATGAAAACAAAATACTCATAATTGTTGATTGTATGCTTTCGAATAAAATCTTGCTAATGATGTACAGGCATTATTTCAAAACCCCAAACACCGGAGAGATAAGGAGTTAATCCCTAGTCAACCACTTCGAGCCTAGAAGTAGGAGTTTCTTTCGGATCTACAAAACCCTTACGCTTCACCTGAGGCAGGGTAGTGTTCAGTTAATCTGACTACGCATCCAAATCACAAGAGGAAATATCCCATGTGAGGGTCAACCGCATGATATTTCTCGCACATATCCTAAAGTGTCGAAGGAACCATACAAAATCCAAAATTTATGTCGGTTGTTCTTCAATAACCAATGACTTGGCAGTTATAATTTCCAAAAACAAAATCAAAGAAAGAGCCCACTAAGTCCAACACCCTAAAATGAGACTTAGGCAAAAACTGGGGCAATCCCGATGGATTAAAGCTTCAACAAACGCTTCATGCAAAAGTTAGGGATCAAGACAAAAAAAATCAAAAAAGGCAATAAGAGTCCTCAACAGAACAAAACAAGATCCGGTGACCATCATACCCAAATCAAAGGGTCACCAGTAGTCCATGAAGAGCAAAATAAGATGACTTCCATCTCAAGAGATTTTACACTGTTGAACTCTCGTAAAAATAGAGTGTGTGTTGAGTTAACTGAATGTAGGATTGGAGATCATCAGGAAGAAGGGGTGGGTTAAAACAAACTTTGAGCCTTATATCCTTTCGTTTCAATAACCATGAACCAAGCCACGTTACAACCCTCAAAATACCTAATTGAAGTAGGGTTTATTCTGAAAGCATATTACATCAAGGTTGCGTAAGTTGACTCCTAGAGATTTGCTAATATCACTCACACACTGGCTAAATCAACATCGCGTTTGGACTCATGGTCCACTCGCTACACACTACCACGACACCCCTAAATGAATGATTGTTTTTCAAAACTTGCATAACTATTGCATTAAAATCACCATTTCTAGAATGAGCAAATCTTAAACCGCAAGTCAGTACTTGACATCAAGGAAATTCCAACAAGGGGCAATTCAAGAGGCACTTGATCGTCGATGATGACACGAATCAAGACCATCTCATAACCCTATGGATCGGGGGCATGGCATCTTTTGATTATGTTGACTTAAGGAGTAGTCAGTGTAAGACAAATCTCCAAGCATCAGTTGATCAGGGAGGAAAGACACTTCAATACTCAGTCCGTCTGAGGCAAGTCCTTCAACGGCTAATCAAGGGACAGGCGATTGCAAGAGTCATACGTTGGAGGAAACGAACTCAGACCATGTCATGGGATAATCATTCCTAAAGGTTTTCCTCTTAAGGATAATTTCCTTTAAACACCCTACAGACTTGGGCAAAGCAAGTTGCAAGGGGCAAGTTCCCCTCATGTCCTCATTCCGGTCAAGCAAACTGTGTCAGACACTGGAAGCGGTCTGAAATCACAACCAAAACGTCAAAAGTTCATACCAGTGCAACATCACATATTGACAAGAAACCTTGGGGCACATTAAAAGCATAATTATCATGCGTTGATCATGTCGCTATGCTCAGTTGCAAGTTGGCCAAACATCTCGAGAGGAGAAGTCGAGATCGCCTCAAAGACAAATACACAACATATCGGTAAGAGATCAAACTTGGGGCACCAAGAGTATCCACTCCTATTGCATGTTCATCATATCATCAACTACCGAGTGTCGGGAAGTCAGATCTTTTCACCAACCAACAGTCCAATCCATAACGACAATTACAAAAAAGTCCACCTTGCTGGCACCCACACAAGAACAAATATAACCAGCATTGGCATCCAGAAAATACATCGCCTTTGAAAAAGGGGGAAAATCCCAAACAAACCAATAAGCCTTCACATTCAAACATGCGTCACATGCACTGCGTGCATCACCTCATACATAACGCATACATGACATTTATGCATATAGCACGAATCAAGATCCAAGGTTTTGGTCGTAGGTGTCCAGGCCAACCCTCAGTTGAGTCATTGTTATTTTCTCTGAGTGAGTTTCTACCTTATATTGTTGGGTGTTCCCCATTGAGTTACATCCTTTAACCTTTTGTTGATAAGATGTTATCCTTAGCTAAGTAAGACAATGTTTCTTTAAACTCCTACCTTGTTTCTCATTGAGCGTTCCTCAATGAGTTGTTTCCTTTAACCTTCGGTAAAGTGGAAATTACATCTTTCAGAGAATATTTTTCTGCAACCTTTTGTTGTCAATACCCCATGCAAGTCTTGACCAGTAATGTTCTAATACTACCCAACAAGTCGGGCTTATTGAACTTTGACAGTAGCCTTATTTTTCCAAATATTTTTCTCACTATCATCCTTTTGGTGAAAGTCCATTGAGGAATAATATTAATCATCGCCCTGTTCACGATAACCGTTATCCTTTTGGTAATGGTAAATCCTTGACATTTGTGATCTTACCGTCATCCTTTTGGTGTCTAAGATCCCTAGAGTTTTGGTCCAACCTTCATTCTTTTGGTGAATGGAGACCTCTCATTATTAAAGCTTATTCTCATCCTTTTGGTGGTAACAAGTTTTGTCGTTTGATCTTACCGTCATCCCTTTGGTGTCGGCGATCCTTGAAGTTTTGTCCCAACCTTCATCCTTTCGGTGAATGGCGACCTCATTATTAAAGCTTATTGTCATCCTTTTGGTGGTAACAAGTTTTATCGTTTGATCTTACCGTCATCCCTTTGGTGTCGGCGATCCTTGAAGTTTTGTCTCAACCTTCATCCTTTCGGTGAATGGCGACCTCTGCAATTATTACAGCTTACCGTCATCCTTTTGGTGCGGGGATCCTTGTGGTGATAAGGATCCTTGTCATTTTGGTTCAACCGTCATCCTGTTGAGATGGTGATCTCTATTATCATGTCTAATCATCATCCTTTTGATGATGACGTCTAGTTCGACCTGATTATCATCCTTTTGGTGGTAACAAGTTTTGTTCTTTAATAGTACCTTCATCCTTCTGGTGATGGTGATTGTTGTGTGCTTATTATCATCCTTTTGGTGGTAACAAGCTTTGTTGTTTAATAGTACCTTCATCCTTTTGGTGATGGTGATTGTTGTGTGCTTATTATCATCCTTTTGGTGGTAACAAGCTTTGTTGTTTAATAGTACCTTCATCCTTTTGGTGATGGTGATTGTTGCGACTTATTATCATCCTTTTAGTGGTAACGAGTTTCGCGTTTTTGATCTTACCTTCATCCTTTTGGTGATGGTGATCATTAGAGTTATTAACTTATTATCATCCTTTTGGTGGTAACGAGTTTTGTTTTTGATCTTACCTTCATCCTTTTGGTGATGGTGATCATTAGAGTTATCGACTTATTATCACCCTTTTGGTGGTAACGAGTTTTGTGTTGATCTTACCTTCATCCTTTTTGTGATGCTGATCATGGGGTTTGTCGATTTATTATCATCCTTTTGG
Organism: Lathyrus oleraceus; assembly: GCF_024323335.1. Taxonomy (NCBI): domain Eukaryota; kingdom Viridiplantae; phylum Streptophyta; class Magnoliopsida; order Fabales; family Fabaceae; genus Lathyrus; species Lathyrus oleraceus. Next base: position 78,801,490 of record NC_066585.1, read on the forward strand.
TGGTAACGAGTTTTGTGTTGATCTTACCTTCATCCTTTTGGTGATGGTGATCATGGGGTTTGTTGACTTATTATCATCCTTTTGGTGGTAACAAGTTTGTTTGTTGTTGATCATACCTTCATCCTTTTGGTGATGGTGATCGTTTGAAGTTTATGACTTATTATCATCCTTTTGGTGGTAACAAGTTTGGTGTTGATCTTACCTTCATCCTTTTGGTGACGGTGATCATTTGGGTCGTTGAGACTTTTTATCATCCTTTTGGGGATAAAAAGTTCTGTTGTTGGTCGTACCTTCATCCTTTTGATGATGGTGATAGTTGAAATCGATGAGTTAACTATCATCCTTTTGGTGGTAGTCCTGCTATTATCCTTTCGGTAACGGAAAGCTTTATCAAAATAACCATCATCCTTTTGGTGACGGACGACATCCTTTCGGTGATGAAAATATTCGAGTTTTATTGTGTCCAACTATCCCCCATTGGGCGACAGCAAGTTTGGATATTAAACTTACCATCATCCTTTTGGTGACGGCTACCTTTGAAGCTTGGTATTCCATCGTCCTTTTGATGATGACGATCCTGAAAATTGTGGTGAACTACTATCATCCTTTTGATGATGGCAATTTGCACTGTCATCCTTTTGGTGCTAGAAAACTTGTTCAGTTTTAGTCCCACATTTGTCCTTACGTCAAAACGACCTTTACGAGATTTGAGTGTCGACGTGAGGGTTGGCATTAATCGGATGTTCTACCTTTATTACCTTGGTGCTGTTTGAATTCATTGCATTTTTTTTCTGCATTCCTCCATTGCATTTCAAAGGACAAAATTTGGGTCACTTCGTATTTAATTACCTTCCACCACGAATGTACGAAGACCGTTGTCATTCTTACCTTCTAGTTCAAGTTAATTAAATAGGGGCAGCTGTCATACCCCAATTTTGTCCAGACATTTTAACATTTTCATAAATTTGATTTCATTTTTAATTTGCATTAGTTGTACAGCATGACATGCATTTCATCATTAATAATATCAAAAGTATCAGTCGGAATAAATTCTTGGAAATACAGACAACTTGGTTAAATCATTTCTCAAGTACGTGCAAAATCAGCGGGTAAAAAGTTTCAAAATTAAACTTACAGACGCCAGTATTATTAATCTACGGTTCGCGTAGTTCAGCCTGGTATGCTCGTTACATTTTTCGACGACTTTGTCAGCTACATTTTAATCCGTTTGAGCCTTTTAACCGGTAAAAGTTTATTTCAAAATTAAAAGAAATGTTGTATTTCTTCAATAAATATATTTCGCACTGATCTTTTTCATGCATCCGATTTAATTTTTCGACCAAATTTGTACCCGACTTTTATTGACTTTTAGTTGTCTTAATTTTATTCCTTGATCAAAATAATCAAATGATAGAATTAAGTGAGTAGTTATTTTAGGATTATTTTAGGATTATTTTTTTTAATAGATAGTTTACTTTATTTCCAATTTAACTATTAAATACTCTCTTTTCTATATCAAAAAATAAGATAAATAGAAATAATAAAATCAGGAAAGTATAAAATATCTTCCACCCATCAATAATCTTGAGAAATGTGGCGCTTGGGATTCTCTCATTTTGGAGACAACCAAATGCCAACTAGCAGATTTTTTTCATTTTTTGGATCCTTACCTTCATTTGACTCCGAACAGTTGTTTTTGGGACCACAAATGATAATCCTCTCATAAGATCCCGTGTGACAGCTCATGAGAGGAGAGAGGAAAATTCGTTTGAAAAAGAGGATGAGGTCTAGTTTTTTAGGGGCCACGAAAAAGTTCCTTCTTCTCAAAAAAGGCTCCCTTGGCCAAAATCCCCAGAAGATTTTCCTGTCTTCTGCCTCAATAATCTCTCACTCTAAAAAAAAGAAAATAAAGAAAAGAAAAAAAGGAGGAGAATCCATCGTCTTCATCTTCCCACTTCAACTCCACGACACCCTTTCATAGCCTCCGCGCAACACTGTTCCTCTTCGTCACCTCCACGAACCTCCACCGGAGAAGCCGCAACTTCCATCCACCCATCACATTTCTTCCACCGCCGTCACAAGTCCCTCTCCGTCGCGATTTTCACCACACCTTTAATTGTCTCTTTTCCTTCGTTTCAACCCCTCAACTGTCTCGTCGGACTCATCTCCCACGCTGTCATCATCTCTATTCCAACATCATCGCACATCACTCTCCTCCGTCAACAGACGAACTCTCTCCGCCATGATCTGTTTTTCCGGCAACGATCCACCGTCGATCTCCACCAACAATCTCGCCGGCAACACACATACCACCTCCGTCTTTCACCAATATCGACAAACCGCTGACAGAAACTCACTTTCCTTCTCCACACGCAATCAACCTATTTCGGTACCGGATTTTGCTGACGATAATAAGGATATTGGTGGAGCGGCTACACGATTATTCAGAGCGTGAACGGCATTCTACAGTGACTCCATTTGTGCAAATTTTCTTAATAGCATCAACACGTCCCCAACTATGACAACATCGACACCGACACTTCCAAAACTGTGACAACATCGAAATCGTGGGTAATATTCTTAAACCTGCAAGTTTTCTTAAAATCTACAAGTTTCTTTCTGTCGATTTTATAATGGCGAGTCAAGGCGTTGGTTGATTTTGTTTTCTAATTGGAACTAATAATTTTGTCGGGCCTATGAGATTCGTAAGTTTCAGTTTGAAATATTTGTGTTTTGGGTTTATTCCCTGTTTTATGAATTACCAACATTATTACTTGTTCACGTTTTGAGTCAGAGTTTACTCCGAATTTGGATTGATAATATCAATGTGTTGCTGCTTTGATTTCGGTACTTGAACTGTTTTAAATAGAACTTGTAAATATTGATGTTGAGTTAGTAGTTGTAAATATTTGTTTCGAGTTATTTGCTTCAACTGTAAGCAGACGAGTTCGTTTGGGGTTCCATGGAAAAATGGCAGAAAGTTTATGGAGAAGAACGTATAGTCCGATTTGTGATGTTGCACTTTGACATACGTGTTTATTGTTGTTTCTAGATTTCAAATTTGACAAAAAGGGTCTTTCTTCTGGGGAGTTTTTGGCAATTGTCCCTCATGTCCTCTACTGGCTTGGAACTATTATTATTAAAAGAATTTTTGTCACATGGATTATTGGGATTTATAGTGCTAAGAGTTTAGGCCCGTTTCCCTTGATGAACCTTTGTTTTGTATACACCCCATGTATTATAAATTTTTTGCTCGTTGTGTTGAATCATGATTTTATCCAACGGATTCGACAAGCTTCATGTCGGTATGCCGCCAAAACCTCAATAAATTAATAGAATATTTTTCACCGCGTTTGGATTTCGCGAATAACATTAATCGTTGTTATCTCACATAAACCGGTTTGAGCACACCTATTTGATTAAATCAAGTGATACCATCACTTAAACGCTTTCTTGTTAATTACAATCAATTAATTAAATCATGGCCAATTAGTTAATTACTATTAACCGATTCTAAAATTAACTTGATCATTTGATTTAGGTAAATAATTTTAATAATTAATCTTAATTAATTAATTCAATCAAACTTTAATTAATTAATTTGGTTAATTAAATGGTGATTGACTTATTGCACTCTAATACGTCATCGATTCTAAAGCACAAGACCATGATTGAACCATTTAAAAAATCACACAACTCTCGAATCAAAGTCGAGCCCATTTTCAAACACCTTTGTAAGTCGATCGCTTTTAAAAGCATCGCCATCAACCTCACATAGCTTACTCTTGGGCTTTCTTACAATGAGACTTATTAGATTATTAATTGATCGAGTAGATGATTGATACACTAAAATAAAATTCAACTTATTCGCAAAACACAAAATTAAAACCTCGATCCAATATCGAGTGTTGTTACTGAAATTAATTAAAATACTTAATCACAATTAATACCGTTTCATTCGAAAGTGAAAAGGGGGATGGGTTTGAGTTTTCAACTCCTCTCCTCGATTATTTGAATACGAGTTCTCTTACTCGGTTAGTCAAATAGTTGTCATTTCTATCCGTTTAAGCTTAGTCAAATCAATTCATTCTCGTAATATTGAAATGAAAAGGGGGATGGTTTTAAGCCTTTAACTCCTCCCCTCGATTGTTTGAATACGAGTTTTCTTACTCAGCTCGTCATTTCTTCACAAACCTCTAACCAGATTAAATCAAACTAGTTCACAATAACGAAAAATGGAAAGGGGGGTGGTTTTGAACCTTCAAATCCTCCCCTCAATTGTGTGAATACGAGTTCTCTTACTCGGCTACTCAAACAATTGTCATTTTTCCACAAACTTATAACTTAATCAAATCATTTTCACAATAAACTATACGAAAATGGAGATGGTCTTGAGCCTTCGATTCCTCTCCTCAAGTGCTTGGATATGAGTTGTTTTACTCAGCCATTCAAATACTTGTCGTTTATCTTAAAACATATCAACCATACATAAAACTATTTTCATAATCACTCAGATGAAAAAGAAAGAGGTTTAGAGTCTTCTATTCCCTTTACCGACTATTAGGATACGAGTTGTCTTACTCGACTATCCGAGTAATCGTCATCCAGTCAAAATACCTTAATTATTACTAAAACCATTTATAATTAGGGATGAAAGTGGAGATGGTCTAGAGTCTTCGATTCCTCTCCTCGGCTATTAGGATACAAGTTGTCTTACTCAACTATCCGAGTAATCGTCATCCAACCAAAAACATCTTGACACAACAAACATATCTTTCTTCGCCCACGTGCGATCAAACCCAATCAAGCAAAACATTCAACACATTAATCCAACTTGTCACCCCCGTGTGACCAAAATCCTTTTTCAAAAGAACACTGTTTAATCCTTTCTAATGCGCACAACAAACCAGTGCTTAAGCCTCCGCCGAGAGTAGACAAACCAACGTTTAACCTTTAGAACGCCGACCTACACAGTCGTTCATAAAACAAAACACACCAACTAATCGTAGTTCCCCGAACTACGAATGCTCTGATTTCCTTATTGCACCATAAGGATACGTAGGCAGGAGATTGTTGTATCTTCGCGAGCACACTAATAAAAAACCTCTCATTTTCCCCCTTCTAAGGTTTCCATCCATCTCTTTTCAATATCTTTATCACTCGAAGAAAACAAATAACATAAGTTAACATTCAAATCGCAAATTAAACTAAAAGGTTCTCGTTGAGTACAACAGACGTGAGGGGTGTTAATACCTTCCCCTTGCGTAATCAACTCCCGAACCCAGATATGGTTGCGATGACCGCTATTCTATTTTCTTCAAAGGTTTTATCCATATTTTCCTATTCCTTCTTTGGAATGAATAAAGTTCGGTGGCGACTGTTCGAACAATATTTTCCGCGTCCATCGCGAGGGATCGCATTTTTCGAGGTGCGATAGTGTACACCAAGCGTGCGCTTACTTGGGGCTTGCATGTATAGCTTTCATTGTCCTTTTATTTTAAGTTTTTTAATGTGTTTTTGATTTGAAAGACTAATCATTATTTTGAATCTGGTGTGCTCCAAACACTCGACAATTGAGGGTCTAAAGAGATGTGCATCTCTTGGTCCTTTTTTTAAACTTTTATTATGAAAAAGGTTATGCATCAACGACTTGACGTTGGATCAAGCGTTGCAAGTTGATTTATGAAAGGGTTTGAATTAATCGGGAGCGATGATCGACCTTGCATTCAATTTGGATTTGATTTGGGAAAAAGACTTGACGTTGAATCGGGTGTTTGTTTTTTTGTTCTTTTTCTGAAAGTGGTTGATTTTAATCTTTGAATTAACAATCAATTAAAACAATAAAAATAAATGAAAGCGGTAAACTTATTACACATTACAGGAACGGGGGTATAGTTTGTCGAATAGAGATACAATACAACAATTAACAAAACAAACTCAATAAATAACTATAAATAACAAATATCTCGTTGTAAGAAGACCCAAGAGAAAGCCAAGGGACCAAAAATAAATCGAGGTTTTGAACTACTGAATTTAATACTATGTTAAGCAATCGTAAAATGATTAATGTAGGAATCACACTATTCTGGAGTCGGCCAATAAACTATATGTGTTTGAGCAATTTATGAAGTTAAATTGAATTTTTAACTTCAAAATTGCAATGCATCTGTGAAAAACCGATGGGACAAATAAATCGACATTTCTTTTTAATAATTTTTAAAAGTAATCAATTTAATCAAATAAATAATAAATGATAATAATAATAAACAAATTATTATTATTATTATTATAATAACAACAATAATAAATAATAAAAATATATCATAATAACAATTATTATTATTATTATTATTATTAATGATCAATAATAATGATAATGACAATAATTATTATTAATAATACATAAAAATAAATAATAAGCAATAATAAAATCAACAAAAATAATAAACAATAATAATTATAATTATTAATAAATCATAATAATCAATAATAATAATAATTAACAATGGTAATAAAAAATTAATAATAATGACAATAATAATAATGAATCGATACCATAATAATTAATAATAATAATAATAATAACAATAATAATAATAATAATAATAATAATAATAATAATAATAATAAATAAAAACACACGAGAGGTGCAAATGAGATCTAGTGTGAAAAAAAATCAAACAAAGCTCAACCCAAAAGAAAACAAACCTAAATAAATTTAATCTACACTTAAATAAATAAAAATGATAAAACAATAAAAGTGATTAAAAAATCAAAAAAGAATATGGGAGGGGGCGATTGGACAAAGAGAGGAGAAAATTTTCAATTCAAAAACTCTTCACTCCCTGTCTGACATGTGGCAGGGAGAAATAGTCAAAAAAAAAGAAAAGAAAAAAGGCAGAATCAAGAGAAGGAGAAAAAGCAGTCTCTCTTCAACTCTCAACTTTGGTTTTCAACAACAATAACAAAACAGAAAATCCATGAATAAACAAACAAAAGTATCAAAACAAGTAACACTTTGGCTTTTAGAAGAGTATATCTCTCACTCTAAATCTGGTGGTGGTGGCTTAAGTGTTGTTTCAGAGGGAGTTCAAGGTGCGACGGCGGTTGTTGGAACTATAGATCTGAGTTGATGGAGGAATATGTGGTGGCCGACGTAGAAGACAAGTGTGGTGGTTATGGAGCTTATGTCGGTGAGTTTGAAAATGGGATAGCGATTGTTTGAAATGGGTCGGCGATGTGAGAGAGATGGAAGGAAATGGAGAAGTTGAGAGCGTGAAGATGAGGAACGTTAAGAAAGTTTCTCAGTCTTTTTTTTCTACTTGCTTTCTGGTTTTATGAGAGAGAGAGAGAGAGAGAGAGAGGTATGTGGTTTTTAAAGGTTGTGTAGAAGTTTGAGACAAGTTGTAGAAGGTGGTTTTGAGTTGAATGAAGATGTTATATTATTTAAGTTTGTTGTGTTATGGTGAAAAGGTGATGGTGATGAGAGTGTTCTTTGATGGTGTATGAGGTGAGGCGGTGATGATGGTTGTTAGAAGATGAAGGTTGAAGTGTTGGAAGTTATAAGAGGAAAAAGGTGAGATGATAATGGTGAAGAAGAAGAAGAAGAAGAAGAAGAAGAAGTTATGTGGAAAGAAGTTTGTAGGAAAAGAAAATGTAGAAGTGAAGGAGTTAATGGTTGTAGTGATGTGAAGTGTATATCATGAAGAAGACGAGGGAGGGCAGTTTGCGTGAGATGTGAGAGAGATCAGATATTTTTTGAGAAAAATCATGAGATATTTCTTTTGTAGCGAGTTGGTGAAGAGTTGTGTTGTGAAGAAAATATTCTGAGAGAGAAAACGTGGGATGGGGGGAAAAGAGGGAAAATGACAAGTGTTGTATGGTGATTGGTCTTTCATAAAAAAAACTTAATTCAAAGTTTTAAATAAAATTATTGTTCTTACTAAATAAATTTAAAAATAAATAACACAAACTAAAATTGAACCAAAAACATAAATAATTCTGAATAAATCCAACGATTATTTTGGCTAAAAAATAAAAATAATCAGATAGAAAATACATAAAAATTGAGTACAAAAATGCCCAAAAAAATTAAACTGAATGCACCAAAATGATCAGCACAAAATATACTTCTCAGAAACATACATGTTTTAATCAAATTTTAAAATAAAAAACGACCGGTTAAAAGGCTCAGGCTGACCAGAATACAACCAAAAAAGTAGTCAAAAAACTAAAACGAGCACGTTAGGTTAAACTACGTGAACATATACTGACGATTGCAAACTCGATTTTAAAATTTTACGTCCTCTAATTCGACGTACATTTGAATTTTGATTCAAATGATCCGTATGTATATCTATAAATTTATGTTTGTGATATTTTAGGTGTTACACTAAACAAAATGCATGTTGTGATAAGTAGAAAATGCAAATGTCTTATGAATGTGTTGCTTTACCGATCAAATAATTATGAATTGACAATCAGATGCAAAGAAATCTCTCTTGGACCATTTACTTCTGATTCTCAATTACAATTAAAATACTACGAAGATTCAAATTACGACAATACTCATGATTATCACCCTCTAGACCTCTGAAACATGATGCAATGGAATTTTACGATGCACTGAGATTGAGAAATCAAGCTTTTTAACTTCTTAATCAAACAAAATGACTGAATGAATGTCATCAAGACCAAATAAAATTCCAGAACTCTTGACTTTTCATCTAAATCCTGATGAATGCTTTTGATTGAAAGAATGCATGATAAAATAAAACGATTGCACCATGGTGATGCGAGTGAAAAAGTCAGGATAAAATTTAGGGTATGACAAGTCCCTTAACTTAAAAAAGGTTCATATTAATCTCTTAATTTTTTAAAATGTACCATGTTAATTTTTTATGTCTAATTAATGACAAATTTAACGACCAATTTCTAAGTTTTTTCGCAACTAAAAAATGACTAACATGATATAGTGTGAAGATTTAAGGATTCAATATGGACCTTTTTATGTTAAATGACTAAAATGAACTCTGATATTAACATATTGAACCAAAAAGAATATTAATCATTTTTTTCTTTAAAAGGGAAAACAATTTCAAAGACAAGTTCAAAAATATCATTGAAGAACGATTGATATGGAGTGGTAGAAGTACAAGATGGATTGATGACCTATCATAATCAAGTCATTTCCTTTATTTCTAATGTCATTTACCTTTTTTGTTATCTGTTAAGAGAAAAAAATCCAATTCACGTGCATGTAATCGATTACACTTTATGTCAACCGGTTACACCCCTTTAATTTTGTCAAACGAAAACTTACTACTATAGCAAAGTGCAACCGGTTAACGTAATATGTCAATCAGTTACACCTGAGAGGTTTCATTTGTTCTTTTGTTTGATAATTGTACCTCGTCATGTAATTGTATAAATATCCATGAGGTACTTCATGAATAACAGATTGTATATTTTCAACCTCAATTTTACTCTCTCTCACTCTCTCCCTTTCCACACTCAATTCCTTAATTATTCATCAACCTTTTGGTTCCAAGTTCTAACATTTGACATCAAGATCCTGGTTTAATCCATCAAACACCTAGTGTGAAATCATGACTTCTGTCTCCAATGAAAGAATTCCTACAAATCTCCCAATTCTCGATGCAGAGAATCACGACAAATGGTGCAAACAAATGAAGGTGTTGTTTGGTTATCAAGATGTTCCTGAAGTGATCAATAACGAGGTATTTACATTTGTTGAAGGTGTAACAGATGCACAACGATCTAAGCATAAGGAGTAGAAGACGAAAGATTACAAGGCGTTGTTTTTTATCCATCAATGTGCTGATGCAAATAATTTCGAGAAAGTTGGTGATTGCGCATCATCGAAGCAAGCATGGGAAATCTTGGAGAATATGCAGGGGCTGACAAGGCAAAGGTTATGAGGTTACAGACTCACAAATGTCAGCTTGAGTTGATTCAAATGGAGAAGAAGAAGATCATCAACGATTTTATGACGAGAATTACTCGGTTGGTGAACCAAGTAAAGGCATGTGGAGAAACGATCACAGAGTAATATGTTGTCGTGAAAATCTTGTGTTCTTTGACGTCAATATTTGACAATGTAGTTGTTGCAATAGAGGAATCAAAGGATCTTGCGACAATGAGAAAAGAGAAGTTGTAAAGCTCTCTTGAGGCACATGAGCAGAGAATGGAAGAAAGGAATGTTAATAAGGTAAGGAGGATATCGCTTTGCAAGCTCATTTCAATGAGAGAGACAAGAAGGCGAAGGTAAAGTGGCCATAAACAAAGGTAGGGGGAACTTTAAGAATTTTGGTGGAAGAGAGTCTCAAAGTTCAAAGAACTCAACATTCCAAAAGGGTGAAAACTGTGGTAATAGGGTTGTTGGATCAAACAACTCTGGAGGGGACAATGTTAGAGGTGAAAGAGGTAGACGAATGGTTGACAAGAGCAGTGCGCAATGTTATAATTTTCAAAAGCTTAGTAATTTTGCAAGAGAGTGCAATGCCAACAAGAAGATGAAGCTATATTTTCTAGACAATAGTTTGATTATGAGAGCATATTCTTGGTCATGATCATAGAGGGAGAATGCAGCAAACAACAACAGCAGTTCGAAAAACACTTCATAACCAAAGTGTAATCGGTTGCAGCTTTATGCCAACCGATTACATACTAAAGAAAATCCAATGGTGACTTTGAAGGAATCAGTGCAGTGCAGGATCAATGGTATTTGGACTTCGGGTGTCCAACGCATATGACGGGGAGGAAATATTGGTTTGTTACAATCAAACGTGCCATGAAGAACAAGCTTAAATTCGCGGATGATACCACTCTAGCAGGGGAAGGGATCAGTGATGTATCAATCGAGATAAGGGATGGTAGACATTCTTTGATAAAGGATTTGTTCGTATACTTTTGAAATCAAGTGTAATATTATAAGTATTGGTCAATTGCTTGAGAATGGTTACAAGATTCACATGGAGAACAATGTGTTACACGTTATGGATGCAAACAGGGTTTTGGTCTTTAAGGCTCCTATGGATCCCAATAGAACTTTAAAGGTTGAGTTGAAGGTTATGGAGCATAGATGTCTAACTACTACAGCTAGTAGAGAATACTGGTTATGGTATTATAGGGTTGGGCATCTTAACTTTAGAGATCTCAATGCCTTGCAAAATAATGGAATGGTAACGGGGTTGCCATTGATCAACATATCGGCTAAAATTTGTGAAGAATGTGTGCAAGCGAAACAACATAAGGGAAAATTCAACAAGGATGTAGTTTGTAGAACCAAGTGTCGCATTGAGGTGGTAATATATATTTTGTCACCTTCATTGATGATCATAGTAGCAAACTATGGACATACCTAATCAAGAGAAAGGATGAGGTATTCGAAGTGTTTCAGAAGTTCAAGTACAAGGTTAAAAGGAAAAGCAGTCACAAGCTCAAATTTCTCAAAACAGGTGGTGCAGGCGAATGTCTCAAATGGCTTTGGGAGATTTTGTGATCAAGAGGGCATAGTACATGAGGTAGTACCATTATATACACCACAGCAAAACGGTGTTGCCGAAAGAAAGAATCAATCGATTATAAGCATGGTGAGAACCGATTGCACTAATATGTCAACCGATTACACTAGTGAAAACTTTATTCCTGTAGTGTTGGAAGGTGCAGAACCAGCCTCCATTGAATCCCGAATGGAAGAGAATGTGAGAAGATCAACAAGGCAGAGTGACTTGCCTCTAAGACTCCAAGATTGTGAGTTGTTCCGAGATAACGAAGTCAATGACGATGGTGATTTCGTCCATTTTACACTTATGGCCGAATCTGAACCCGTTAAAACAAACGAGGCTTTGAGTGATACAAAATGGATTTGTGTTATGAAGGAGGAGATGGAGTCGATTGAGAAGAATAAGACATGGAAGTTAGTTAATCTAGTGGGAGGAAAGAAGCCAATTGGTGTAAAATAGGTGTACAAAGTAAGGCAAATCTCAATGGTGAAATAATCAAGCATAAGGCTCGATTAGTTGCAAATAGATTCTTGCAAAGAGAATGCATAGACTTTGAAGAGCTATATGCATCGGTGGCTAGTTATTGATATTGTGAATAACAACAATTGGTTCATCTACTAAATGGATGTCAAAACTGTGCTTTTGAACAGACCGCTTGAAGAAGAGGTAGACGTAGAACATCCTTGGTTTTGTTGTGAAAAACCAAGAGTCAAAGTTCTACAAATTGAAGAAAGCGTTATACAGTTTGAAAAAAGCTCTAAGAGCTTGGAACAAGAGGATAAATGGTTTCTTAAAGGTTGACTTCAAGAAGTGTGTATCCGAACACAGTGTGTATGTGAAGAAGGATACAAATGAAGGGGTGATAATCATTTGTCTATATGTAAATGATTTGTTGATTACGGGCAGTAGTGAGTAATACATTTCTATGTTCAAGGAGAGCTTATGAAGGAGTTTGAGATGACCGACCTTTGCCTCATGACATACTTCTTTGGTATTGTGTTTTACAAGTCAAAAAAGGGACCGCTCATGCATCAAAGAAGGTATGTGCTTGAGATTTTAAAGTTTGAAATGGAGCATTGTAATGAGGTTGTTACTCTGCTTGAACCGATGTTGCAATTGTCAAAGAATGAGAGTGAGTAAGATGTTAATCCAACTCAATATATGAGGTTGATTGGATCCTTGTGTTACTTGTATTGAGTTTTACAAGTCAAATAAGGGACTGCTCATGCATCAAAGAAGGTATGCGCTTGAGATTTTGAAGTTTGAAATGGAGCATTGTAATGAGGTTGTTACTCCGGTTGAACCGATGTTGCAGTTGTCAAAGAATGAGGGTGAACAAGATGTTAAACTATTAATGTAATGTTGTTCTCTTTGCTTATGTGTTGCTTATGTGTTGCGAATAATAATAATAATAATAATAATAATAATAATAATAATAATAATAATAATAATAATAATAATAATAATAATAATATAATAGCTTAGTCAATACATTTGCTGACATGTACGGTTGTTCTCTGTTAATGTAATGTTGCGTTCCCTGTTAAACTATTAATGTAATGTTGTTCTCTTTGCTAACTCATGAAAAAATACTAGCTTGCAGTCAATACATTTGCTGACATGTACGGTGATATGCATCCCTGGACCTGAAAAGAAGTTTTCTTTTACATGAAAATCTAAAAAGATTAAGAAGCAGATCAAAAAGATACTCAAAGAAAATATAAATATATCTTATATTCTCTAACAACACTAATGAATTCTCCAGGATTATGAAGATGGCATGAAACTATAGAATATTTTTCATGCGTGCGCACACATGTTAATGACAAATTATCAAATTTGCAAGTCAACAGAATAAAACTAAACTGTTTGGTAAAAACTTTTTCAACAATGTATCTTTTTGTTTCTAGAAGGAAATGTTGAGAAGGAATAAGTATACAAAACAATTTCTTACCTGCAATAAACATGTAGGAATTTGGATATAACCCTGTAGCAAGAGGTTGACTTTTTTCAGAGAATCAACTGGCACCGGTGTTATCACATAGAGCACACCTTTGACTGTGTCAATACCCCTCACAATGCCTGAATTACAACAAATTAAGTTGGTTTAACAGTAATGATGCTTAGAATTAAGCACTTTTAGGGCTGGGTAACCCGTTTTAACAGCTCTAGTTATATGATATATGTGCTTGTCATTAAAAGATCAGAAAACAAGAATATGACTTCTTCATTCTTTATGTTTTGTATTTGTGGATGTTTGATACCTTATAAAGGTAGCTATGCCTAAAGATGTGTTAGAACTTAAGATATTGCAAAACATTATTTAAATTCTCATTAAAACCCAAATGTCAGTTTTTCTACAAGGCCTTCTAGACAGGAAAATTGCAACACTATTGCCATGGGATTAGTAAAATGATGCCAGAATGTTTATTTATTTTTTTGGTAAATAATGTTAGAATCTTCATTTGCAACAGATACAGATTGTATTTGCATGTTAGTAAAATAATGTCATAATGTTTATTTTGTAACAGATACAAAATGTATTCATATAATTAAATCCATTTAGACATAATCACAAGTGGTCTCTAACATTATGCGGTTAAAATATTTTGGATCCGTAATATAAAACGATTCAGAAATAGAAGAGGATGTAAACCATCGAATTTAAATTGGGCGGCTGAAATGAATGAGGATCTCAGGGATTTTATGTGACACAAAAAATACTGTTCAAACATAAGGGAAAATTTGTCGATTAACGGTAAGGCATGCGATGTTGTACATGACAGAATATATGACAGAATATTGGGCCGTTAAGAATCAAGACAAGAATAAATTAAGTAGTGCAGAGATGAAGATGTGGTGTTGGATGTGTGGTAAGATTAGATGGGATAAAATTTGAAATTATGATATTTGAGAGTATGTTGGAGTAGCACCTACAGTAAAAAAAAAAAAAAAAAGATGATAAGATGATGGAAATAGACTTATGTGGTTGGGACATATAAAAAGAGTAAAAAAGATGATAAGATGATGGAAATGGACTTTTGTGGTTGGGACATGTAAAAAGAAGACTTGTAAGTACTATTGTAAGGAGAGTTGATCAAATGGAGAGGAGTCAAACAACTAGAGATAGAAAAACTAAAAGAAAAACTATAAAAAAAATTCAAAATTAATAAATTGGATAAAAACATGTTCTGGAATAGAACAATATGGCAAAATTTGATTCATGTAATAGTCGACACCACTTAATAGGATATTAAAAGTTGGCTATTGTTGTTTTGCCTTAGGCTCTCACATATATACACTTCTCATGAGCATACTGCAGCACAAAATGCCTACGTGGACTATTCTAGCTAAAGATCATCCTTGAAGATTTGAAGATCACATGGGATGGGTCAACGAGACTCAGTTGTGATAATAAATCTACAATCAATATTGCTCATAATTTAATGTAGCGTGACATTATAAAGTATATTGAAATTGATAGACATTTTCTCAAAGAAAAGTTCAAAAATGGACTGTTTTGTACTCCCTATGTCAATACACAGGGTCAACTTGTCGATGTACTACTAAAGGGCCAAGCAGTACCATGTTCTAGAATATTGTATACAAGCTTGAGACGGTAAATACTTATTCATCAGCTTGAGGGAGAGCATTTGAATGCTTGTTTCTGTAACAGACAGTCTGTACTGTACCTAAAACTTATATCCTTTATTTTGTAACTGATGAGACTTTATTCATGGAGTTAAATCTGTTTGGAGTATTCGTTAGTAGTCGATTAGTTATGGGAATCCTAAACCCTAAACTCTTTCATCCATTGGTGTTCTGTTTTGGATGAATAAAGAAAATTCCTATTCTTTTAAACTTTGAGAAATCAACATCTATTTTCGAACAAGATATGACGAGACATTTTGGAAGTCAGCCAAGTTACCTACCAAGACCGAGGCACCAGGGTGAATTTTCAGGCCCTTCAGATTCAACTGCTAAGCCAACAATACTGGCATTCAGGCTGTAGAATATTTCAGAGCTTGGGACCTACAAAAGACATTCATAGGTCATATAAAATGTTTGATCACCTTTATATAAAAATAAAATATTGATGAAATTTATATATTCAATTTTCTATTGAAATCCGTCATATATTCAATATTTTAATTTATAATAAAAAGATTTGAAATTCAAAGTGGATGAAATGCATACAAAGCCAAGCATATAAAGGGTAGCTCAGTAGCAAGACTCCACTGTCGAGCTTAGGAAGGGTTATACTTTGACACAGAACTTTTGAGTTAAGAGCTGTTTAGACAGATAAACTGCTACCATCAAATCACAAGCATCTACTTTATTTTTACCTAGTGTCATAAGACATAATCAGAAGAGATCATAAGTAACATTAGAACTAACCTCACGATGAACATGTCGAATCTTTATGCTTGCAATGGGAACTTGATAAGGACAATGAGAGGTCAAGGAATGTGCAAGTTCCTTGATCGTTGAAATATCTGAATCACTAGGAAAGCATCGTCTGAAATAAGCCATTATTCGTAAATCACGCAAAAGACTAGCATCCTTCTGAACAAGCACCCTGTGGAAACAAATAGGAATATTTTATATTCTATAATAATTTGTGTCTAAAAAATTGAAAGAAAAAAAGAAGTCCCAAAGTAACTGCTGAAAATGCTAACTTATGAGATTTGGGCTTACGATCTATTTAATGAGTCCTGACGAGCAGAATTTATCTCGATCAATGTATTTGTTCCATCATATTCCCCATCTAACCAGAATTTTCCGACAGGTAAATTCTTATTTTCAGTCGATATACCGATCTTAACTATATGGGTGGGACACATATATTTTAACATGTCCACTAAAACGTCATAACCAACACCTGAAATGCAAGACAAAATCCACGGAATGAGTACTGTCCATATAATTGAAATATGGGCTAGTAGTCCAGGAAAGTGGTAATATATGTGCAGTAAGAATATAAATGTGCGATTAAAAGGAATCAAATCAAATCAATAACTGAAAAGACAAGAGCTTACCTTTAACCCAACCAGGAGTATTCACTACAAGAGGCATTTGAACCCTAGAAGATTTTGCTCCCTTATCAAATGTGCGACACTCCTTTTGATAATAATCATAAATGGAGCATATGTAATTTAAGTATGTTAACGGATCTCTCTTAGAAGAAACATCGCCAAAGAAAAGGGATCTGTTAAGAAATAAACCACAGAAAATTAATCAAGCAACTCCATAACACATAAACATACTCATTTAAATAAGACATGAGATGGTAGACACATAACAGAATCCAACATATCCTATAAACAGATAATAAGTATCATCCCCCTCACTGTTTATAGAAAATTCATAACAATGAAATGGACTAGGACCTTTGAGCCTTACAGCATCTTCAAGAAAGCTAACAACAATGTACAGAAGAAGATCGCATGGAAAAAATCACAATAATATAATATTCTCAACATTGAGCTATTTTATGTTTTTTGACAGTTCAACTAAATCTGGAAAACAAACTTTCTTACACACTTCAAAAAGAAACGCGAGAAACATCGAACAAAAGAAACGCGATGGAGAAAGGTGAAAACGCGAATGAGAGAGGAGAAAACACGAACGATTATAATATATTTTCAATTTTTATTTTTTTAAGGGTTAAAAGGTCTTTACTCACTTCAAAAAAGCCCTAAAAGCAGAAAATCGCTCCGGGCCAAGAAGCGCTCAGCTCCCGCAACCCACTATCCAAAACTGGGATGCGTGCTGCTCCTCCGTAGCGGAGGGTTGCTGCACCGGGAGAGAATCCCGGGATAGCGCCTGGAGCGGACGCTATTAATAACTGTTCACAGTAGTCAATCCCGGATAGCGGCGTGGAGCCCCAAAAATGGGATAGTGAGAAAGCGTATAGTAAGTATAAACAGTGCAGAGGAAAGAACGAAGTGCAGAGAGAGGTGAGGGAAGGTTAGGGTTGAGTCTCAACTCAAATTTGAAGTGCAAAAACGTCAGTGAAGGAACTCAAATTTGATTGAAAAACTCAAATTTGAAGTGCAAAAACGTCAGTGAAAGAATGTTAGGGTTGAGTCTCAACTCAAATTTGATTGAAAAACTCAAAATTACCCTTCAAATGTTTTAAATTTATGGAGTAATTTTGGTTCTTCAGAGGGGAAAAGAATAGCGAGACAGAAACTGCTCTGGTAGCGGCTACTATAGTGTTCTGCACTACTAAGGCTCTTCCCATAGCGGCCAGCCTCCGCTCCAATCTGCTATAGCAGGATAGTGCTGCTATTGACTACTCAGTTTCTTATAGAAAAATTACTGGTAGTTAATTTGTTATGAGGGCAGGATTTGTAAATAGTAGGAATTGAACCCTAGACCTCCTACACATATCACTAGACACTAGTCATTGCTTTCAGAGACTAATCTGGAAAGCATGTGATATACCCCAGTAGTAACCATTCCAACAATCTTAATTCTTAACCTAACTAACAAGTAAACAATACAACATGTCTAACTTTACTGGCATCACAACTCAACAAGTAGCAACCTTGTCAAATATTTCAAATTCAAAGCAAACACAAAATAAAATAAAAAAACAAAAAGACAGATTCAGTTCACAAGTTCACAAATTAATGAGATGAGATAGCACTTCATAGTTCATACCTCTCTGGTGTTTTCAGGTATGGAACCGTCAAATCTAAAACAGTCAAAAAAAAATTGAAGTCAATATCTGATAGGAATACCAAACATTAAAAGATAAAATTAAAATTAAATAAACCTGTGTATAAGCTATTAAGACGATACAAACATGTCCTGAATATAAAACTAATGAAATAAGATTACATATTGATTAGCAAGCAAACCCTACCTGGAGTGATTTTATGAACAATGGTAAGAGAAACAAAAGCAGGAGGAGTAAACTCAGGTTGGCCAACATCAGTATCAAGATAAGCTACTCTCTTATACCTGGTGAGTAGGACATTAAGAAGGTAGCGGGAGAAGGTTGTTTTTCCACAGTTTTTGGGTCCACATATGAGTGTGATAGGAGGCGTTGAAGCGGATTTGATAGAGTTTGCTGCCTGCGACCATTGCTCTGGGATGTAAATTTCCGGGGAAGGGGATGAAGCCATTGCCACGGTTGGTTACTCTTGGTTAAAGAGTTCTTTAGTCGTGCAAATTCGCAAACAAACAGTTTGTGTGCATTCAAAAAGTGTGTTGAAAGTGAGACGCTCCAACCTAATTGAGTCTCTCGTTTCAGTCCAACCCGGTTTCGACCCACCCGATTTGATGTTTATGAAAGGGCGGCAAGTGGTTGGATCCAACTTAAATATAAACAGGTACTTAAGTCATAAAACTGACTTGCAAACAAATTGAACCGGTCTGGTGGACTCGCCATCAAAATTGAACCGGTCTGGTGGACTCGCCATCAAAATTGAACCGGTCGTGAAATTTTTTAAAAATTGTGTTTATATTATGAAATATGTTTGATATTTTTTTAATTTTAAAAAATAATATATTGTATTAACATATAAAATTATATTATTTTTAAGTTTTTCTAAAATATCAAACAGACATAATTCTGTCAAATTTTTAATTTTCAAAAAGACTATAATCCAACGCAAACACATATTCTAAACAAATCTTACGAAGAAAATATAAAAGGTAGAAGTGTTGAATTTTATCATTGAATTTTATTATGGATTTATTTTAATTAGAATAACAACAATCGGGATTTATTTCACTAACTATGATCGATTACATGGATCAACTTTCGGCATAATATTTTATCCAAAGTCATGATTTTATTCAAGTTGTTAATTTTGAGATCTTTTTTAATAACTTCTTTTATAGTTTTCATATATTCTCCTTTCTAATTCATTTCATTTGCATTTAGAGTCTGAATTTGAATTACATTTAGAGACTCTGATATTAAAAGTTAGTTTCAATTTTAGATAGAATTCATTTTGTAACCAATTTCAATTCAATATAGAAAGTTAGTTACATATTCAGATTCTCTCTCTTTCTCTTTCATCATCTTCTTCGTCTTCAACATTGTGCTCTATCAATTGGTATCTAGAGCTCTGATTCAGATTCAGATCGAGAAACACGAGTGTATGTGAGGCGTGTGTGATTGATTCTACTGATTCAATTCAAAGTGAATTGAAGATCTGAATCAAAACATAATTACATTTCTTGAATTTGAGGGATTGGGAAACATGAGTGTTACTGAGATATGGGTGAATTTGTACAAGAACAAAGATGAATGATGGAAAATTGTGGCTTGAACACAAAGCTTCCGGTCTTTTATGAAAAGTATTGGAATCGATGGATGATTCAGATGCGTGTGTTATTTGGAGCTCAAGATGTTCTTGATCTCATCAATAACGGTTACGCAATTGTTGCAGTAGATGCAACAGAATCACAAAGAAACACGCATAGAGAAACAAGAAAAAGGATCATAAGGCTTTGTTTTATATTCATCAGTGTGTGGATATGAATGTGTTTAAGAAGATCGATAATTCAACAATGGTGAAGGTTTCTTAGTGTTCTTGCTAAAAAACACTAAAAGGTTTACTTCCTTGTTCTACGTCAATGAGAGCTTAAAATGAATGATTGGTGTGTTTGTTATGTATGTTAGTCTCGTTTTTGCTTGTCTTTTATCCTCCGAACATCCTCCTATTTATTGGTTTCCATCTCCTTCTGTTTTTTCCCCGTTTGACTCTACATGTTCTTCATAAATATTTCTGGCAGTAACCTTTACCCCTTCACTAAATATAACTCCCTTACCATAATGCATCATCTTGTAACAGTTCTCTTATGACCCTTCAGATGGCACCTTAGCCTTGTCATCGAATCTAATTTGTACTAGTTGAATCATCCTCGGTTTATGGGAAATCGGCTATGTCCTGCTTACTCGGATAGCCTAATCAGATTCTGATTAGTATATGACATCCCGACTATCTGATCTACTAATCCTACCATACTCGACTATCATGCCAACTCATCCTTAAAGAACTCATATGTTCAAAATAGGTTTCGCTTATCTTACACCTTGGTTGGTCAACTAGTTTTTTGGGATGTACGTAAGCCCCCCAAGTACGAGGTTTGAAAGATCGGAGTGTTCGGACAAGAAAAGCTCGGAAAATCTATATTTACTTGAAGTCAAAACCTTCATTAACCTTTCTACGAAGGAATACTCAATTTCCCCCTGTCATTTTTAATGGCGATAAGTTTTTTCTCTCTCTTCATCATAATGACTTTTATAGAAACTGTAACACCCTTCTAAAATACCCCAAATATTTAATTAAAACAACAAATATATATATCAGAGTAGATATGCAATTAAGGGTGTCACACAATCACTTCACGCCATTCACCAAAATAACTGTCATGCTCTTTTATTAATTCAAAACATAAAGCATTTGCACAATACGCAGCGGATAGAGATTAAATCAATCATGCAAACCATGTAGCATATTACATGTAAACTGGTTCACAACCAACAATAAAACATTTAAAACATCCCATCCCGATGTTACATCTACCAGAGCATGACCCACTAAGGAACTACACTAGACTCCAAGCACTAGCTCCTACTCAATCACTGCTCGTTACCTGAAAAATAGTTATAAGGGTGAGTTCCTCAATCGATATAATAAGCATTATAAAATATCATGTAATGCTAAGTAAATTAACACATTTCATCACCCTAATCATAACACACATTCAGTAACGGCACATCAACTCAAACATCATACTCAACACCAACATAAAGCATACGTATAATCTCAATTCATACTCAACACCAACACAAAACACACGTATAATATTGGAATATATCCATTCATATTATACGCCATACATACATTATGCAATGAGACTCCATGCATGCGGTACCGACTATTCGTGAACATATAGTTCAACTTCACCGACCAAATCCAGGTACGGCTACCAAGCTCACTAGTCCCACTCATTTGAGACCTAGTGACTCACATCACTAATTCCTCACCATGGGAATTAGCTACCACCCCAAGGGCCATGCTATGCACGTTAATCACCTAGCATGCAAACATCAACAACAGTCCAAAATGACTGACATCACTAATTCCTCACCATGGGAATTAGCTACCACCATAAAGGCCACATTATGCTATGCCAAATCACCTAGCATGCAACATCAACAACAATCCACAATGGACATATGCTCACACTCTAAGCCATAAAACAGTCCATCCACAATTACATACATAATATATACATTCACAACATTATGCATATTTTCACACATCATCAGCATATTTATCACATAATCATATTATGTCATGCCAAATAATTCAGTCACAGTATTATCACACTCTACTAACACCTATCCTACTCAAAACAACGGGAAATAATCCCTACTATATCCCACACCGATATAGGCCAATCACCAATTATGTTCACAACATTAAAATATCAATTTTTCCAATTTCCAACAGTGTTAACCGGTTAACGCCCTGGGTTAACCGGTTAACGCAACACAAAACACGCTTTCTGGCAAAACTCAACAGTGTTAACCGGTTAACGCCCTGGGTTAACCGGTTAACGCAAACAGAACAGCAATTTCACCAATCACAACAGTGTTAACCGGTTAACACCCTGGGTTAACCGGTTAACGCAAGACAGAAAGTTGTTCCTGCGCTAACACGAGGCATAATGCATAATTCTCCGCATTTTCCGCCGTTGGAGGACTTCCGGACCTCCGATTTCAATTCCGTAAAAAGCTACACTTTCGGGAAATCAAGACTCATCCAATTACAGAGTCAATTTCAGTTTTAACACAACTTATCCATCACAATTTTTCAGCATTCAACATCCCAATTAGGGTCAAATCAATGGTTCATCACTACCCATTACATGTTAACCCATAATACCCATTAAACGACGATAAACCCCCCTTACCTGAGTTAATCCGGAGAATCTTTAAGCTTCAAGCTTTTCTCTTCTCCAACCTTCTTCCTCTTGCTCTGTCTCTTTGCCCTTTTCCTCTTTTCAGCCGTTTCTCTGCTTTTCACGTGAAACCCTTTCTTTACCAAATGAGACTCTTTTTCTTATTTCCCACTTATATACCAACTCCAAATTATATTATTCCAATAATAATAATAATAATCCAATAATTCTAATTATTTAATTAAATTAATAAATATAATATTAACTTAAATTAAATAATTATCTTATTTTTATCGGAGTGTTACAACTCTCCCCCACTAAAAGAGTTTTCGTCCTTGAAAACATACCTCAAGCGAATAACTCCGGATAAGACTCCTTCATCTGACTCTCAAGCTCCCAAGTCACATTGCCACCTGCTGGTCCTCCCCAAGCTACCTTTACCAAAGCAATCTCTTTACCCCGCAACTGCTTCAACTCTCGATCCTCGATCCTCATAGGTGATGTTTCAACAGTCAGGTTATCTCTCACCTGTACATCATCTACTTGGACAACATGCGACGGATCGGGAATGTACCTCCTCAACTGAGACACATGAAAAACCTCATGCAAATTCGTAAGTGACGGCGGTAAAGCGATACGATAGGCTACCTCCCCTATCCTCTCCAAAATCTGATAAGGACCAATAAATCGAGGTGTCAACTTCTTCGACTTCAAAGCTCGACCAACACCAGTTATCGGAATAACACGAAGAAACACATGATCTCCCTCTTGAAACTCAAGTGACTTCCTCCTCTTGTCGTGATAACTCTTCTGACGACTCTGAGCAATCCTCATCTTCTCCTGAATCATCTTAATCTTTTCCGTAGTTTGTTGAACGATCTCCGGTCCAACCACAACACTCTCACCGGACTCATACCAACATAAAGGCGTCCGACATCTCCTACCATACAAAGCTTCAAACGGTGCCATACCAATGCTCGAATGAAAACTATTGTTGTAGGTAAACTCAATCAAAGGTAAATAACAATCCCAAGCACCTCCCTTTTCCAAAACACAAGCCCTCAAAAGATCCTCTAGTGACTGAATCGTCCTCTCCGTCTGACCATCAGTCTGCGGATGATATGCAGAGCTCAACCTCAGCTTAGTTCCCAAAGCCCTCTGCAAACCTTCCCAGAACTTCGATGTAAATCTAGGATCTCTGTCCGAAACAATACTCGACGGAATACCATGCAAACTTACAATTTTCTCAATATACAACTCAGCTAATCTCTCTAACGGATAATCCATTCTGATCGGAATGAAATGAGCCGATTTTGTCAATCTGTCAACAATCACCCAAATAGCTTCAAAATTCTTAATTGTCCTCGGTAAACCAGAAACAAAATCCATACTGATACTATCCCACTTCCACTCTGGAATAGCCAACGGTTGCATTAGCCCAGACGGCTTCTGATGCTCAATCTTTGACTTCTGACAAGTCAAACAAGAATAAACAAAACTCGCAATTTCTCTTTTCATTCCCGGCCACCAAAATAACTTTTTCAAATCATGATACATCTTCGTAGCTCCAGGATGAATACTCAGGCCACTACGATGTCCTTCCTCAAGAATACTCTTCTTAAGTTCGGTAACATCCGGAATACACATCCGATTACCAAATTTCAAAACACCATTCTCATCAACTCTGAATTCACCACCTTGACCTTGATTCACTAGAGTCAACTTATCAACCAAAAGCACATCGGATTTCTGACCTTCTCTAATCTCATCCAGAATGTAACACCCCGATAAAAATAAGATAATTATTTAATTTAAGTTAATATTATATTTATTAATTTAATTAAATAATTGGAATTATTGGATTATTATTATTATTATTGGAATAATAATTATTGGAAAATATATATAAGTTGGAAATAAGAAAAAGAGTCCATTTGGTAAAGAAAGGGTTTTTACGTGAAAAACAGAGAAGCGGCTGAAAAGTGGAAAGTGGAGAAAGGGCAAAGAGGCAGGACAAGAGGAAGAAGGTTGAAGAAGGAAGAGCTTGAAGCTAAAAGATTCGCCGGATTAACTCAGGTAAGGGGGGTTTATCGTCGTTTAATGGGTATTATGGATTAGCATGTAATGGGTAGTGATAAACCGTTGAATTGACCCTAATTGGGTTTGTGAATGCTGAAAATTACGTTGGATAAACTGTGTTAAAAACTGTAATTGAATCGATAGTCGTGTGAGTCGTAATTTGCTGGACGTATAGCTTGTTACGGAATTGGAATCGGAGGTCCGGAAGTCCTCCAACGGCGGAAAATGCGGAGAATTCTGCATTCTGCCTTGTGTCAGCGCAGGAACAGCTTTCTGTCTTGCGTTAACCGGTTAACCCAGGGTGTTAACCGGTTAACACTGTTGTGATTGCTGAGATATTGCTGTTCTGTCTGCGTTAACCGGTTAACCCAGGGCGTTAACCGGTTAACACTGTTAAGTTTTGGGCAGGAAGCGTGTTTGTGCTGCGTTAACCGGTTAACCCAGGGCGTTAACCGGTTAACACTGTTGCAGAGTGGAAAAATTGGTGTTTTAAATGTTGTGTACTTAATTGATGGTTGGCATATGTTGGCGGATGATGTAATAGGGATTATTTCCTGTTGTTTTGAGTAGTAAGGGTATTAGTAGAGTGTGCTAATACTGGGATTAATTATTTAACATGATATGGTGTTTGATACATGTGTTGATGATGTATGATGATAGGCATAATGTTGTGAATGTATATATTATGCATGTATTTGTGAATGGACTGTTGTATGGCTTAGAGTGTGAGCATATGTCCATTGTGGATTGTTGTTGATGTTGCATTGCTAGATGATTAGCGTGCATAGCATAGCCCTTGGGGTTGTAGCTAATTCCCATGGTGAGGAATTAGTGAGTGAATCATTCTGGATTCGTTGTTGATGTTTGCATGCTAGGTGATTAGTGTGCATAGCATAGCCTTTGGGGCTGTAGCTAATTCCCATGGTGAGGAATTAGTGAGTGAGTCACTAGATCTCAAATGAGTGGGACTAGTGAGCTTAGTAGCCGTATCTGGATTTGATCGGTGAGCTTGAACTATATGTTCAAGAATAGTCGGTACCGCATGTGTGGAGTCTCATTTCATAATGTATGTATGGAGTATAATATGAATGGATGTATTCCAATATTATACGTGTGGTTGTGTTGACATTGAGTATGAGTATGAATTGTGTAGTATTGAGTATGATAATTGGGTTGATGTGCCGTTACTGAATGTGTGATATGATTAGGGTGATTAATGTGTTAAATTACTTAACATGACATGATATTTTATAATGCTTACTATATCGATTGAGGAACTCACCCTTACAACTATTTTTCAGGTAACGAGCAATGAGTTGAGTAGAAGCTAATGCTTGGAGTCTAGTGTAGTCTCCTAGTGGGTCATGCTCTGATAGATGTAACATCGGGAGGGAACATTTTAATTGTGTTGTTGATGATTGTTGAACCAGTTTACATGTAGTATGTTGTATGTTTTGAATGATCGATTTGATCTCTATCCGCTGCGTATTATGCAACTGTTTTATTTGATAAATAAATGAGCATGACAAGCTACTTTGATGAATAGTGTGAAATATTGTGTGACACCCTTAATTGCATATTTACTCTGATAGATACATATTTGTTATTTTGATTAAATATTTGGGGTATTTTAGAAGGGTGTTACATTAGTGGTATCAGAGCATAGTCGGTCGAGTCGAGTCGTAATTATTCTGTTCCCCTGTACGGGATAGGTGTTGTGTAACCCTATCAGTACTTATTGTTTTAGCTTGTTGGGTTTTCAGAATAGAGATGGCTGGAAGAGGTAGAGACGATGCTGCGATTGCTGAGGCTCTGGGTATGCTAGCTGGAGTACTTGGAGGGAATCCGAATGTTGTGGGAATGAGAGCTGCTCGTCAATTGAGTGAGTTCCAGAAGAACAATCCTCCAATGTTCAAGGGAGCATACGATCCAGATGGCGCTCAGAAGTGGTTGAAGGAGATAGAGAGAATCTTCCGAGTGACTGAGTGTGCCGATAACCAGAAGGTCAGGTTCGGTACGCATATGCTGTCAGAAGAAGCAGATGATTGGTGGGTTGCTACCCGCACGGAGTTGGAAACTGTTGGGAATGCTGAGATCACTTGGGCTGTATTCAGAGAGAGATTTCTGAGGAAGTACTTTCCAGAGGATGTCAGAGGAAAGAAAGAGATAGAGTTCTTGGAATTGAAACAGGGTAACAAGTCTGTTACTGAGTATGCTGCTAAGTTCACAGAGCTGTCAAAGTATTATACTCCCTATAATGAGGCTGCTGGAGAATTTTCGAAATGTGTGAAGTTTGAGAACGGGTTACGTCCCGAGATCAAGCAGGCTATTGGATACCAACGGATCAGAGTGTTTTCTGACTTGGTTGACTGTTGCAGGATTTTTGAACAGGATTCCAAAGCCAGAGCAGAGAGCTATCAGCAAAGGGTTGATAGGAAAGGCAAGAATCAGAATGATCGTGGAAAACCGTATGCAGCTGGCAAAGGTTTTCAGAAGCAGAGTGGGATGAAGAGGCCTAGTGGGGGAGACTCTAGCGCCCCTGCTAAGTGTTATAGATGTGGTCGGGCTGGACATCGTGTCCATGAGTGTACCAGTGCTGAGATGAAGTGTTTCAAGTGTGGCAAAGGTGGTCATTTGGCTGCAGAGTGCCGGTTGAAGACTGTAACTTGTTTCAACTGTGGAGAGGTGGGTCATATCAGTCCACAGTGTCCTAAGCCGAAGAAAGAGAATCAGTCAGGAGGCAAGGTCTTTGCCTTATCGGGTTCTGAGACTTCTGCAGATGATCGTTTGATCAGAGGTACGTGTTATATTAATGGCTTTCCTCTTGTAGCTATTATCGACACAGGTGCTACTCATTCCTTTATATCTTTGGATTGTGCTGTGAAACTTAAGTTAGAGATATCTGAGATGCATGGTAGTATGGTGATTGATACTCCTGCGAAGGGTTCAGTGACTACTACTTCAGTTTGTTTAAATTGTCCTTTGAGTATTTTTGGTAGAGACTTTGGGATGGACCTTGTGTGTCTTCCACTAGTGCAGATTGACGTTATCTTGGGTATGAACTGGTTGGTGTCTAACCGGTTTCTATCAACTGTTTTGATAAGACTGTGATCTTTCCTGAGATTGAGGAAGGAGAGAGTTTGGTTCTATCAGCGAGGCAGGTGAATGAGGCAGTAGCAGATGGGGCAGAGTTGTTTATGCTGTTAGCGACTTTGGAGGCTAAAGATAAACTGGCGATTTGTGATCTAGCAGTGGTGTGTGATTTTCCTGATGTGTTTCCAGAAGAAGTGAATGAATTACCGCCAGAGCGTGAAGTTGAGTTCTCGATTGATTTGGTACCTGGTACTAGACCGATATCGATGGCTCCGTACCGTATGTCTGCTGTTGAGTTAACTGAATTGAAGAGTCAGTTGGAAGATCTGTTGGATAAGAAATTTATTCGTCCGAGTGTGTCACCGTGGGGTGCACCAGTGTTATTGGTTAAGAAGAAAGAAGGTACTATGAGGTTGTGTGTGGACTACAGGCAACTGAATAAAGTGACGATCAAGAATCGGTATCCTTTGCCGAGGATTGATGATTTGATGGATCAATTGGTTGGTGCGAGTGTGTTCAGCAAGATAGATTTGAGATCTGGGTATCATCAGATACGTGTGAAAACTGAGGATATTCAGAAGACTGCTTTCAGAACAAGGTATGGACATTATGAGTATTCTGTAATGCCTTTTGGTGTGACTAATGCGCCTGGAGTATTTATGGAGTATATGAATAGGATTTTCCATCCGTACCTAGATAAGTTTGTTGTGGTGTTTATTGACGACATTTTGGTGTATTCGAAATCTGAAGAAGAGCATGCTGACATTTGAAAGTGGTTTTAGAAGTTCTCCGAGAAAAGAAGTTATTTGCTAAACTGTCTAAGTGTGAATTTTGGTTAGAAGAGGTTAGTTTTCTTGGTCATGTGATTTCAAGAGGTGGTGTTGCTGTTGATCCTTCTAAGATAGAAGCGGTGTCTAAGTGGGAAGCTCCGAAGTCTGTTGCTGAGATTCGAAGTTTTCTTGGATTGGCTGGTTATTATAGGAAGTTCATTGAGGGATTTTCTAAGTTGGCGTTACCGTTGACGATGTTGACCAGAAAGGGGCAAGCGTTTGTTTGGGACTCAAAATGTGAAGAAGGTTTCCAAGAGTTAAAGAGAAGGTTGACTATTGCTCCTATTCTGATATTACCGAGTCCGTCGGAACCATTTGAGGTTTACTGTGATGCTTCATTGTTGGGTTTGGGTGGTGTGTTGATGCAGAATAAGCAGGTTATAGCTTATGCTTCGAGACAACTGAGGGTTCATGAGAGGAACTATCCGACACACGATTTAGAGTTGGCAGCTGTGGTATTTGTTCTGAAGTTATGGAGGCATTACTTGTATGGATCAAGATTTGAGGTTTTCAGTGACCATAAAAGTTTAAAGTATTTGTTTGATCAGAAAGAGCTGAATATGAGACAGAGGAGATGGTTAGAATTTCTGAAGGATTATGACTTTGGTTTGAATTACCATCCGGGTAAAGCAAACGTAGTGGCTGATGCATTGAGTCGGAAATCATTGCATATGT
The DNA here is from genome assembly GCF_024323335.1 of Lathyrus oleraceus. NCBI lineage: Eukaryota > Viridiplantae > Streptophyta > Magnoliopsida > Fabales > Fabaceae > Lathyrus > Lathyrus oleraceus. The sequence goes on from NC_066585.1 coordinate 78,830,630, forward strand.
CTATGTTAATGGTTAGGGAATTGGATTTAATTGAGCAGTTTAGAGACTTGAGTTTGGTGTGTGAGAGTACTCACAATAGTGTTAAATTGGGAATGTTGAAATTAACGAGTGGTATTCTGGATGAGATTAGAGAGGGTCAGAAATCCGATGTGCTTTTGGTTGATAAGTTGACTCTAGTGAATCAAGGTCAAGGTGGTGAATTCAGAGTTGATGAGAATGGTGTTTTGAAATTTGGTAATCGGGTGTGTATTCCGGATGTTACCGAACTTAAGAAGAGTATTCTGGAGGAAGGACATCGTAGTGGCCTGAGTATTCATCCTGGAGCTACGAAGATGTATCATGATTTGAAAAAGTTATTTTGGTGGCCGGGAATGAAAAGAGAAATTGCGAGTTTTGTTTATTCCTGTTTGACTTGTCAGAAGTCAAAGATTGAGCATCAGAAGCCGTCTGGGCTAATGCAACCGTTGACTATTCCAGAGTGGAAGTGGGATAGTATCAGTATGGATTTTGTGTCTGGTTTGCCGAGGACAAATAAGAATTGTGAAGCTATTTGGGTGATTGTTGACAGATTGACAAAGTCGGCTCATTTCATTCCGATCAGAATGGATTATCCGTTAGAGAAATTAGCTGAGTTGTATATTGAGAAGATTGTAAGTTTGCATGGTATTCCGTCGAGTATTGTTTCGGACAGAGATCCTAGATTTACATCGAAGTTTTGGGAAGGTTTGCAGAGGGCTTTGGGAACTAAGCTGAGATTGAGTTCTGCATATCATCCGCAGACTGATGGTCAGACTGAGAGGACGATTCAGTCACTAGAGGATCTTTTGAGGGCTTGTGTTTTGGAAAAGGGAGGTGCTTGGGATTGTTATTTGCCTTTGATTGAGTTTACCTACAACAATAGTTTTCATTCGAGCATTGGTATGGCACCGTTTGAAGCTTTGTATGGTAGGAGATGTCGGACACCTTTATGTTGGTATGAGTCCGGTGAGAGTGTTGTGGTTGGACCGGAGATTGTTCAACAGACTACGGAAAAGATTAAGATGATTCAGGAGAAGATGAGAATTGCTCAGAGTCGTCAGAAGAGTTATCATGACAAGAGGAGGAAGTCACTTGAGTTCCAAGAGGGAGATCATGTGTTTCTTCGTGTTACTCCGATAACTGGGGTTGGTCGAGCTTTGAAGTCGAGGAAGTTGACACCTCGATTTATTGGTCCTTATCAGATTTTGGAGAGGATAGGGGAGGTAGCCTATCGTATCGCTTTACCGCCGTCGCTTGCGAATTTGCATGAGGTTTTTCATGTGTCTCAGTTGAGGAGGTACATTCATGATCCGTCGCATGTAGTCCAAATAGATGATGTACAGGTGAGAGATAACCTGACTGTTGAAACATCACCTATGAGGATCGAGGATCGAGAGTTGAAGCAGTTGCGGGGTAAAGAGATTGCCTTGGTGAAGGTAGCTTGGGGAGGACCAACAGGTGGCAATGTGACTTGGGAACTGGAGAGTCAGATGAAGGAGTCTTATCCGGAGTTGTTCGCTGGAGGTATGTTTTCGAGGACGAAAACTCTTTTAGTGGGGGAGAGTTGTAACACCCGATAAAAATAAGATAATTATTTAATTTAAGTTAATATTATATTTATTAATTTAATTAAATAATTGGAATTATTGGATTATTATTATTATTATTATTGGAATAATAATTATTGGAAAATATATATAAGTTGGAAATAAGAAAAAGAGTCCATTTGGTAAAGAAAGGGTTTTTACGTGAAAAACAGAGAAGCGGCTGAAAAGTGGAAAGTGGAGAAAGGGCAAAGAGGCAGGACAAGAGGAAGAAGGTTGAAGAAGGAAGAGCTTGAAGCTAAAAGATTCGCCGGATTAACTCAGGTAAGGGGGGTTTATCGTCGTTTAATGGGTATTATGGATTAGCATGTAATGGGTAGTGATAAACCGTTGAATTGACCCTAATTGGGATTGTGAATGCTGAAAATTACGTTGGATAAACTATGTTAAAAACTGTAATTGAATCGATAGTCGTGTGAGTCGTAATTTGCTGGACGTATAGCTTGTTACGGAATTGGAATCGGAGGTCCGGAAGTCCTCCAACGGCGGAAAATGCGGAGAATTCTGCATTCTGCCTTGTGTTAGCGCAGGAACAGCTTTCTGTCTTGCGTTAACCGGTTAACCCAGGGTGTTAACCGGTTAACACTGTGTTGTATTGTGTAAAATTGCTGTTTTGTCTGCGTTAACCGGTTAACCCAGGGTGTTAACCGGTTAACACTGTTGTGATTGCTGAGATATTGCTGTTCTGTCTGCGTTAACCGGTTAACCCAGGGCGTTAACCGGTTAACACTGTTAAGTTTTGGGCAGGAAGCGTGTTTGTGCTGCGTTAACCGGTTAACCCAGGGCGTTAACCGGTTAACACTGTTGCAGAGTGGAAAAATTGGTGTTTTAAATGTTGTGTACTTAATTGATGGTTGGCATATGTTGGCGGATGATGTAATAGGGATTATTTCCTGTTGTTTTGAGTAGTAAGGGTATTAGTAGAGTGTGCTAATACTGGATTAATTATTTAACATGATATGGTGTTTGATACATGTGTTGATGATGTATGATGATAGGCATAATGTTGTGAATATATATTATGCATGTATTTGTGAATGGACTGTTGTATGGCTTAGAGTGTGAGCATATGTCCATTGTGGATTGTTGTTGATGTTGCATTGCTAGATGATTAGCGTGCATAGCATAGCCCTTGGGGTTGTAGCTAATTCCCATGGTGAGGAATTAGTGAGTGAATCATTCTGGATTCGTTGTTGATGTTTGCATGCTAGGTGATTAGTGTGCATAGCATAGCCTTGGGGCTGTAGCTAATTCCCATGGTGAGGAATTAGTGAGTGAGTCACTAGATCTCAAATGAGTGGGACTAGTGAGCTTAGTAGCCGTATCTGGATTTGATCGGTGAGCTTGAACTATATGTTCAAGAATAGTCGGTACCGCATGTGTGGAGTCTCATTTCATAATGTATGTATGGAGTATAATATGAATGGATGTATTCCAATATTATACGTGTGGTTGTGTTGACATTGAGTATGAGTATGAATTGTGTAGTATTGAGTATGATAATTGGGTTGATGTGCCGTTACTGAATGTGTGATATGATTAGGGTGATTAATGTGTTAAATTACTTAACATGACATGATATTTTATAATGCTTACTATATCGATTGAGGAACTCACCCTTACAACTATTTTTCAGGTAACGAGCAATGAGTTGAGTAGAAGCTAATGCTTGGAGTCTAGTGTAGTCTCCTAGTGGGTCATGCTCTGATAGATGTAACATCGGGAGGGAACATTTTAATTGTGTTGTTGATGATTGTTGAACCAGTTTACATGTAGTATGTTGTATGTTTTGAATGATCGATTTGATCTCTATCCGCTGCGTATTATGCAACTGTTTTATTTGATAAATAAATGAGCATGACAAGCTACTTTGATGAATAGTGTGAAATATTGTGTGACACCCTTAATTGCATATTTACTCTGATAGATACATATTTGTTATTTTGATTAAATATTTGGGGTATTTTAGAAGGGTGTTACATTAGTGGTATCAGAGTATAGTCGGTCGAGTCGAGTCGTAATTATTCTGTTCCCCTGTACGGGATAGGTGTTGTGTAACCCTATCAGTACTTATTGTTTTAGCTTGTTGGGTTTTCAGAATAGAGATGGCTGGAAGAGGTAGAGACGATGCTGCGATTGCTGAGGCTCTGGGTATGCTAGCTGGAGTACTTGGAGGGAATCCGAATGTTGTGGGAATGAGAGCTGCTCGTCAATTGAGTGAGTTCCAGAAGAACAATCCTCCAATGTTCAAGGGAGCATACGATCCAGATGGCGCTCAGAAGTGGTTGAAGGAGATAGAGAGAATCTTCCGAGTGACTGAGTGTGCCGATAACCAGAAGGTCAGGTTCGGTACGCATATGCTGTCAGAAGAAGCAGATGATTGGTGGGTTGCTACCCGCACGGAGTTGGAAACTGTTGGGAATGCTGAGATCACTTGGGCTGTATTCAGAGAGAGATTTCTGAGGAAGTACTTTCCAGAGGATGTCAGAGGAAAGAAAGAGATAGAGTTCTTGGAATTGAAACAGGGTAACAAGTCTGTTACTGAGTATGCTGCTAAGTTCACAGAGCTGTCAAAGTATTATACTCCCTATAATGAGGCTGCTGGAGAATTTTCGAAATGTGTGAAGTTTGAGAACGGGTTACGTCCCGAGATCAAGCAGGCTATTGGATACCAACGGATCAGAGTGTTTTCTGACTTGGTTGACTGTTGCAGGATTTTTGAACAGGATTCCAAAGCCAGAGCAGAGAGCTATCAGCAAAGGGTTGATAGGAAAGGCAAGAATCAGAATGATCGTGGAAAACCGTATGCAGCTGGCAAAGGTTTTCAGAAGCAGAGTGGGATGAAGAGGCCTAGTGGGGGAGACTCTAGCGCCCCTGCTAAGTGTTATAGATGTGGTCGGGCTGGACATCGTGTCCATGAGTGTACCAGTGCTGAGATGAAGTGTTTCAAGTGTGGCAAAGGTGGTCATTTGGCTGCAGAGTGCCGGTTGAAGACTGTAACTTGTTTCAACTGTGGAGAGGTGGGTCATATCAGTCCACAGTGTCCTAAGCCGAAGAAAGAGAATCAGTCAGGAGGCAAGGTCTTTGCCTTATCGGGTTCTGAGACTTCTGCAGATGATCGTTTGATCAGAGGTACGTGTTATATTAATGGCTTTCCTCTTGTAGCTATTATCGACACAGGTGCTACTCATTCCTTTATATCTTTGGATTGTGCTGTGAAACTTAAGTTAGAGATATCTGAGATGCATGGTAGTATGGTGATTGATACTCCTGCGAAGGGTTCAGTGACTACTACTTCAGTTTGTTTAAATTGTCCTTTGAGTATTTTTGGTAGAGACTTTGGGATGGACCTTGTGTGTCTTCCACTAGTGCAGATTGACGTTATCTTGGGTATGAACTGGTTGGTGTCTAACCGGGTTTCTATCAACTGTTTTGATAAGACTGTGATCTTTCCTGAGATTGAGGAAGGAGAGAGTTTGGTTCTATCAGCGAGGCAGGTGAATGAGGCAGTAGCAGATGGGGCAGAGTTGTTTATGCTGTTAGCGACTTTGGAGGCTAAAGATAAACTGGCGATTTGTGATCTAGCAGTGGTGTGTGATTTTCCTGATGTGTTTCCAGAAGAAGTGAATGAATTACCGCCAGAGCGTGAAGTTGAGTTCTCGATTGATTTGGTACCTGGTACTAGACCGATATCGATGGCTCCGTACCGTATGTCTGTTGTTGAGTTAACTGAATTGAAGAGTCAGTTGGAAGATCTGTTGGATAAGAAATTTATTCGTCCGAGTGTGTCACCGTGGGGTGCACCAGTGTTATTGGTTAAGAAGAAAGAAGGTACTATGAGGTTGTGTGTGGACTACAGGCAACTGAATAAAGTGACGATCAAGAATCGGTATCCTTTGCCGAGGATTGATGATTTGATGGATCAATTGGTTGGTGCGAGTGTGTTCAGCAAGATAGATTTGAGATCTGGGTATCATCAGATACGTGTGAAAACTGAGGATATTCAGAAGACTGCTTTCAGAACAAGGTATGGACATTATGAGTATTCTGTAATGCCTTTTGGTGTGACTAATGCGCCTGGAGTATTTATGGAGTATATGAATAGGATTTTCCATCCGTACCTAGATAAGTTTGTTGTGGTGTTTATTGACGACATTTTGGTGTATTCGAAATCTGAAGAAGAGCATGCTGAATATTTGAAAGTGGTTTTAGAAGTTCTCCGAGAAAAGAAGTTATTTGCTAAACTGTCTAAGTGTGAATTTTGGTTAGAAGAGGTTAGTTTTCTTGGTCATGTAATTTCAAGAGGTGGTGTTGCTGTTGATCCTTCTAAGATAGAAGCGGTGTCTAAGTGGGAAGCTCCGAAGTCTGTTGCTGAGATTCGAAGTTTTCTTGGATTGGCTGGTTATTATAGGAAGTTCATTGAGGGATTTTCTAAGTTGGCGTTACCGTTGACGATGTTGACCAGAAAGGGGCAAGCGTTTGTTTGGGACTCAAAATGTGAAGAAGGTTTCCAAGAGTTAAAGAGAAGGTTGACTATTGCTCCTATTCTGATATTACCGAGTCCGTCGGAACCATTTGAGGTTTACTGTGATGCTTCATTGTTGGGTTTGGGTGGTGTGTTGATGCAGAATAAGCAGGTTATAGCTTATGCTTCGAGACAACTGAGGGTTCATGAGAGGAACTGTCCGACACACGATTTAGAGTTGGCAGCTGTGGTATTTGTTCTGAAGTTATGGAGGCATTACTTGTATGGATCAAGATTTGAGGTTTTCAGTGACCATAAAAGTTTAAAGTATTTGTTTGATCAGAAAGAGCTGAATATGAGACAGAGGAGATGGTTAGAATTTCTGAAGGATTATGACTTTGGTTTGAATTACCATCCGGGTAAAGCAAACGTAGTGGCTGATGCATTGAGTCGGAAATCATTGCATATGTCTATGTTAATGGTTAGGGAATTGGATTTAATTGAGCAGTTTAGAGACTTGAGTTTGGTGTGTGAGAGTACTCACAATAGTGTTAAATTGGGAATGTTGAAATTAACGAGTGGTATTCTGGATGAGATTAGAGAGGGTCAGAAATCCGATGTGCTTTTGGTTGATAAGTTGACTCTAGTGAATCAAGGTCAAGGTGATGAATTCAGAGTTGATGAGAATGGTGTTTTGAAATTTGGTAATCGGGTGTGTATTCCGGATGTTACCGAACTTAAGAAGAGTATTCTGGAGGAAGGACATCGTAGTGGCCTGAGTATTCATCCTGGAGCTACGAAGATGTATCATGATTTGAAAAAGTTATTTTGGTGGCCGGGAATGAAAAGAGAAATTGCGAGTTTTGTTTATTCCTGTTTGACTTGTCAGAAGTCAAAGATTGAGCATCAGAAGCCGTCTGGGCTAATGCAACCGTTGACTATTCCAGAGTGGAAGTGGGATAGTATCAGTATGGATTTTGTGTCTGGTTTGCAGAGGACAAATAAGAATTGTGAAGCTATTTGGGTGATTGTTGACAGATTGACAAAGTCGGCTCATTTCATTCCGATCAGAATGGATTATCCGTTAGAGAAATTAGCTGAGTTGTATATTGAGAAGATTGTAAGTTTGCATGGTATTCCGTCGAGTATTGTTTCGGACAGAGATCCTAGATTTACATCGAAGTTTTGGGAAGGTTTGCAGAGGGCTTTGGGAACTAAGCTGAGATTGAGTTCTGCATATCATCCGCAGACTGATGGTCAGACTGAGAGGACGATTCAGTCACTAGAGGATCTTTTGAGGGCTTGTGTTTTGGAAAAGGGAGGTGTTTGGGATTGTTATTTGCCTTTGATTGAGTTTACCTACAACAATAGTTTTCATTCGAGCATTGGTATGGCACCGTTTGAAGCTTTGTATGGTAGGAGATGTCGGACACCTTTATGTTGGTATGAGTCCGGTGAGAGTGTTGTGGTTGGACCGGAGATTGTTCAACAGACTACGGAAAAGATTAAGATGATTCAGGAGAAGATGAGAATTGCTCAGAGTCGTCAGAAGAGTTATCATGACAAGAGGAGGAAGTCACTCGAGTTCCAAGAGGGAGATCATGTGTTTCTTCGTGTTACTCCGATAACTGGGGTTGGTCGAGCTTTGAAGTCGAGGAAGTTGACACCTCGATTTATTGATCCTTATCAGATTTTGGAGAGGATAGGGGAGGTAGCCTATCGTATCGCTTTACCGCCGTCGCTTGCGAATTTGCATGAGGTTTTTCATGTGTCTCAGTTGAGGAGGTACATTCATGATCCGTCGCATGTAGTCCAAATAGATGATGTACAGGTGAGAGATAACCTGACTGTTGAAACATCACCTATGAGGATCGAGGATCGAGAGTTGAAGCAGTTGCGGGGTAAAGAGATTGCCTTGGTGAAGGTAGCTTGGGGAGGACCAGCAGGTGGCAATGTGACTTGGGAACTGGAGAGTCAGATGAAGGAGTCTTATCCGGAGTTGTTCGCTGGAGGTATGTTTTCGAGGACGAAAACTCTTTTAGTGGGGGAGAGTTGTAACAACCCGATAAAAATAAGATAATTATTTAATTTAAGTTAATATTATATTTATTAATTTAATTAAATAATTGGAATTATTGGATTATTATTATTATTATTATTATTGGAATAATAATTATTGGAAAATATATATAAGTTGGAAATAAGAAAAAGAGTCCATTTGGTAAAGAAAGGGTTTTTACGTGAAAAACAGAGAAGCGGCTGAAAAGTGGAAAGTGGAGAAAGGGCAAAGAGGCAGGACAAGAGGAAGAAGGTTGAAGAAGGAAGAGCTTGAAGCTAAAAGATTCGCCGGATTAACTCATGTAAGGGGGGTTTATCGTCGTTTAATGGGTATTATGGATTAGCATGTAATGGGTAGTGATAAACCGTTGAATTGACCCTAATTGGGATTGTGAATGCTGAAAATTACGTTGGATAAACTATGTTAAAAACTGTAATTGAATCGATAGTCGTGTGAGTCGTAATTTGCTGGACGTATAGCTTGTTACGGAATTGGAATCGGAGGTCCGGAAGTCCTCCAACGGCGGAAAATGCGGAGAATTCTGCATTCTGCCTTGTGTTAGCGCAGGAACAGCTTTCTGTCTTGCGTTAACCGGTTAACCCAGGGTGTTAACCGGTTAACACTGTGTTGTATTGTGTAAAATTGCTGTTTTGTCTGCGTTAACCGGTTAACCCAGGGTGTTAACCGGTTAACACTGTTGTGATTGCTGAGATATTGCTGTTCTGTCTGCGTTAACCGGTTAACCCAGGGCGTTAACCGGTTAACACTGTTAAGTTTTGGGCAGGAAGCGTGTTTGTGCTGCGTTAACCGGTTAACCCAGGGCGTTAACCGGTTAACACTGTTGCAGAGTGGAAAAATTGGTGTTTTAAATGTTGTGTACTTAATTGATGGTTGGCATATGTTGGCGGATGATGTAATAGGGATTATTTCCTGTTGTTTTGAGTAGTAAGGGTATTAGTAGAGTGTGCTAATACTGGGATTAATTATTTAACATGATATGGTGTTTGATACATGTGTTGATGATGTATGATGATAGGCATAATGTTGTGAATGTATATATTATGCATGTATTTGTGAATGGACTATTGTATGGCTTAGAGTGTGAGCATATGTCCATTGTGGATTGTTGTTGATGTTGCATTGCTAGATGATTAGCGTGCATAGCATAGCCCTTGGGGTTGTAGCTAATTCCCATGGTGAGGAATTAGTGAGTGAATCATTCTGGATTCGTTGTTGATGTTTGCATGCTAGGTGATTAGTGTGCATAGCATAGCCTTTGGGGCTGTAGCTAATTCCCATGGTGAGGAATTAGTGAGTGAGTCACTAGATCTCAAATGAGTGGGACTAGTGAGCTTAGTAGCCGTATCTGGATTTGATCGGTGAGCTTGAACTATATGTTCAAGAATAGTCGGTACCGCATGTGTGGAGTCTCATTTCATAATGTATGTATGGAGTATAATATGAATGGATGTATTCCAATATTATACGTGTGGTTGTGTTGACATTGAGTATGAGTATGAATTGTGTAGTATTGAGTATGATAATTGGGTTGATGTGCCGTTACTGAATGTGTGATATGATTAGGGTGATTAATGTGTTAAATTACTTAACATGACATGATATTTTATAATGCTTACTATATCGATTGAGGAACTCACCCTTACAACTATTTTTCAGGTAACGAGCAATGAGTTGAGTAGAAGCTAATGCTTGGAGTCTAGTGTAGTCTCCTAGTGGGTCATGCTCTGATAGATGTAACATCGGGAGGGAACATTTTAATTGTGTTGTTGATGATTGTTGAACCAGTTTACATGTAGTATGTTGTATGTTTTGAATGATCGATTTGATCTCTATCCGCTGCGTATTATGCAACTGTTTTATTTGATAAATAAATGAGCATGACAAGCTACTTTGATGAATAGTGTGAAATATTGTGTGACACCCTTAATTGCATATTTACTCTGATAGATACATATTTGTTATTTTGATTAAATATTTGGGGTATTTTAGAAGGGTGTTACACAGAATACCACTCGTCAACTTCAACATTCCCAATTTAACACTATTGTGAGTACTCTCACACACCAAACTTAAGTCTCTAAACTGCTCAATTAAATCCAATTCCTTAACCATTAACATAGACATATGCAATGATTTCCGACTCAATGCATCAGCCACTACGTTTGCTTTACCCGGATGGTAATTCAAACCAAAGTCATAATCCTTCAGAAACTCTAACCATCTCCTCTGTCTCATATTCAGCTCTTTCTGATCAAACAAATACTTTAAACTTTTATGGTCTCTGAAAACCTCAAATCTTGACCCATAAAAGTAATGCCTCCACAACTTCAGAACAAAAACCACAGCTGCCAACTCTAAATCGTGTGTCGGATAGTTCCTCTCATGAACCCTCAGTTGTCTCGAAGCATAAGCTATAACCTGCTTATTCTGCATCAACACACCACCCAAGCCCAACAATGACGCATCACAGAAAACCTCAAATGGTTCCGATGGACTCGGTAATATCAGAATAGGAGCAGTAGTTAACCTTCTCTTTAACTCTTGGAAACCTTCTTCACACTTTGAGTCCCAAACAAACGCTTGCCCCTTTCTAGTCAACATCGTCAACGGTAATGCCAACTTAGAAAATCCCTCAATGAATTTCCTATAATAACCTGCAAGTCCAAGAAAACTCCTTATCTCAGAAACTGACTTCGGAGCTCCCCACTTAGATACCGCTTCTATCTTAGAAGGATCAACTACAACACCACCTCTTGAAATCACATGACCAAGAAAACTAACCTCTTCTAACCAAAATTCACACTTAGACAGTTTAGCAAATAACTTCTTTTCTCGTAGAACTCCTAAAACCACTCTCAAATATTCAGCATGCTCTTCTTCAGATTTCGAATACACCAAAATATCGTCAATAAACACCACAACAAACTTGTCCAGGTACGGATGGAAAATCCTATTCGTATACTCCATAAATACTCCAGGCGCATTAGTCACACCAAAAGGCATTACAGAATACTCATAATGTCCATACCTTGTTCTGAAAGCAGTCTTCTGAATATCCTCAGTTTTTTCACACGTATCTGATGATACCCCGATCTCAAATCTATTTTGCTGAACACACTCGCACCAACCAACTGATCCATCAAATCATCAATCCTCGGCAAAGGATACCGATTCTTGATCGTCACTTTATTCAGTTGCCTATAGTCCACACACAACCTCATAGTACCTTCTTTCTTCTTAACCAATAACACTGGTGCACCCCACGGTGACACACTCGGACGAATAAATTTCTTATCCAACAGATCTTCCAACTGACTCTTCAATTCAATTAACTCAACAGCAGACATACGGTACGGAGCCATCGATATCGGCCTAGTACCAGGTACCAAATCAATCGAGAACTCAACTTCACGCTCTGGCGGTAATTCATTCACTTCTTCAGGAAACACATAAGGAAAATCACACACCATGGCTAGATCGCAAATCGTCAGTTTATCTTTAGCCTCCAAAGTCGCTAACAGCATAAACAACTCTGCCCCATCTGCTACTGCCTCATTCACCTGCCTTGCTGACAGAAACAAACTCTTTCCTTCCTCAATCTCAGGAAATATCACAGTCTTATCAAAACAGTTGATATAAACTCGGTTAAACACCAACCAGTTCATACCCAAGATAACATCAATCTGCACTAGGGGAAGACACACGAGGTCCATCCTAAAGTCTCTATCAAAAATACTCAAAGGGCAATTTAAACAAACTGAAGTAGTAGTTACTGAACCCTTCGCAGGAGTATCAATCACCATACTCCCATGCATCTCAGATATCTCTAATTTAAGTTTCACAGCACAATCCAAAGATATAAAGGAATGAGTCGCACCTGTGTCAATAATAGCTACAAGAGGAAAGCCATTAATATAACACGTACCTCGGATCAAACGATCATCTGCAGAAGTCTCAGAACCCGATAAAGCAAAGACCTTGCCTCCCGACTGGTTCTCTTTCTTCGGCTTAGGACACTGTGGACTGATATGACCCACCTCTCCACAGTTGAAACAAGTCATAGTCTTCAACCGACACTCTGCAGCCAAGTGACCACCTTTCACTACGCCAAAAAAGACCTATGAGAGCGCTTTTTTGGCCTTTAAAAGCGCTTAAAAGCGCTGCCGTAGGTGGCGCTGCTATAGGTTTTAGCAGCGCTTTTTGTTTACTAAAAAGCGCTGCTAAAGGTTGTCAATAGAGAGCGCTTTTTAGTAAAAAGCGCTGCTAAAGGTGGTATATAGCAGCGCTTTTTAGTAAAAAGCGCTCTCTATTGACAACCTATAGCAGCGCTTTTTACTAAAAAGCGCTCTCTATTGACAACCTTTAGCAGCGCTTTTTAGTAAAAAGCGCTGTCTTTTCCTCTAGTAAAATAACAAAACGCTGCCTTCAGTTTAAGCCTACCATTTCAACCTGTAATATTTTTTGGGAATAATCCCATAAACCTGTAAATCAAGCCTCTCTAATTCAAGCATTTGGAGTCATAATTCAAGCATTTGTAATTTTTTAAACCAACACAAGCAAACCAACACAAGAATGAACACATTTGGAGTCATAATTCAAGCAAACCAACACAAGGATAGATAGGCACTGAACACATTTGGAGTCATAATTCAAGCATTTGTAATTTTTTAAAGCAAACCAACACAAGAATGAACATATTAATCTATCCATGAAATTAAAGATATCACTAAAATTATAAAGAACTATACACAAGTCAAAACTAATATGTTATACGGCCTATTTGGAGTCATAACTAATCTGTTAAAAATATAAAGAACTATACACTTGCCAACCAGAAACCATTCTTCATCAAAGTATTCATGTTATTTTGAAACCATTATATACTAATTAATCTTTTCTCAATAAAATATTGACACAATTCCTCCTTGATTTGTTCCAACTGCAGTCTCGTGTAATGAGCACACTTGTATTCATCAAAGTACTACATAACAAAACATAATATGCATGATTTAGTTAAAAGTAATAAATAATATGAAATATTCGATAAATATTAAAACAAATCCTAAGTTATAAATCCATACCGTGATTGGAATCTCTATTTGATTCATATTAATGATTTCCCTCATAAACCTCATTACAAAGTATCCGCAATCGATACCGTTGCGCTGTAGAGGACACTACATAGAAAAATAAATAAGAATGTATAGTTATCTTTTCTTATCAAGTAGCATCACTATTATAAGCAAAATTGTGAAAATTAAAGTACCTGCACTTTTATCCACGTAATGTTGCTGGATTTAGTACGTGGTACTCGAGCTTGTCTTTGAGATCGGAACACTTTTATTGATCTAACAAAATAAAAACATATATTAGAATTAAAAAAAGTATGCGAGATCTAAACGCGGTAAAGTCATGTAATTGATATATTAGAATTTGGGCGGCATAACGGCATCGAATTACCGAATCCACAGATGTAATTACAATCAATTAATTCACAATGAAAAATGGTTGGCCGAAATATCCTAGCATTCATAACGCTTACAAATCCCATAGCCACACCCACACAATGACGACTTTTGGACTAAGTGGTTTATCATGAAAAGAAATTTGAAGACTACACTTGGAGTTCTAAACTGAAATGTCATCACCTATAAGCTTTTTTTTGAAAACAAAAGCAAACATGAAATGAGATCCTAACAATGTCAATTACGTTTAATGGAAATCTCTTTCTGTTACCCTATCAAGAGGAAACGAAACACATATTATAGCAGAAATTATACAAATGCAACAGGTCCAAAACCGACCTTACATGGTAACGTAATTAACATAGGCATATAACCGGAATATACATTATCATGTCTACATAACCAAACCAAAAATGAAAAGAAAGGTACATATTTTCGAAACAAATCCTTTATACAGAAGGGAACTAATTTGCAGATAAACAAATGGCCCTAAAAATGCTAAATACTGGAAAGGACCTAAAATCACGCAATCGACTCACATGAATCAACTAAATACAAATCCAAAAAATGATGAAAAATTAAAATAGGAGGTTCACAGAAATAAACAACAGCCACCAAGATTCATTCCAGGAGAAACCAACATCGTTACTGGAATGCAAAAATGTTTCAAACAGCCAGTTGATTTAATGATATTACCTTGTCTCCAAAGCCCTGCAAGCTTTTTACCAACCGTCTGTGAAGAACCGAAAATCTCTTTGGGACGCGATCCGGTAAAGGACGGAAGATACGACGGGATGAAAATGAGGCGACTGGGTTCGGCGAAGAAGGGTTGAGGAGTGTACCGGTGAGCGACGGTGGTCGTTGGCGGCGATGAGTGGGTTTCGTTGAGTTTCGTGTGGTGGGTCGTAAATCCGGAGGGTTTCAGGTTGGTGAGTGGAAGATGGTGGTTTGAGGGTTGTTTAGGGTGTTTCGTGACTTTGACGGCGGCGACGGAAGAAGAAGGTTTACGGATGGTGGCGAGCTCGGCGGCGATTGAGAGAGATGATGAAGGGTTTGGCGATGAAGAAGAAAGATAGGGTTTTTTAGGGTTCGTGAGGGATTTTGAGAGAGGCGGAATGAAGAGGAAAGTTGTGAGGATTTCGTTCAAGAGTGAGAGAGAGCTATTGTGAGCTGCCTTCTGAGTGAGGGAATCCGAGCGTGAGAGGATAGGAGGGATTTTATTTTTTTCTTTTTTGTCGTTTATGTGAGGAGGGACAGGTGAGTGGAAATTTCATAGATGTGAGACTGAGACCTATAAGAGCGCTTTTACCTTAAAAGCGCTTTCATAAGTCTGAAACCCATGAGACCTATAAGAGCGCTTTTACCTCAAAAGCGCTTTCATAAGTGTGAAACCCATGAGACCTATAAGAGCGCTTTTACCTTAAAAGCGCTTTCATAAGTGTGTGAGACTGAGACCTATAAGAGCGCTTTTACCTTAAAAGCGCTTTCATAAGTGTGAAACCCATGAGACCTATAAGAGCGGTTTTACCTTAAAAGCGCTTTCATAAGTGTGAAACTCATAGATGTGAGACTGAGACCTATAAGAGCGCTTTTACCTTAAAAGCGCTTTCATAAGTGTGAAACCCATGAGACCTATAAGAGCGCTTTTACCTTAAAAGCGCTTTCATAAGTGTGAAACTCATAGATGTGAGACTGAGACCTATAAGAGCGCTTTTACCTTAAAAGTGCTTTCATAAGTGGAGACCTATAAGAGCGCTTTTACATTAAAAGCGCTTTCTTTACATAGGCGAATTTTTTTTCAAGCTATTACAGCGCTTTTTTTAAAAAGCGCTTTCTTTTTGGTGCTGCCAAAAGCACTTTTTGGCGTAGTGTTTTCCACACTTGAAACACTTCTTCTCAGCACTGGTACACTCATGGAAACGATGTCCAGCCTGACCACATCTGTAACACTTAGCAGGGGCACTGGAGTCTCCCCCACTAGGTCTCCTCATCCCACTCTGTCTCTGGAAACCTTTGCCAGCTGCATACGGTTTCCCACGATCATTCTGATTCTTGCCTTTCCTATCAACCCTCTGCTGATAGCTCTCTGCTCTGGCCTTGGTATCCTGTTCAAAAATTCTGCAACAGTCAACCAAATCAGAAAACACTCTAATCCGCTGATACCCAATAGCCTGCTTGATCTCGGGACGTAACCCGTTCTCAAACTTCACACATTTTGAAAATTCCCCAGTAGCCTCATCATAGGGAGTGTAATACTTCGACAGCTCTGTGAACTTAGCAGCATACTCAGTAACAGACCGATTGCCCTGCTTCAATTCTAAGAACTCTACCTCTTTCTTTCCTCTAACATCCTCTGGAAAGTACTTCCTCAGGAATCTCTCTCTGAACGCCGCCCAAGTGATCTCAGCACTCCCAGCAGCTTCCAACTCACTACGGGTAGCAACCCACCAATCATCTGCTTCCTCTGACAGCATATGCGTACCGAACCTGACTTTCTGGTTATCGGCACACTCAGTCACTCGGAAGATCCTCTCGATCTCCTTCAACCACTTCTGAGCACCATCTGGATCGTATGCTCCCTTGAACATTGGAGGATTGTTCTTCTGGAACTCACTCAGTTGACGAGCAGCTCCCATTCCCACAACATTCGGATTCCCTCCAAGTACTCCAGCTAGCATACCCAGAGCCTCAGCAATCGCAGCATCGTCTCTACCTCTTCCAGCCATCTCTATTCTGAAAACCCAACAAGCTAAAACAATAAGTACTGATAGGGTTACACAACACCTATCCCGTACAGGGAAACAGAATAATTACGACTCGACTCGACCGACTATGCTCTGATACCACTAATGTAACACCCTTCTAAAATACCCCAAATATTTAATTAAAACAACAAATATATATATCAGAGTAGATATGCAATTAAGGGTGTCACACAATCACTTCACGCCATTCACCAAAATAACTGTCATGCTCTTTTATTAATTCAAAACATAAAGCATTTGCACAATACGCAGCGGATAGAGATTAAATCAATCATGCAAAACATGTAGCATATTACATGTAAACTGGTTCACAACCAACAATAAAACATTTAAAACATCCCATCCCGATGTTACATCTACCAGAGCATGACCCACTAAGGAACTACACTAGACTCCAAGCACTAGCTCCTACTCAATCACTGCTCGTTACCTGAAAAATAGTTATAAGGGTGAGTTCCTCAATCGATATAATAAGCATTATAAAATATCATGTAATGCTAAGTAAATTAACACATTTCATCACCCTAATCATAACACACATTCAGTAACGGCACATCAACTCAAACATCATACTCAACACCAACATAAAGCATACGTATAATCTCAATTCATACTCAACACCAACACAAAACACACGTATAATATTGGAATATATCCATTCATATTATACTCCATACATACATTATGCAATGAGACTCCATGCATGCGGTACCGACTATTCGTGAACATATAGTTCAACTTCACCGACCAAATCCAGGTACGGCTACCAAGCTCACTAGTCCCACTCATTTGAGACCTAGTGACTCACATCACTAATTCCTCACCATGGGAATTAGCTACCACCCCAAGGGCCATGCTATGCACGCTAATCACCTAGCATGCAAACATCAACAACAGTCCAAAATTACTAACATCACTAATTCCTCACCATGGGAATTAGCTACCACCATAAAGGCCACATTATGCTATGCCAAATCACCTAGCATGCAACATCAACAACAATCCACAATGGACATATGCTCACACTCTAAGCCATAAAACAGTCCATCCACAATTACATACATAATATATACATTCACAACATTATGCATATTTTCACACATCATCAGCATATTTATCACATAATCATATTATGTCATGCCAAATAATTCAGTCACAGTATTATCACACTCTACTAACACCTATCCTACTCAAAACAACGGGAAATAATCCCTACTATATCCCACACCGATATAGGCCAATCACCAATTATGTTCACAACATTAAAATATCAATTTTTCCAATTTCCAACAGTGTTAACCGGTTAACGCCCTGGGTTAACCGGTTAACGCAACACAGAACACGCTTTCTGGCAAAACTCAACAGTGTTAACCGGTTAACGCCCTGGGTTAACCGGTTAACGCAAACAGAACAGCAATTTCACCAATCACAACAGTGTTAACCGGTTAACACCCTGGGTTAACCGGTTAACGCAAGACAGAAAGCTGTTCCTGCGCTAACACGAGGCAGAATGCAGAATTCTCCGCATTTTCCGCCGTTGGAGGACTTCCGGACCTCCGATTTCAATTCCGTAAAAAGCTACACTTTCGGGAAATCAAGACTCATCCAATTACAGAGTCAATTTCAGTTTTAACACAACTTATCCATCACAATTTTTCAGCATTCAACATCCCAATTAGGGTCAAATCAATGGTTCATCACTACCCATTACATGTTAACCCATAATACCCATTAAACGACGATAAACCCCCCTTACCTGAGTTAATCCGGCGAATCTTTAAGCTTCAAGCTTTTCTCTTCTCCAACCTTCTTCCTCTTGCTCTGTCTCTTTGCCCTTTTCCTCTTTTCAGCCGTTTCTCTGCTTTTCACGTGAAACCCTTTCTTTACCAAATGAGACTCTTTTTCTTATTTCCCACTTATATACCAACTCCAAATTATATTATTCCAATAATAATAATAATAATCCAATAATTCTAATTATTTAATTAAATTAATAAATATAATATTAACTTAAATTAAATAATTATCTTATTTTTATCGGAGTGTTACAGGAACTCCCACTTCATCATTTATCTTTTGCTACAATTTCATGACCGTTACAATTATATTACTTTTAAAGGTTTGGTTTTTATTCAAATATCCATTCCAAGTGTTTCTTTCAATCATCTCTCTCTCTCTCTCTCTCTCTCAATAAAGACACATCCATTAGGGCGTAATTGTGAGGGAGCTATGTTTAGGGTTTTGAGAAAGTCAAATTCAAAGTCGGTAAATGGAAAATTGACTTTAAAGTCTTCACTAACTCCTAAATAAAAATAAAAATATTCATCTAAAATTTCTTTAGGACGAATAATGCACACTTTTTCACCAGTTACACAAAGTTCCAAAATTACATCCTCTTCATTTCCAGTAAAAAAGACTGAAGTATTGGAACGGAGCTTCGAGATATAACTTTCATCAACAATACTGTGGTTGTAGCTCAAAACCTAATTGTCTACAAAAGATCATGTTGCATCCATCTGAGTATTCGGAAAACCCGAGAAAGAAGACTCCAAATCAACATTACTAGTGGGTGAAGGGATTTCTCCATAAACGTTTCTAATGATGCGGTCAAAATCCTCTCTATTCAAATAACCCTCATATTCTCGCATAATGGCATTCTAAATTATATTCCTATCACTAGTGGTAAGAACGATTGGATATGAAGACATAATATTAATATAGAAAAAGAAACAGATGAGTAATGATACCTGAAGTTGGATATTGCTAAGGTGGCTTCCGTCACATCGGACCCCCAACCAACATCTATCCCTACTTCAGAGGAACCAAAGCCTACTTCTCCAAAGAAAATGAAAACCTCGATGAGTGGTGATGTCAGTCAAGCATACTTGACAATTACCACCCTTATGCAAGATTCAGGTAGTAGTCATCAAGCCAAACCCTCTTATGAGTTTAAATTTTGGTCCAACAACTTTGACGGGTTTAAGTTCCTCCATAATCACCTAAACGCATATGAGGATGTTGAAAACATAAAGTTTTCTCTACATATCCTTTATAAATTCTCATATCAATAATGTTTATCGTGCCCTTATAATTGCCTTTTAACAATCGCCTCCTCAATAATTATAACACCCTGCCATAATGTATCATATTGTAACCGTCTCTTGTGACCTTTCAAATGGCGTTCGAGCCTTATCATCGGGCCCGACTTTTACTAATGGGATCATTATCAGTTTATAGGAGGTCGAATCGGTCATGCCTATTTTGATGCCCTAACCAAATTCTGATAAGTACGTCTGACGTCCTACCCGGGTTCAGACTTGTAAAGATAGCATGACTATTTGGTTTGTTGACCATATAATACTCAGCTAGCACGCCAATCCGGCCTTAAAGAACTCAAATTCTCAACTAATTTTTTGGGATATACATATGCCCCCCGAGCATGAGATCTAAAGGGTTGAAATGTTCGGACAAAAGAAGCCTGAATTTTTTTTTATGCCTGATCCACTTATGCCTTAATATTAGTTTGTGGTGACGTGTCCTTAATCATGACAACGTATCCTTGTCAGATTCTCCCCTTACTAAGTAACGATGATATCTTATGGGGATTTGCTACTTCCTTATGATTCGAAATGCTTCATAATGTTTAGGCCTTTTTATCAAGATTTTCTCCTAATTAAAATCGCATGTATGTCTTCCGATTTACCATTCGCTGGGAGAAGTCTTTTCCTCATCTAAGCACATTTTGAGAGCTCCCATTCGTCTTCCCATACCATGTACATTTTCTTTTTATTTCTTCCTTCTTTTATTCCATGTCTATTATTGATGCATGTGAAGATAATGTCAAAACATTGAGAACCTTTAGCGCTCGTGAAATAAAATATCTTTGGGATTTTTACGTGAGAGTGTGTAGAGATACTCTAACCCAAGCTGATTTGATCATATTATAAAGGAGCCTTACGACGATATTACCACCTCTTTTAGCAATTCTGACTCTGATTCTTCTTCATCATATTCATCTGTAGAGGTGTTGATGGAGATTATAGAGTCGTTCGGTCAAGAGGTAATGAATTACGACCACAAATGCATAGACGATATGGAGATAACTAAACTCCGATCTTTGACGAATGTATCTTCTACTGGAAATGAAGATGATGTTATTTTGGGACCTTGTATTCTAGGGGAATGTGTTTGCATAACTCGCCCTATAGGAGTTAAAGATAAATATTTCCATTTATATACGAGGGTATTGGAAGATTTTAACATCCACCTTCCCTTTACTGACTTTGAGTCTGATCTATTAAAAACCCTAAACACCGCTCCACCACATGTCAAATTCAAAAATCCCCACTCTCATTTTGACATGTGGTGGAGTAAAAGAAAAAAAAAGGTCTCCTCCTCTCATCTCTCTCGTGATTTAACATAACAACCAAAAAACTTAACAACCAAAATCGAACCCACCCCTCTCTCTCTCACACACTCCGATCTCGCTTCATCATATGGGGCAGTTGGCCGATGATGGCGACATCGCACCCTTCCCCTTTTCGTCTCTTCTCTCGCATCTATCTCTTTCAATCCTCGCCCTTAACTTAAATAAGATGACAAGATCACCAAACTTAAAACACCAATAAAATACCAAAAGAAATAAGAGAGAAAACAACCTCTTGTGGCGGTGAAATTTACGCCGTGTGTACGGTTGTCGCTGGGGCGTATGGCAGATTTTTGTTGTTGTTGTTGTTTTGAAATGGTGGAATGGAGATGCGGTTGTGAGTTGGAGATTTGAGGATGTTGAAATGGAGTGAGATGGTTGAATGGAGTGGAGGTTTAGGACGGTGGATGTATGGTGACGGTGTGAACAAGGTAGTTGTGGAATGGTGCTCGCCAAAAAATATGGGTGGTGGTTATGGAGGACCGATCGCGGATGGTTGGCGATTGGTAAATGAAAAGGTGAACCGCAATGGTGGTTATGAGGTTTCGTTGGTATGGTTTTGAGAAAGAGAGAGTGAAGCTAAAGAAAAAGGATGTATGAGCAGGAAAAAAGGGGGAAAAGGTTTGGTTTGGGAAGGTGGGAGTTTAAGGAGGAATAAAAATGAGGGAGAAGATGGTGGTGGATCACGAGTTAGATGAGAGAGGGATGAGGTGAGGTTTTAATGATTCTGTAAGTTAGATAGAGAGTTGTGGATTGTGATAAAGCAAAAGCTAGCAGAGAGAACGAAGAAGGACAAGAGGAAAAAATGAGTTTTAGCAGAGAGAAAAAAAAATGAATGAAACAAGTTTTGTCCCCTCCCATTTATCATGGCTCACTCCAAAAGTAAGTTTAAAGACTTACTCTAAATCGTAGCCCTTGATTTTCATTAATCTAACGATTTTAATTGATTATTTATGTAGAAAAATATTTTCAAAAATAATTAGATTAAATGATCAATTAAAGGAGTTAGATTAATGAAAATCAAGGGTTATGATTTGGAGTAAATCTTTTAAAGTTACTCTTGGAGTAAAAATATCCCTCATCTATAATTCTATTTAATTATTTCAGACAATTTAACAAAACAAAAAAAAAAAAAATACTAAATATGAATAAAAAACGGGCACAGAAATGCTTGAAAAAAAGATGAATGCGTTAAAATGATCAACGTGAAATAAAGATCTGGAAAACAGACAGACTTTGATCAAATTTTGAAGTAAAAAATGATCGGTTAAACAAACTCAGGCTTATCAAAATGCGATCGAAAAAGGAGTAAAATAAAATAAAACGAGCACGTCAGGTTAAACTACCCGAACCGTAGGTTAATAAAATTGACGCATGCAAGCCCGATTTTTAAATTTTTAGTCTGTTAATTTCACGCGCATTTGAGAAACGATTCAACTAAATTGTTTGCAAATCCATAAATTATTTTTGATTGACATTTTAAGCATTATACGGAACGAAATGCATGTTATGATGAGTAGATGATGCAAATGTCTTGTGAATGTATTGATTTATTGATCGAATGTCAAAATTAGAGTATGACAAATGGCTATTTGAGTTGAATTATTATGTTGCTGGGTAAATTGAATTTGTATTGTTGATTGTGTGATTGAAACTATCCTTGCATTCTTTTACATTGTTAATATATTTAAGTGTATTTTCACTCCTTTATTATTTATTTTATGTTGTTGTGTATAATGTTGTACAGATACACAAGAGGAGTAACTGTTGTTGTGAGTTGGAAGAAGACTATGAAATTCTCTTTGTTTTCTTTATTGTTTTATCTTCGTTTAGTTGGAATTATTGATTTGATCTCTAACATCGTGGAATAAATTGAAGGTGAGAAAAACAAGAAAGGGGGGTTTGAATTGTTTGGAAAATAAGCGCTTTTTCAAAATGAAAATCACACAAGGATTTTATACTGGTTCGCTTATAACACAAAGCTACTCCAGTCCACCCGGCCAAGGTGATTTCGCCTTCAACAAGGACTTAATCCACTAATCTTGAAAGATTGATTACAAACAACGTCTAAGAGAAAGATCTCTTAGTCCTCTCAAGTATACAGACTACACAGAGTCACTTGAGGAAATAAACAAACAATAGATAAAAGATTTATGTAATCTAGGGTGCTTCTAAGAAAGCAAATATTACAATAGTAAGAACAAAAGTGATTCACGTTATAAGCAAAAGCTTCGTGAAGGTTTAGAGAGCAAGAGTGTTTCCTTGAGCGTTGATGTTTCAGTATATTTTTCCTTGTATGTGTTGTGTACTGAATGTTGATTTGCAGTCCTTTATATAGATCAGTGAGGTAGTAGTTGAAACTGATGAGTAATAAAATGAATTTACGCCATAACATAAATAGCTTCTGCCAGGATAACTTTCTCTCCTTGAAATGACTACTTACCACATATAGTACCTTCTTTATTGAAATTGGAGATTAACGTCTCTTTCTGTATTAGGAAATCCATTTGCAAAACTTTACTTGACTTTAACGTTACTCTTTCATAATTAGCAATTCCATAATCAAAGTCTTCATGTTTCTGGAGATCTTGGAATCTGCTATCTAGCTTCTGATGTTGATCTTTTGAGTTTTGATGATTTCTTCAGATAGCGCCAAGAGCTTCTGAAGTTTGACATACTGTGTTCAGAATCAGAACTTCTAGAGCGTACTTCTTGTTTAGATGCTTCTGATACTTTGCTGTTTTGCTCAGAGTTAGACTTTCTTGAACGTGTTTCAACTTCAGATGCTTCTGATCATTTGATAATTTGTATCTGATCTGGTTCTGTATCTGATGACGTCATCAGATTTCTTCCTTCTTTCTTTAGAACCCTGCACACTTAGAAACTTTTCGTTAGGGTGCCATTTTTGGTTTCATCCTTTGTTATCATCAAAATCAAGGAATTTGTTGTAGAATAATTTTTGTTCTTACAATCTCCCCCTTTTTGATGATGACAAAACAAACTTAATTAGCAGATGAAACATGAATAATATTAGATCAGATAGACAGAAGCTCCCCCTGAGATAGGCTAGGGAGTTCAGAAGTTCTTACCAGAGCTTCCAAGCAATGAGGTTTCTTGATACCTTCTGCAATTTCTTAAGTCTAGAGTTAGATAAATTAATTTTTAAGAAAAATATGTTGCAGAGTTCTTAAGGTATTTAGACATTATTTTCATCAGAGCAATTAATGACTTCTCCCCCTTTTTGTCAGAATCAAAAAGACATAGCAAAAAAAATAAATAATTGAAGAGAAAAACATTGTATTCAGATAAACAGCAACAGAGGCAAAAGGAACAAGCAAACATCAGAAAATAAAGAAAACAAAGCAACAAAATCCTAAGTGCCTAAGGGTTGGGAGGTGGAGGCAATCTCTGAAGCAACATAGCCAGCATGTTCTGAATGTTGTCGTTGACAGTGTCTTGTTTGTCCATTCTGGCACGGAGTTCATTCTGATCTTGCTTAAGTTCTTTCAGCGTCTGGAGAACCATAGGGATAACAGAAGAAGAAGACTCCCCCTGAGTCAGAGCCTGCTGTGCTTCAGCAGCAGCCAGCGCTTCAGCTTCAGCAACAGCTTGTGCTTCAGCTTCCTTTATCCTTATAATTTCAGCTTCTCTTTCTCTTTCTTCCTCCAGCCTTCTAGCCTCTTCTTCAGCTTCTCTTGCTAATCTCTCTTCTTCCAGCCTTCTGGCTTCAGCTTCTCTTGCAAGTCTTTCCTGAAGTCTTGCCTCAGCATCTCTGATGTAGCCATTTCTGACTTGTTCAGAGATGTTCTTTAGTCTAAAAGCCTCAGAGGTCATCCAGCCAATGACTCTGTTCCAGTGTGTCCTTACAGAGTCAGGATCATCACTGACTTCAGAGTTAGTGGTCAGAGACTTGACCTTTTGTACTGAAGCCCCTGCGACCAGCATGATGGCTTCCTCAAGGGTAGGTATAGAAAGGTCAGGTTCAGAGGTATGAGGTGGAGATGTTGGAGGGCTGAGATTTAATGTGAGAGGTTCAGATTCTGCTTCAGGTTGAGGTTCAGATCTTTGGGGTGAAGCGTAAAGAGGGTTTAAGTCTAATGGTTCAGTTTCAGCTTCAGTTTCAGGTTCAGCGGAGGTGTTTGGAGGGGTGATATCAGAGGTGTGGAGGTCAGAGGGTTGAGTTTCAGAGGGTTGGTCTTCAGAAGTAATGTTGGTTGTTTGTTCTGGTGGAGGTGAAGTTGCTTCAGATTATGTTTGTGTTGGTTGTTGTGAAGCAAGGTTTTGAGCCTGAATTTGGGCTAAGGTTGGGGAGTCAGGGTCAGAGTATTCTTGGTCAGAGGAGATTTGAAGGTATGGGGGTGATTCTGGGGCTGAAGATGAAGAGGAACTGGTTTGGTTCAGTTCTTCAGCTTCAGATAAGGGTAGTGTTGTATGGGCAAGATTAAATTTGGGTCGAGGTTCTGAGGTTCTGGTGGTTGAAGCTGGGATTTCAGAGGTTGTATAGATGGGTGGTGTTGGGAGAGGATTAGAGGAAGGAGTAGAGGAAACCATCAGAGGTTCAGAGGAAATAGGAGGAACAGACGTACCAGTAGAAATTTGCAGAGGAGTTGGAGATCTGCTTCTAGAAGATTCTCCAAGTCTTGCCTTCTTTGCCTGTGATGTTATCTTCTTTTCAGAGAGACCTCTCTTGTACCTGACGAAGTCTTCTTCTGAATCTAGACAATCGTCGAGGCTGAAGTCAGAGATGTCAACACCTTCATCCAACAGACGCTGAAGATAGATAGCAACCGCATCTCTGGGTTCATTCTTGTAGAACCTAGCAAGACCATGAGGCAACTTCCTCTGATCTTTCAAGGAATCCCAGGATGTGTCCAGCGTGGGTCTGACTTGAATCTTCTTTATTATTCCCATACTCTTGAGATTTCTGGCGTTCAGAGGCTTTCCAGTATCTATCGCCAGATCTTGCATCAGCTTGGCCTTCTCCAGATGATCTACCAGCCCATTCTCGATGAAAACATCAGATAACAATCTTCCCAGAGGGATGTAGGATCTGGGCTTCATGTTGTTTCTGGTTTCCCTGACAGAGTCTCGTAGGTATCTGAAGAGTAGCGCAGGAAGGCAGATCTTCACACCCTTGTGAATGCAATACAGAATGCACTTCTGATCTGCATTGATGTAATCAGAGGAGTTTGATGCTGGGCGGTGGTGAATAGTTCCCAGAATGATCTTGAGCCACACTCTGAGGTTCTGATGCAGCTCTTTGTTCTTTGAAGGATTTCCTTCAGTGTTGGGTTTGAAGATGGTTGGATTGATTACTTCAGCAACGCGCCTTGATCTAGGGTTGATGTTGTAAATCCTTTTTCCTCCATCTTTCTCCATGTTCAACAAAGAAGCAATTGACTCTTCAGTAATTACTATCTTTACCCCCAAAACATAGGAGACGATGAAATGGTCATCAGCATCTGCAAATCTCCAGAACTCCTTGATGAGAAGTGGGTAAACAGGGCCATAGAGCCTTTGGAAGTAGTTTCCCCAACCTTGTTGACGAAGTTCTTCAGTAAGATCAACTCCATTTCTTCTCAAGTTGTCAAAGTCCACCAGTGTTTCACATAACACATCCAATCCCTCAAAGGGAGTTGCTAGGTTGATGTGAGGTAAACGATCAAGGATATGGGGTTCCTTGTATACTGGAGTAATGGAAACGCCTGTAACCATTGGAGTTGAAATGCTTGAAGTTTGGGCAGTGGTGGTGGATTCCATTTGTTGAGAGAAGTTGAAAACTTCTTGTTGTTGAGCATCCATAGTTGAAGAAGAAGATGAAGATTGATGAAGATGAAGAGTTTGCAGAAATGCTTCAGAGAGGTTTAGGGTTTTAGAGAGGGTTTGAGAGTGAGTGAGAGTGATAAGTGTGTGAAAAGTGAGAAAAGTGTTTAAATACCCTAAGTTAAAACACATGCAAAACGACACACAGTTCAGCGTTAGCACAAATTTCAAGTTAGCACGCTTGGGGGAGAAATGATTAAGGCTAATTAATGAATGTCTAATCCCAACAGTACGCACACTGCTCGAGGAGATCTCAAACGTTTCACCTTGATCTTCTTCTGGACAGCTGTCTAGAAGTTCTAGGGTTAGACGCTAAGTGCTCCACGTGTTGATATATCTGATCTACAGGAATACCAAAGGATTGGTTCCTAGAGATTTTTAACTCAGATATTTTCTTAACTGGTAGAAGTATCAGAGTCAGAGGTAGAAATACATTTGTTTACATCAGAGTCTCATTTTACATTCTCAGAGGCACAATTCATTCAGGACAATTTTGAATGTTCAGATTTTTTAAGATAAAAAGAAATCTATCTTCAGCTAGAGGCTTAGTAAAGATATCTGCCCATTGATGATCTGTATCAATGAACTTCAATGTTACTATCCCTTTCTGAACATAGTCTCTGATAAAATGATGTTTTATTTCAATGTGTTTAGCTCTGGAATGTAGAATGGGATTCTTACTTAGACAAATGGCAGCAGTATTATCACAGAAGATAGGAATGTTACTCTCAAAAATTTGTAGATCTTCTAACTGATGTTTCATCCAGAGCATCTGAGTTGTGCACAGTGATGCTGAGATATATTCTGCTTCTGCAGTTGATAGAGCGATAGTTGACTGTCTTTTGCTAGCCCAGGAGATTAGATTGTTTCCCAGAAGCTGGCAATTTCCAGATGTGCTTTTTCGTTCTAGTCTATCTCCTGCATAATCTGCATCACAGTAACCAGAAAGTCTATACTCTGATGTTTTCTTATACATCAGGCCCAGGTTAGGAGTTCCTTTCAGATACTTAAGAATTCTCTTAACTGCTGTTAAATGAGATTCTCTAGGATCTGATTGGAATCTGGCACAGAGACAGACACTAAAGAGAATATCAGGACGAGTAGCAGTCAGATAGAGAAGAGAGCCTATCATACCTCGATAGAGCTTCTGACAAACCTTTGAGCTTACTTCTTCTTTTCAAGAATGCATGTTGGATGCATTGGAGTTTTTGCAGAGTTGCAGTTAGCCATGTCAAATTTCTTCAGAACATCTTTAATATATTTGCTTTGATGAACATATGTAACTTCTGAAGTTTGGTTAATTTGAATTCCCAGAAAGAACTTTAGTTCTTGCATTAGACTCATTTCAAATTCTGCCTGCATTAACTTAGAGAATTCTTGACAAACAGAGGCGTTAACTGAACCAAAAATAATGTCATCAACGTATATCTGGCATATCATGAGATCATTGTTAAGGTTCTTATAGAAAAGTGTGGAGTCAACTTTCCCTCTGATAAAATTGTGTTCCAGAAGAAAATTGCTTAAACGTTCATACCAAGCTCTGGGAGCTTGTTTAAGTCCATATAAAGATTTTTTAAGTTTAAAAACATGTTCTGGA
Source organism: Lathyrus oleraceus (assembly GCF_024323335.1). Taxonomy (NCBI): domain Eukaryota; kingdom Viridiplantae; phylum Streptophyta; class Magnoliopsida; order Fabales; family Fabaceae; genus Lathyrus; species Lathyrus oleraceus. Next base: position 78,858,873 of record NC_066585.1, read on the forward strand.
AAGTTTGGATTTTCAAAACCTGGAGGTTGGTTGACATACACTTCTTCTGATATATAACCATTAAGGAATGCACTCTTGACATCCATTTGATATAATTTAATAGAATGGTTAATAGCAAAAGATACAAGAAGACGAATAGATTCTAACCTTGCGACTGGAGCAAAAGTTTCATTATAATCAATACCTTCTTGTTGACTATAACCTTGAGCTACCAGTCGAGCTTTGTTTCTGACGACTTCTCCTTTCTCATTCAGCTTGTTTCTGAATACCCATCTGGTTCCAATAACGTGAGTGCCTCTGGGCTTTGGAACAAGATCCCAGACATCATTCTTTGTGAATTGATCTAATTCTTCTTGCATGGCTGAAACCCAGTCATTATCTTGAAGTGCTTCATCACAGGACATAGGCTCAATCAGAGACACTAGTCCCAGAGGAGTATCTTCAGAGGTCCTGAAGGTAGATCTGGTTCTGACAGGTTCGTCCTTGTTTCCCAGAATCAAATCTTCAGATATGTTGATACGACTTTTGACTTTCTTTGGGATTTCTGGGGATTTAATTTCTTCAGAGTTCTGAGTGACAGTTGCTTCTGGGGCTTTATCAGAACCTGCAAGAGTGATTTCTAAATCTGCAAAATTTTCAACTAGCTTTGACTTTTCAGGGTCAAGCTTATCATCAAATCTGACATGAATTGATTCTTCCACAATTTTGGTTTCTGTGTTGTATACTCTGTAGCCTTTAGAGCGTTATGAGTATCCTAACATAATACCTTTCTGTGCTTTGGAATCAAACTTGTTCAGATGTTCTTTAGTGTTTAAGATAAAGCAAGAACATCTAAAAGGATGAAAATATGAAATGTTTGGTTTTCTTCCTTTACACAGTTCATAGGGAGTCTTTTCCAGAATAGGTCTTATAGAGATTCTATTCTGAATGTAACACGTTGTATTTACAATTTCTGCCCAAAAATGCTTTGCCACATTAGTTTCATTGATCATGGTTCTGGCCATCTCTTGGAGTGTCCTATTCTTCCTCTCTACAACTCCATTTTGTTGTGGAGTTCTAGGGCAGGAGAAATCATGGGATATTCCATTAGAGTCAAATAATTCTTCAAAATCTTTGTTTTCAAATTCTCCACCATGATCACTTCTGACTCTAACAATTTTAGCATCAAATTCTTTTTGCACTTTGGAGCAGAAACTAGTGAATACAGAGTGAGACTCACTCTTGTGCTTTAGGAATTTCACCCATGTCCAGCGACTGTAATCATCAACAATGACTAGTCCATACTTCTTTCCATTGACTGATGCTGTTTTCACAGGACCAAATAAGTCAATGTGGAGAAGTTCCAGAGGCTTAGAGGTAGAAACAATATTTTTCTTCACACAGAGCATCTGAAGAAAACTTCAGTTTAGGTAGGCCTCTGACTAACTCGAGTTTATTTAGATGAGAAAGTTTCCTCATGCTAATGTGGCCCAAGCGTCTATGCCATACCCATTGCTCTTCGTGAACCGACATCAGACATTTAACATTTTGTTCTTTTAAATCAGAAAGATTAATTTTATAAATGTTGTTTTTCCTCTTGCCTGTGAAAAGGACAGAGCCATCGTTCTGATTAATGGCTTTACATGTTTTTTGATTAAAAATTACATCATAACCGTTATCACTTAATTGACTTATGGATAACAAGTTATGCATTAATCCTTCTACATAAAGGACATCAGATATAGAGGGAAGAGTACCATTACCAATAGTTCCGGAGCCTCTGATCCTTCCTTTCTGATCTCCTCCAAAGCCTACAAATCCAGCGTCTTTAAGTTCCAGACTTTGGAACATAGACTTTCTTCCCGTCATGTGTCGCGAGCATCCAGAGTCCAGGTACCATGACTGGTGTCTGAACTTTGCTGCATAGGATATTTGCAACATACACAATCTTATCTTTCGGTACCCAGAATCTCTTGGGTCCTTTCTGATTAGTTTTCCCAGAGTTTCTTATGACTTTGGGTTTTCTAGCATTTACAAATTTTTGTTCTTGTGTGTGTGTATAGTGATATGAAAATGGAGATTTAAGTTGGTCACTAGAAGAAGTTTTAACTTCCTTAGGATCATACCCAATTCCCTTTTTATTGTTCTGACTGACTCCATAAATCATGGATGCCATAATACTCCTACCTATTCCATTTTTCAGAAATTCTTGAAAGGCTTCTTCGTATTCAAAATATTTTATTTGAAGTTTGTGGTGCTTGAGACAACGCTTCTTCTAATTCTAAGCTTTTTCTTTTTGCTCCATCTCTTTCTAGTGTTAAAGATCTGATTGTATCTTCTCGTGCTAGAATTGTCATCTCAAGCTTGCCACATTCTTCAAATTTTGCTTTAAGACAGCCTTTTATGTTTTTAAGCTTTTGTTTTAGTTTCTGATATGAGCTAAGAGTTTCTGACAAGCATGATTCTAGATCAGATCGAGAGAGTTCAGAAAATACCTCTTCAGATTCTTCATCTGATCTGCTCCTGGATGTGGTAGCCATAAGTGCCACGTTGGCCTTTTCATCAGAGTCAGATTCTGATGACCCAGATTCACTATCATCCCAGGTAGCCATTAATCCTTTCTTTGTCCTGAAGGTATTTTTCTTGAAACTTTCTTTTCTAGGATTGTCTTTCTTTAGCTTGAGGCATTCATTCCTGTAGTGACCTGTTTCTTTACATTCATAACAAGTAATATCTTTGTTAGTTTTACCTTTGAAGGTTGATTCTGATCGATCCCCTCTGGGTCTTGATCTTCTGAAGTTGTGGTTTCTCTTTTTCCAGAGTTGTTTAACTCTTCTGGTCAGGAGGGACAATTCTTCTTCATCATCCGAATCTTCTGGTTCAGAGTCATCAGTATCTTCAGTTTCTGCCTGGAGAGCTTTGGTTCTGTCAGGTTTGCGTCTTTCATATCTGGACTTTAATGCTACGGACTTGTTCCTTTTCTGAGGCTCATCTTCCTCTAGTTCTATCTCATGGCTTCTGAGGGAACTGACAAGTTCTTCAAGACTTATATTGTTCAGATCCTTTGACAGCTTCAGAGCAGTAACCATGGGTCTCCATTTCTTTGGCAGACTTCTGACTATCTTTTTGACATGGTCTGCAGTTGTGTATCCTTTGTATAGAACCTTGAGACCTGCAATCAGAGTTTGGAATCTAGAGAACATTGCCTCTATGGCTTCATCATTCTCCATTTTGAAGGCTTCATATTTCTGGATAAGCGCCAGAGCCTTTGTCTCTTTGACTTGAGAGTTTCCTTCATGAGTCATCCTTAGAGAGTCAAGTATGTCTTTGGCTGTTTCTCTGTTGGTGATCTTTTCATACTCGTTGTAAGATATAGCATTTAGGAGTATGGTTCTGACCTTGTGATGATTATTGAAAACTCGTTTCTGATCATCTGACATCTTACTTCTGGGAACTTCAGCTCCATCCTCTATGACAGGAGGTTTGTATCCATCTGTGACAATGTCCCAGAGATCAGCATCATAGCCTAGAAAGAAACTTTCAATTCTATCTTTCCAGTAATCGAATTTCTCTCCATCAAAGACAGGAGGCTTAGCATTGTAACTATCCTTTTCATTTGTGTGGGCCATAGTTTTTCTCTTTCTGGATCTCTCTACACTGTTAAGTGTTTGATTAGAAAATCAATAACAGAGCCGGAGCTCTGATACCAATTGAAGGTGAGAAAAACAAGAAAGGGGGGTTTGAATTGTTTGGAAAATAAGCGCTTTTTCAAAATGAAAATCACACAAGGATTTTATACTGGTTCGCTTATAACACAAAGCTACTCCAGTCCACCCGGCCAAGGTGATTTCGCCTTCAACAAGGACTTAATCCACTAATCTTGAAAGATTGATTACAAACAACGTCTAAGAGAAAGATCTCTTAGTCCTCTCAAGTATACAGACTACACAGAGTCACTTGAGGAAATAAACAAACAATAGATAAAAGATTTATGTAATCTAGGGTGCTTCTAAGAAAGCAAATATTACAATAGTAAGAACAAAAGTGATTCACGTTATAAGCAAAAGCTTCGTGAAGGTTTAGAGAGCAAGAGTGTTTCCTTGAGCGTTGATGTTTCAGTATATTTTCCTTGTATGTGTTGTGTACTGAATGTTGATTTGCAGTCCTTTATATAGATCAGTGAGGTAGTAGTTGAAACTGATGAGTAATAAAATGAATTTACGCCATAACATAAATAGCTTCTGCCAGGATAACTTTCTCTCCTTGAAATGACTACTTACCACATATAGTACCTTCTTTATTGAAATTGGAGATTAACGTCTCTTTCTGTATTAGGAAATCCATTTGCAAAACTTTACTTGACTTTAACGTTACTCTTTCATAATTAGCAATTCCATAATCAGAGTCTTCATGTTTCTGGAGATCTTGGAATCTGCTATCTAGCTTCTGGTGTTGATCTTTTGAGTTCTGATGATTTCTTCAGATAACGCCAAGAGCTTCTGAAGTTTGACATACTGTGTTCAGAATCTGAATTTCTAGAGCGTACTTCTTGTTTAGATGCTTCTGATACTTTGCTGTTTTGCTCAGAGTTAGACTTTCTTGAACGTGTTTCAACTTCAGATGCTTCTGATCATTTGATAATTTGTATCTGATCTGGTTCTGTATCTGATGACGTCATCAGATTTCTTCCTTCTTTCTTTAGAACCCTGCACACTTAGAAACTTTTCGTTAGGGTGCCATTTTTGGTTTCATCCTTTGTTATCATCAAAATCAAGGAATCTGTTGTAGAACAATTTTTGTTCTTACATAAATTGTTTGAATTGTTTTGAGTTAATGATTGAATTTTTTTAATTTTGTTAAATACTTCATTTAAAAAAATATTGAAAGTTTATATTAATTATTTTGAATTTATCTGTAAATTTTGAAATTAATTAAAAAATAAAAATATTATGCTTGAATAATATCTTAAAATATTAATTTTATTCTTTAATTAAGAATTAAGAATTTAGGGTGTTACAGATCAAGATAGAAAACCATCTATAAAACAAAACTATGTTTGTCTTGTTATCTTCGTTCACCTTTAACATGTGAAGAAGAATTTCAAATAGAATCTTAACCGTTGAGTTAAGGTCAATTAGATCACATTACACCTAACTAAACAATCTCCACTACTTCGGAAATCCACTTCAGCATCATTAAAGTGATTACATTCAAATCCAATTACATGTCATTCAAATCCAATTACATGTCAATTGGATATGAACCTTTCCGTGTTCTATAACTTATGTTTTTCCTATCATTTAAAAAATCATATTTGGATCAATATTCAATACTCATAGCTGCGTACTTATCTCCATATGTTTTCCAATAGACAATTATTATATACCAATATATATATATATATATATATATATATATATATATATATATATATACACATATATTCTTCTATCCATTTTGTTTTGTTATTCATTTTCATTTTCAGAGATCGAGCAATGGCATCTGCAATAGTTCGTAGAAACATCACCCACAACTTGAAAAAGCTCCCGTTTTTATCTTCTTCGCTTTTCAATAATAAGCACTTATTCAACGTTGAACCTTCCGGTTCCGTTTCCTTTCATTCAGAAACCGTTGCTGGTGGTGGTGGACTGCCATCTTACATGCGTGGAGCTGTTTATTGGGAACCTAACAAACCTCTCACCATTGAAGAATTTCACATTCCTCGCCCCAAAGCCGGTGAACTTCTCATCAAAACCAAAGGTAATTTGATTATGATTCTATTCAATTTTCTATATAGAAATTAAGGATAATATGATTCTGATTTTGATTTCATATCTTATACTGTTATTTATGATCATCGCTGTAATTGGATCTGATTGTGTGAAGCTATGATTTTTGAATGCAGCATGTGGAGTGTGCCACTCTGATCTTCATGTCATGAAAGCTGAAATTCCGTTTGCAACTCCTTGTGTTGTAGGGCATGAGATTACTGGTGAAGTTATTGAACATGGACAGAACACCGATTCCAAAACCATAGAAAGGTTAACCTATTTTCCTAGAACATTTGTGTGTGATAATGCTATGATGTGTTTGCTTTTTGATGAAAATAGGATTGTTATAGATGACAAGTAGGATTTTTTGTGTTCATTTCAGGCTTCCGGTTGGATCTCGAGTTGTTGGGGCCTTCATCATGCCTTGTGGTAATTGCTCTTATTGTTCAAAGGTAACATTGTATTATTTATTACTCATGACACTCTATATGTCAACTGAATTATGGTTTTGCGGTTGATGTTGTCTCCGAGTGTATGCAGGGCCATGATGATCTGTGTGAAGCTTTCTTTGCTTATAACCGGGCTAAAGGAACCCTCTACGATGGTGAAACTAGACTATTTCTTCGAAGCAGTGGTTAGTGTTAGCTTACCTATAGTTTCACAAACCATCTTTCAGCTGATACAAATTTCAAAAAAAATTCTAGTGCGTCTATCCCTTAGAGTATGAACATTCATTATTGGAATACTAAAAATAATCGGCAAAATTTATAGGAAAACCGGTATTCATGTATAGTATGGGAGGGCTTGCGGAATACTGTGTTGTGCCAGCAAATGCATTGGCTGTGTTACCAAGCTCAATGCCGTATACTGAGTCTGCAATTCTAGGATGTGCTGTTTTTACTGCTTATGGTGCCATGGCTCATGCGGCTGAAGTGCGTCCGGGTGATTCTGTTGCTGTTATTGGAACTGGGGGTGTTGGTTCTAGGTAATTAAATATATTGCTAAGCGGATGCCACATTGTTAAATTTTCAATTATCGATGACTACTTCCTCTCTTTTTTTCTTCCTATTTTTGCTGTTTTGATGATGCTTACTTTAATGGTCACTGGTCTGAAAAGAAAACTCTGATATTATGCAAAACTTTACATATGGTAGCCACCATGCAATTTAGAGTTTGGAGAAATATAGAATATGTTAGACTTCCTTTTGGGAATCAGTAAATATCCTATTTTGATCATGTCATTTATCGGAGCAATAAGCTCTAGTCAAACACACTTGTTTTCCCCTTTAACTTTATCATCGATTCCAGTTGTTTGCAGATCGCTAGAGCATTTGGTGCCTCGGATATAATTGCTGTTGATGTTCAGGATAATAAGCTAGAGAAAGCAAAAACACTCGGTGCTACTCACACTATAAATTCGGCAAAGGAAGATCCCATTGAAAAGATACTCGTACATCCACTCACTATCATGCATTATTTCTTTCACTTGAAAAACCGTTTATTTAATTGTTTGCACTAATTTGACACAGGAAATTACTGGTGGAAAAGGCGTTGACGTTGCGGTTGAAGCCTTGGGATTACCACTGACATTTGCTCAGTGCACACAAAGTGTGAAGGATGGAGGAAAAGCAGTGATGATTGGACTGGCAAAAGCTGGTTCTTTAGGAGAGATCGATATAAATAGACTTGTTCGCAGAAAGGTGAGTTCTGTTTGTGTGCGCGCGCATGCGTTTTCAATTCTTATTATAATTCTTGCTGAGTATCTTAATTTTGTATTTGAACAGATAAAAGTAATTGGGTCATATGGAGGCAGGGCTAGACAAGATCTTCCAAAGTTAATTAGATTAGCAGAAACAGGAATCTTCGACCTTGGCCATGCTGTTTCAAGAAAATACACTTTTGAGGAGTCTGGCAAAGCATTCCAGGATCTAAACGAAGGAAAAATCGTCGGCCGAGCTGTAATCGAGATCGTATAGCTCTACGTTCCAGGCAATGCTTTTGTGCAAGACAACCAAGTTTCTGTCTCACGCATTGGAGTGGCAAAGGGGTTGGTGTCCTGAGAACACATATAGGTGTCTTCTATTCTCATGTGTTATCTGTCCTGATAAAATAACTGTATTTGTAAGGACATTTTCAAATAAACACACTTTTTGCTTCATTTTGCAGAAAAAAATAGCACCAATAACTAAACCTCACCTATGTCATTTCTGAGAAAATTTCCAGAAAAAAATAAATGAACCTCAGATTACACATTAAATTACATTAAGAAAAAATGAATTCCAAAGAATAAGATGAATCAATAATTTTTAATTATAAACTTAATAGCAAATTACTTTGAAAGTGTTGAGTATTTAATGTTATGTTCGCAAAATCCGGCATAAAAATGTAATAGACTTTAGTTATAGAAAATTTTAAAATTAAATGACTAAAATTATGAAATTAAAAATGTGAGCATCAAAATTTAATGAGATAAACTAGAATTAAAATTTTAAACTTGATCCTAGGTCATGACATATGAAGGAGATTCAACTCACAGTTGGTGAGTCTTCATCTCAAAACTCCAAGAACATCTTCAAAATCTGTGCAACAAATTACACTCAACTTGAATGAAAACAATTTTTGATCTTGGAAAAATTGAAGGAATCGTTCGCACGCACAGGTTTCAGTGTCTCCTAATCAATATGTGATTTCTCTTGTGATACCTCACATATGATGATCGCAACATTGGTATAGAGAATTAGACATATTTTATGCGGGAGCAATGTGGCTCCTCACTACGGTATTTGTAATAGTGTTTCCTTGTTCGGTGTTCATTCGCATCAAGTATACGATGAAATTCACAAATTCATGTGTTGTAGTTGATTAATATGGGGTGTAATAAGTTATAATAAGACAAAATCATGTTTGCAGTTGAGAAATAGGAAAAATATCGTGGACGAACTGGTTAACGTAACCACGTAATCCGTTACCACCGAAGAAGAATTATTTTTTGTAACAACTGTATCGGTTACAGGTTTAGTGTAATCAATTATAGGTCTGAGTTTTCTGTTTTTTCAACTATTTGTTTATGTGATATGTATCTCAATTACTATGTAATGTTTGTATAAATGCTTTGGATGAATCTCTTTATAAATAAGAAGAAAAATATTCTCACCTTCAATTATCTTTCTCTCTCAATTTTCTCTTTCCCTCTCTACACTCTATTTTCTCCATTAGTCACCAATATTGTGGTTCCAACTTCTAACATTTGGTATTAGAGTTTGGTTCTGATCCACAAACACCTAGTGCGCAACATGAATTTTGTCTCCAATGAAAGAATCCATGCAAACATACTCATCTTTGATGCGAAGAATTACAACAAATGACCCAAATAAATAAAAGTATTATTTGGCTATTAAGATGTTCTTGAAGTGATCAAGAACATGGTGAATCCCCTTGTGCAAGGTGCAACGGATGCACAACGAGCAACACATAAGGAAGAGAAAAGGAAAGATTTCAAGGCGTGTTATTTTTTATCCATCGATGTGTGGATGCTAACAGCTTTGAAAAAGTTGGTGATTGCGAATTGTCAAAGTAAGCGTGTGAAATCTTAGAGAAGGCATACATAGGGGCTAACAAGGTGAATGTGGTGAGATTACAAACTCTCAAACGTCAACTTGAATTGATTCAAATGGATAAAAGGAGACAATCAATGATTTCACACCAAGAATCATTCGATTAGTGAATCAAGTGAAGGCATGTGGAGAAACAATCATAGGGCAGTATGTTGTCGCGAAAATCGTGTGTTCATTAACGCCAAGATTTGACAATGTGGTTGTAGCGATTGAGGAATCGAAGGATTTTGCGACGATGAGTCAAGAGAAGTTGCAAAGCCCTTTTGAGGTTTGTGAGTAAATGACGGAGGAGAGAAATAATGATAAGGAAAAAGCGGATATCGCTTTGCAAGCTTGCTTCAACGAGGAAGGACAAGAGATCAGAAGGAAAATGGCTCATGAAGAGTAAAGGAAATTTTCAGAATTTTGGTGGAAGAGAGAATCTCAAAGTTCCAAGAATTCGACTTGTCAAAGGGGTGAGAGCAGCTGCAACAAAAATGGTGGTTAAAGAAACTTTCGAAGTGAAAAGAAGAGGTTTGACAAAAGCAGAGAGCATTATTTTAAGTGTCAAAGGTTCTGTCATTTTGTAAGAGAATGCAATACAAACAAGAAGGAGCCTCAAGGAGATGAATCCAAGGTTGCAAAACAAGAGTTTGATGAGGATAATACACTTTTGGTTGTCGCAACGCGAAAAACAACAGGCAGAAAAAGACACACAAATAAAGCCGCCACCGTGCGTTATTTATCCCAAAGGAGGGAAAGGAAACGCTCGAAGTAAACCTGGAAAGGAAATGGTCTTACGACCGGAGATTGCAAGGATCGGGAGTCGGTTACGCAAGGGGAATGTATTAGCACCCCTCACGTCCGTCGTACTCGACGGGACCCACGCTCAAGAGAATAGAAAAAGGTTGCTAAATAACTGCTCAAAGAACGCACACACACTGGAATAAAACACAGGTGGAAGAAAACGGAGGAAGCGGACTCGGCAGGATGTCGCATCCTGGGCCTACGTAGTTTGTCATAAACAAACATCAGAGTCGACGTAGTTCGGGGAAATGGGAAACGGGCTCGATAGGATATCGCATCCTATGCCTACGTATCTCATCTGGAATGAGAATCAGAGCTACCGTAGTTCGGCTAACGCACGCCGAAACAAAACAGAACACAAAGACGCTGAGACGTCAAAAGAAACACACAACAGGAAATGGACTGCCAATGGCTGGTCTTACGTCCGACTCCAAACAACAAACACAAACAGGAAACCGAATGCCAATGGCTGGACTTACATCAGACTCCAAACAAAGAAACACAAACAGGAAACCGAATGCCAATGGCTGGACTTACATCAGACTCCAAACAAAGAAACACAAATAGGAAACCGAATGCCAATGGCTGGACTTACATCAGACTCCAAACAAAGAAACACAAACAGGAAACCGAATGCCAATTGCTGGACTTACATCAGACTCCAAACACACAACAAATAGGAAATGGAATGCCAATCGCTGGTCTTACATCCAACTCCTAACACACACAAAAAGGTTATCAAACAGACAAACTAATAGGGAGTCTGAAACTCGAGCCTAATAGCCGTCAAGCAAATACACACAAAAAAGAAAAGGTTGCCCGGAGAGATCTCGCACGATCTCCTGCCTACGTACCTCATCTGGTATAAGGATCAGGGTGACGTAGTTCCCCTTAACAGGGGAGAAACTTTCTCCTAACCAGAGACCAGGAAATAACACACTAAAAGGGAGACTGACTCGAGCCTAATAGTTGTCATGCAATCCACAATAGTCCTAGGTTGAGGTATCTGAATCAAAATCTAACTCGCACAGGCAGCAAGTCAATCACACAACAAGTAAGCAACACAGGTGAACAGGTATCACACGCTATATGCAAACAAGTGGCTCATACAAGGCTGGGCTTTAGTCAAGGGGTCATATCAACCTCGACAAACAAGCCAACTGGAAAAGGTGTCTGAGGCTCTTAACCACTGACATTGACCGTCAGGGTGAGCAGATGAAAAGGGAGATGAGGGTTAGACCTCACAGCTCTTAACCCGGGCCTGGGTGAGCTTCAATCAATGAAAACGTGGGGGTCCAGAATGTGGGACCCTATTCCACATGACTGACTCTACATACAAGATTTTGGGTGTTTATTCAAAATGCATAAGCACGTAGTGCGAGCAAGATGAAAGACTCAACTGAATAGTAGGGGATTGATTGCAAATCCCTTCTATCTCCCAATGCCTCTTCACTTAGGAGGTCTTTACATGTAACCATGCCTCATTGAGGTCTTTAGCACAAAATTAAACAATCAAGAACATGGCCTCTTAAGGAGGGCTTCAGACAGGTGCCTGCCAAAGATAGCAGGTCTTCCAGACTACATGGAGTTCAAGAGATTACCTAAGTGGTATGCCAACCACAAGCAAAGCAAAGCAACTCAAAAAATGAGTTAAAGCAGCTAAAGTACCTGTAAGAAAAGCTAAACCATCAGTATTCTATTCAGACAAACAACCAACAGTTAACAGATAACAACAGACAGACAATCCCAATATGTACAACATGTAAGCCATAAGAGGCAAACACTCAAGTGATTCACCAAAGGACCTACAAAATAACCAAAGGTTAGCAAACATAGCAAATAGCCAAGCTCAAATGATGAGGCAACATCAATCATGGAGATGAATGCTTGAATCTGAAATTCAAAGCTCAAATGTGAGTACAAACCCCTAGGGCAAAGCCTAGGGTCAAAGGTGAATCAAAAAGTCAAAACAGAACTTGATATTCAACAAGAAGCATCTATAATCAAGCAAGAACATGTCCTAAAAAGGACCAAGTCAAAATCATCAAGAAAAGTCATTAATTGCACAAGATAAGGCAAAAGGTACACAAAGTGATCACAATTGGACATGAAGAATCAAAATTCCAAATTAAAACAGAAATGAATCAAACAATTCTGGAAATTTTTATGTGCACCCAACATGTCAAATATAATCATCATGCCAAAAATCAGAATCCACAGAACTCAATTGACCTAGAAATGAAAATGCACAAGTAGGACATCAAATTGTGTGACACACATTGTCACACCATACAATCATGTGCATAAAACAGAAATGAAAAATGAGAAAAATACACAACCAAGCCTCAAAAATCAATCAACATATTGGGAATCATCACACCAAATTTCAAATCAATTAGAGAATTATTGAGCATTTCACATTAGAAAGAATGAAACATGTCACATTTTGCATCATGATCAAATAACAATTCACCAGTAAAAATCCGTAAATGATAAAATCATGCAAATCACATGATAAAGTACTAGACATGTCAAGGATCATGTAGAAAAAAATTGGGAATTAATTGGATTCATTTTCAATTTGATATGAATTTTCAAAGTTGGCATGAAATAATGAAATAAAAATTGAAAACATGAAAGTAATATGGAAATGAATTGGAAATGGAAATGCTATCAGCAGGATTCGAACCCTGTAGGCGTCAAAACGCACCGTTTATTTTAATGAAAGAAAATGGATTTTAAAAATGCTTGGCATGGGAATCGAAGGGAGGGAGTGTTTCATCAAAACGCTGTAGTTTTGCTTGGCCAGGGAAATTAAATGGATTTTGTGAAGCGCTCCCGCCTGGAATCGAACCAGGGACGCAAAACCTATGGGCGCTTCTACAGTACCTTGCCATGCGCTGAACCAGAGGAAGCCCTAGCATGCATGCACGACGGCGGTTATGGTGGTTTCCACCGTCTTCTTCATGAAGACGGTGGTGCTACAGTACCAGTCAAATTTTTTTTCCAGATTTTTGCAAATTTTATATGGTTTGAAAGCTTAGCTCGCGAGGAGTACAAATCGAGTATTAATTTGGACAAATTCTCAATGACTCGAGAGAATCGAAGGAAAACACATATGCATGTCAAACTTTAAACTCACATATCTCATGCAATATTCATCCGTTTTTTATGAAATTTAGATCAGAATGATCAGCAAGAAAAGATGTATCTAATCATGTCCATAAAATTGAGAATTAAGAGACTCGAAATTGGACCAACCTGGAATGGCAGTGATCAAAACAGTGAGTTCAAGGCCTCCAAAGTGTGTGAATCCACTCCTTAACTCTTGCTATGAAGCTTTGTGAATGAATTGAGGCTTGGAGATGCTTGGGTCTAGCTCAATTTGCACTTGCCATTGATGTGTTCATATGCTTGACATGCTTCAAACCTTGCTCAAATTCCACAAAAAATGGATGAATCATGCTCCAAATGTCATGAGGATGATGGATCTATCAAGAAAATGTGTGGTTGTGTGGAGAAAATTTGAATTTGAGATGAGAGAAATTTTGGAGGGAAAATGAGATCTAGATCTAGAATTTGAGATTATGAACAATTCTGTTAGGGTTTGCCTTATATATGCTCTACTAATCACATCCAAATCACAATTAGTCATGAGTTAATTAGGATTAGGCAAAAATAAGGTGTATGACAAACTTTGGAAAATTGGTGGTGCCATGCAAATGTACACGTGAACAGTAGCAAATGGATGACCAAACTCACTTAAAATCACTTCATGCACATGTTGTCAATGGTATTTTGTTCCCATGATGCACCAAATTCAAATTTGCAAATTTTCCTCCAAAATGGCCATGAATGGGCAAATGATTATATGATGAAATTTCATGCAATGCCATGAATGATTTGGAAAATATATGTCATGAGGAGCAAAGTGCAAAAAGAGGCACTCAATTTGGAGTTTTGGTTCAAAAGTTATGGCATTTTGAAGTTCCATGCACACTTGGCAATGATTTGATCACATCTCCTCAACCATTCATCAGATGCTCATGATCTTAGACTTTTTGGAAATGGGGGAGAAAGATCTTCAACTTTCCTGTTGGACAAAAATTCATTTGAAGTTTCTTTGATGATGTAAAATCAAGTTGAATTTGAACCAAAATCTTTCCATTTTTGGAAACTTTCAATTACAGGTCACTTTCCTTTTTGGGAAACTTTTGATCTGACCTCAAATTCTTCAAGATAAGTGTTTGTAATGACAAATGAACCTCTTTGGGACATGAATGAAATGTCTCAAACCATTTCTCCTCCTCCTAGCCCTCAGTTGACTTTCTGTTGACTTTTATGGGCCCCAGATGACTTGGCAATGCACAGATGACTTTGAGCCTCTAACACTTGGCCAACTTGCTTCAAAATGAACCTTGGCTCATATAAGCTCAATAAAATGACCATGTGATCCCCCTCTCCATAGAATACCTCATCTCCTTGAAAAACACTAATTGGAAGAATGGCACTGATTAGGGTTGACCAAAGGTCAAAACCCTAATCCCAAGGAACCTGAGCATGAATTCTGAAACCTCTGATAAGGACATGACCATGATGATAATGATGTATCCTTGCAACCAAGATAATGCTCAACCTCCTTGAAGAACCAAGAAAACCCTAATTGAAGCACAAACCCTCAGATGGCTAGTGATCAATCCATGAGACCCTCAGTCTTGAACCGCTTCACTTCTCCTTCTCTGAAAAGACTTTGGAGGATAACTTCATTATTTCACATGATATGCAATATGAAAATGCCTAATGTCCTAAAGAATGAAATGTAATATGCTAAACTAGTCCCAAGAAGAGGAGGCAAATTTTGAGGTGTTACAACTGCCCCTATTCAATCCACTGTGAACCTGTCGATATGAACAACCTCGACTTTCAGATGATCAGGGTGAAGAGTGATTGAATACCAAGAACAGACGAACAATTTGCGCTCCGCTGGGGATTATTATTATATTTTTTTGCTTTTCTTGAACCCCACAACCTTTGGAAATTTTTTCTTTTTCTTGAACCCCAGTACTTCTTTGATTGATTTTTTTTTCTTTTTCTTGGACCCCGAACAATTATTTTCGCGCGTATGATCCCTGATCACCGCATTTGAACCCCGACAACTTCATAACACTCCTGTTTGCCAAACAATGAACCCCGATCTCCATTTGAACCCCAGTCGCCTGACGATAACCCATAATCGCCATTGTGAACCCCATTCTCCAGAAAACACCACGTGTCTCCCTTTCTCCATTTGAACCCCGCTCTCCAGAAAATGCCCAGCACTTCCTTCTATCCATTTGAATCCTGTTCTCCATTTTCTTGTGATAATTCCGCTGGCAACGCCGGAAATAACACCAAACACCACTCTGATGGCGACATATCAGAGGGTACACCTTCACGAAAGGAAGGTAACATGTGCATTTCTTCCTCAGAAGATACCCATAACGACTTCTGTTGGCCTCGCCAAAGTCTAAGGTGACACATGATCAGAAGACAATCCTGAGGACCTCATCCCGGATACAGTCTTCAACTCTAATCTCCATTTGAACCCCGTTCTCCAGAAAATGCCGCAACACTTCCTTTTTTCCATTTGAATCTCGATTTTCGCGCTGATCGCGTAACGTTCTCTGATTTTCATTTCCATCTCCGCCCGACGGAAAATTTTCCTCCAATATCGCGCTATTGGGGAACATTGTTGATCTGACGTCATGATGCTAAACTCCTAAGAGTAACATCTTCACCATCCGGCGAAACCAATTCTCAAGCGGTAACCACGACTTGAGTAACATCTTCCAACTTCCATCTCGCACGACAGAAATCTTCTCCAGTATCGCACTACTGGAGAACATCGTTAACCCAAAATCACGATGCTAAACTCCTCAGAGTAACATCTTCACCATCCGGTGAAACCAACTCTCAAGCGGTAACCACGGCTCGAGACTAACTGATGCTCGTAATGCTGATGCTGATCTTCCAACTAGCGAAACCACTTCTTAAACGGTAACCACGGCTTGAGTAGCACCTTCACCAACCGGCAAAACCAAATCTCAAACGGTAACCACGACTTGAGACTAGCTTATGCTTGCAATGATGATGCATGATTTTTTTTTAGCGTAATGCTCCATAACCATGGAAATGCTACGCAATTAACTATGCAATATGCTATGCTTCTCTAAATGATGAATGCATAAAAAATATCCCCCTCAAGGGACTCTTCTGGGGAGCTCGAGGCACTCTGCTGAGGAACTTGATAACACTCCAACCTCCACCCTGCTGGGGAATAGCACTGCTACTGGGGAAAAGACAACCTCACCAGGGATGACCTCCACTGAACCCGATCCACTTGGGGACTTCGCTGGGGAAACAGCTACCAACGCACTCTGCGGGGAAAACAACAATCTCCGACTTGCTGGGGAACTAACAAGCTCCAACATGCTAGGGGAAACAACAACCTTCAGACCTGGCTGCCGAGGAAACACCGATCTCGAACCCGCTGGGGAGATAACAATCCCGACTCCGCTTGGGGAAATAAGGAAAGCCTGGCACAGAACACCCGTCGACTCGTCGATCCCTGGTATTCAACAACTAAATCCAGTGTCAGCTTTCCAGTTTTGAGAGCTCCCAGACTCGTCTGGACTTTTCTGATTCATCACCTTGTATTCTCGACTTCTCCGTACTCTACGGAGATCGAACTCCCTGGATTCATACAAACTTTCCAGTCCTTAGACTTTGAAGAGTCTTCTTGATTAGTCCTCCAGGATCGTCGCACGTCTCTCGCCGTCTTTTCACCATTCTTCAATCCCTTGTCCCTGACTGGACTCCACGGGGATCTATTGTCAAAAAGCTTCACATCACAACCTGCAAGTGAGTGAAAATATCTAACAGCACCTGCAAAAGAGATCGTTAGATAAAAACGTGCCCCAGGCGTGCCAAAGTTTCAACACCTGAGTCACTCAACCTTCCGAATAAGATTTCAGGTTTTCAATCTTATGAACACGCATTGGAAGGGATCTCCATGTTTCAATATGCAAAGATTCTTATCAAAATAAACGAATGTTTTTGCAATCAAAGCGGTAATGAAAACAAAAACAAAATTATTTGACTGAATATGCATTTTATTGATTGAAAAAAGGTGGCTCAAAACCGAGCAATACACAGGAAGCAATCCCTGAAAAGAGGTAATTACGCATAAAAGGAAAATCTATCCTAATGGCAATGTGAACCTGCGATCTCATCGAGTTCCAACTCGGTTACACCCCATATGTCCTCAGACTCTCCGCACTTTCTGCCTTCTGAACAAGACGCTTCCGACCGATCCCTACCGGGGATTACCCACGTGTCTTAACCAAAACACAAACGATCATGCTAGACGCAGTTGTTCGTTTCAATCCCTCTTTTGCCTGGACCACCCTTGCGGGTTTTCAGTCCACCGGGATACCCTTTTTTGCCCAAGCCGCCCTTGTGGGGTTTTCGACTTGCCGGGTGTATAGTTTTTTTTCCTTTTTATCCCTAATTTTTGCCCGAACCTTTTTTCATTTTTTTCGGTTCGCCGGCATGCCCATTCTTGCCTGGACTATTTTATTCTTTTTCGTCCATCGGGTCTCTTATACGAAGTATTTTTTAACTGCGTCCGCATTCACAGGAGATGGAAAATCCTCGCCATCCATGGTCGTCAACAACAAGGCTCCGCCAGAGAAAACCTTCTTGACCACGAATGGACCTTCATAATTGGGTGTCCACTTGCCCCTACAATCGTTTTGAGGAGGAATGATCCTTTTCAACACCATATCTCCTACGTGATATACCCGAGGTCGCACCTTTCGGTCAAAAGCACGCTTCATCCGTTGCTGGTACAACTGCCCATGACAAATGGCCGCCAACCTCTTTTCCTCAATCAGGCTCAACTCTTCGTAACGAGTCCTTACCCATTCAGCCTCTTGCAATTTCACGTCCATCAGGACTCTCAGAGACGGGATTTGAACCTCAACTGGCAACACGACTTCCATTCCATACACAAGCGAGAAAGGCGTTGCCCCAGTAGATGTACGCACCGAGATTCGATACCCATGCAATGCAAACGGCAACATCTCATGCCAATCTTTATAGGTCACGACCATTTTCTGCACAATCTTCTTAATATTCTTATTAGCTGCCTCGACCGCCCCATTCATCTTCGGACGATAAGGAGAAGAATTGTGATGCTCTATCTTGAACTATCGACACAACTCTGCCATCATTTTATTGTTCAAATTAGAACCATTATCAGTAATGATTCTTTCAGGAACCCCATATCTGCAAATGATGTCTCTCTTGAGGAATCTGGCCACGACCTGCTTCGTCACAATCGCATAAGAGGCTGCTTCCACCCACTTGGTGAAGTAATCGATAGCCACTAATATGAACCGGTGCCCATTCGAAGCCGTAGGCTCAATCTTCCCGATCATATCAATGCCCCACATAGCAAACGGCCACGGAGACGACATTAAACTCAACGGATTAGGAGGCACGTGCACCTTGTCAGCATAAATCTGGCATTTATGACACTTCCGCACGAAATTAAAACATTGGGCCTCCATTGTCATCCAATAATAACCAACCCTCAACAATTTCTTCACCATTGCATTCCCACTGGCATGGGTACCGAATGACCCCTCGTGTACTTCTTTCATCAATTGGCTTGCTTCTTTGTCATCAACACATCTGAGCAAAACCCAATCGAAATTCCGCTTGTACAAAACCCCATCTTTGTTCAGATAGAACACCATGGCCAACCTCCGCAGAGTCTTTCGGTCCTTCTTGGATGCTCCCTCAGGATATTCTTGGGTTTCCAGATAGCGCTTGATATCGTAATACCATGGCTTCTCATCATCAGGCGCTGTGTCAACAGCAAACACATAACCCAGTCTATCCAGACGTCCCACCTCAACACTGGGGAACTGATTCCACCACTGCACCTTAATCAAGGCAGCCGGAGTAGCCAAAGCATCCGCTAACGGATTCTCTTCTCTAGGCACATGATGTAATTCCACCTTGGTGAAAAACGTCAACAATCTCCTCGTATAATCCCGGTATGGAATCAAATGAGATTGATGCGTATACCATTTTCCGTTAACCTGATTCACAACCAAAGCTGAATCCCCATATATAACAAGGCTCTTGATCCGCAAGTCAATCGCCTCTTCAATCCCCAGGATACAAGCTTCGTATTCAGCCACGTTGTTGGTGCACTCAAATGTTAGTCGGGCAGCAAAAGGAATGTGGGATCCTTTCGGCGTAACCAAAACAACACCAACTCCACTACCATTCACGTTAACGACCCCATCAAACATCAGAATCCATTCGGATTCAGGGTCGGGCCCCTCCTCCGGGATAGGTTCCTCACAATCTTTCGATTTGAGAAACATGATGTCCTCATTAGGGAACTCAAACTTCATCGGTTGATAATCCTCAATGGGTTGCTGGGCGAGGTAATCAGACAATACACTCCCCTTGATTGCCTTCTGAGAGGTATACTGGATATCATATTCAGTCAAAATCATTTGCCACCTCGCAACCCGTCCGGTCAATGCTGGCTTCTCAAAAATATACTTGATCGGATCCATCTTGGAAATCAATAAAGTGGTATGAACCAGCATATACTGTCTCAGTCGGCGAGCAGCCCATACCGAAGCGCAATAAGTTTTCTCGAGCAGTGAATATCTTGTTTCACAGTCGGTAAACTTTTTGCTAAGGTAGTAAATCGCATGCTCTTTTCGACCAGACTCGTCATGCTGCCCCAGTACACACCCCATAGACCCCTCAAGGACCGTCAAGTACAGAATTAACGGTCGTCCCTCCACAGGAGGCATCAGAATCGGAGGCTCCTGCAAATATTCTTTTATCTTTTCAAATGCCGTTTGGCAATCATTATTCCACCTGACCATTTGATCTTTTCTCAACAACTTGAATATAGGTTCGCACGTGGCTGTTAGATGAGATATGAACCGTGAAATGTAGTTCAATCTACCTAAGAAACCACGAACCTCCTTTTCTGTTCTCGGTTCAGGCATTTCTCGTATTGCTTTTACTTTAGCAGGATCAACCTCGATTCCTCTTTTGCTCACAATAAACCCCAGCAATTTACCGGACTGCACTCCGAAAGTGCACTTGTTCGGATTCAACCTCAGTCTGAATTGTCTCAGCCGGTCAAACAACTTGGCCAGATCTACCAAATTCCCCTCTTCTGTTTGGGACTTTGCTATCATGTCATCAACATAGCATTCGATTTTATGATGAATCATATCATGAAACAAAGTCACCATAGCCCTCTGATAGGTTGCACCGGCGTTCTTGAGACCGAATGGCATCACCTTATAGAAGAAAGTGCCCCACGGTGTGATGAACGTTGTTTTCTCCATATCATCTGGTGACATTTTGATTTGATTATAGCCAGAAAAGTCATCCATGAAGGAAAACACCGAGAATTGAGCTGTATTATCCACCAACACATCAATGTGAGGTAATGGAAAATCATCTTTCGGGCTAGCTCTGTTCAAATCTCGATAGTCCACGCACATTCTCACCTTCCCATCCTTCTTCGGGACCGGCACAATATTCGCGACCCAAGGTGGATAATTAGTAACAGCTAGGAAACCAACATCCAACTGCTTCTGAACCTCCTCTTTAATTTTCATGGCCATCTCGGGTCGAGTTCTGCGCAACTTCTGCTTCACTAGAGGACAGTCTGCTCTCAACGGTAGCTTGTGCATAACGATATCGGTATTCAACCCTAGCATATCTTGATAAGACCAGGCGAAGATATCAACATACTCTTTCAACAGCGCTACCATTCTGCTCTTGACATTCACCTCCAAAGCAGCCCCAACTTTCACCTCTTTTCTGACCTCCTCGGTACCCAGATTCACAATCTCAACTTGCTCCTCATGCGGCTGAATCACCTTTTCCTCTTGTTATAACAACCCTGCTAATTCCTCCGGCAGTTCACAATCTTCTTCGCCTTCTTCTTCGGCATGATAGATCGGATTGTCGAAGTCATATGAGGGTGTAACAGGATTGTTATCAATGAGATCCGGAGAAAGATCGCAACTGCATGAATGTTGATTCATGCATTGCTTTAGAACCGGAGCAAAGCAAATTAAAAGGAAAATGAAAACAAACATTGCCATTTTTATTTTTGTTTTTATTAAACTGCAAAAATAAATGAAAAACAGGGAACACCGCTTTTAATGAAAAACATCCTTTTATTTATGATGCAAATATTGCAAAATGAAACACATGAGGTGGCCCTTACAATGAACCATTACGTTTCGGGCAAAACGTATGGCTTTCATGCAGACAGAATTGAAAAACAGGAAATATTACTCTTCACGTAGAGTGATAGTGATGATCTTTTCGGCCTTCCAATTCTGGATCTCCATCCCTGGTACGCACGGTTTTATCCACTGATCAAGCTCGCAGTCACTGTCAGCTTCTTCACCCATCATACAGATGCGATCTGGATCCAGCATTCCAGCACTGGTGAACGTGAACGGCTGATGACGGCCCTTGTTCTGACCCGATGAGCCTCGGCCCGGCTGATAACCAACCCCAAACCGGTCTTCTTTGGAGGCGATGTCAATCATCTTTCCCCAACCTGGGGCCTCTCCATTGTTCACCACCTCGGCGGCCTGCTTATACGAAGAAATGGACGGCTTCTTCTCTTCTTTGACAAAAACAACATTCTCCACCTTGACGGTTTCGAATGCTTGACTTGGTGTCTCAAATATCTCACTGTCCATCTCAACATATTTGAACGATGATAGGTGGCTGACGAATATATCTTCCTCCCCACAAACCGTGACGACCTGCCCATCCCAAATATACTTCAGTTTCTGGTGCAAAGTCGAGGTCACTGCCCCAGCATCATGTATCCATGGGCGACCCAACAGGCAACTGTATGCCGGCTGAATATCCATGACATAAAATACAGACTTAAACACCTCGGGCCCGATCTTCACAGGGAGCTCCACTTCCCCAAACACAGCCCTCTTCGAACCATCAAAGGCTCTAACTATCAGGTCTGTGGGCCTCAAGATCAACCCTTCACAGTCCAGCTTCGCCAGGGCCTTCTTAGGCAACACATTGAGTGAGGAGCCGGTATCCACCAAAACGTGCGAGAGCACTGCTCCTTTACATTCCATAGCAATGTGTAAGGCCCTATTGTGATTACGCCCGTCTACAGTCAGATCAAGATCAGTGAAACCCAGCCCATGGCTGGCATTGACGTTTGACACCACCGTCTCTAACTGATTAATTGTGATCTCTTGAGGAACATAGGCTCTTTTCAGTATTTTCAACAAAGCCTCTCTATGCCCCTCTGAGCTCAGTAGCAGAGATAAGATTGAGATTTTGGACGGCGTCTGCTGCAAATGGTCAACAAGCTTATACTCAGACTTCTTAATGATCCTCAAAAACTCTTCAGCTTCATCATCAAGTTCTCTTTCCGACCCCACGGGCGCCTATGTCACCACAGGAGTACCCTCGCCTACCACCTGCTTCCCTCTTGCCCTGGCTAAAGCCTCGGCCTTATCTTTCTTTTCTCTCTCTCCTTCCCCACTCCTCAAAGCATCAGGTGCAAACAACCTTCCACTGCGAGTGAAACCACTGGGTCCGACATTATCCACCTTTGAAACGGTGGTTTCACCTGCGGCTTGATCTTCCTGCTTCTCTCCATTACAGTATACCTCTCCACCATAATCCCATGACACAGCATCGTCGTTGTCATAAGGAATAGGCCCAGGTACCGTGATAGTAACCGGAGCCGCATCTGCCAGCGTTAACAAATCGATCGGGTCAAAGTAAATGGTTATGGTGGAGATATCCTCCCTCTCCAAACCAATCTTCTCAAATCTGAGGCTTCCCTCATCCATCATTCTTTGGATAGCCTCCCTCAACAATACACACCCATTAGGGGCAACAGTGCATGCAACACAACAATCAACACAACCCGGGAAGACCCCATTCTTCAACAGTCGCCTCTTGACCTCAGCCAAAGGAGTCTTCAACTAGTCCACATTCATCATCCAGATTCGGCCCTTATCCTAAAAAATTGCATTCACCCCCATCTGACCATGCGCGGGCATGGAATTAGCATTCACATTCGGAGATGGTGCAAAATTGATTGCCTTAGAATCCACCAGGTCCTGGACAACATGCTTAAAAGCTTTACAATTCTCCACATTGTGTCCAGGGGCACCAGAGTGGAATTCGCATTTGGCGTTCTCATCAAAACTGGTCGGCCTCTGATCGGGTCTCAACGGAGCCAACGTCCTCAGCTGGACCAACCCCAAATCTTTCAACTTCTTCAGCAAGAATGAGTAGGTCACAGGTGGTCTATCAAATTGACGATCATTCATTCGCCCTCTCACCTGATACCCGGCCCTCTGCGGTCTCTGTTGAAACGGCTGCCGTTGCTGTTGCGGTTGTTGTTGCGGTTGATTATCAGCAGGAATTGTTACCGCAGCAGTGTGCTGGTAGTAACGATCCCTACTTTGTCCCCTCTGGGCATACACAACACTTGTATCACCCTCCTTCTTTCTCTGGCCATTACCAAAGGGTTTCTTCGATCCAGACGACGAAGCACTACCCTGTATCTTCCCCAGCTTCAACCAGCTCTCAATTCTTTCTCCAGCCACTACAATGTCAGCAAAGTTGGTAACCGGGCATCCTACCATTCTTTCTGCAAACGTCCCCTGAAGGGTACCCATAAACAGATCAGACATTTCCCGATCTACCAACGGAGGTTGGACTCTGGCCGCCAACTCCCTCCATCTCTGTGCATATTCTTTAAACCCTTCACTAGGCTTCTGAGACATACCCTGCAGCTGGGTACGGCTAGGAGCCATGTCAACATTAAATTGGTACTGTTTAAAGAACGCATCCCCGAGATCCTGCCAGCTCTTGATATCCGAAGACTTCAACTTGGTATACCATTCCAGAGACCCACCAGACAAATTGTCCTGGAAGAAGTACATCCAAAGCTTCTGGTCCATTGTATAAGCAGAAATCTTTCGGACAAAAGCCTTGAGATGAGTTTCCGGGTAAGAACTCCCATTATACTTGTCAAACGCAAGCGCTTTAAACTTTTGCGGGATCACAATCCCCTCAACTAGCCCCATGTTCGACATGTTGATAACCCCCGGAGTAGCATAGCTTTCCAGAGCCCTGATCTTCTCAGCCAGCACCTGAATTTCTTTGTTGGGTGGTTGGACACCGTACTGACCAAACTGTTCATTCAGCACGGAGAACTGGTCTTCCTCTCTATCCTCCCCAACCCCAAAGAAAGGAGGAAACAGACTATCCTTCAGGTTGTTGCCCACCGGACCTGGTCCACCGCCTGTAGCAGCACCAAAACCACCACCATTATTGATTACCACCCCAGCAATAGTCTTCTTTCTGAGATCTCCTCCATCTCTTGATCCACCGAGACCATGTTGGACACACCCTCCTGATTATTACCACTGTTGGCAGCCGAAGCCCGCTCGAGCTTTTCCACCTTATCAGCAAGTGCTTTCTGCCCCAAGGCCAACCCTTGCATGACGTTTATCAGCTCACCCATTTTCTCCTTCAATTCGAGAATATCTGCGTTGGGTATATCCATCAGCTTGGATTTGTTGCGCCTGGTAGGGTATCTGTGTGGACGTGCTACGTGCAAGGGAATGATTCTACGTGCGTGAGCAATGATTCCTGAAACAAACAAGCACGTTAGAAACTGACACCTGCAAAATAGAAGACAAGTTATTATGATTCATGCATGAATGCAATGTCTATCCATATGAGGAACACTCTGTCTTTTGATCCTGGTTTCATCGAGACAGATAATAAGTCGACAACAACATTCTAACATCAATCATCTGATTTCGCCATACAAAGCAGAGAGTTATGATTTAGCAAAGATATCACCTGACCATGTGTGTGCTATGTGAGTGCATATAGGAAAGCAAATAAAGCTTGAAGATCAATCACTGAATGATAACAACCACTGTATATCAAAAATGCACCACACGTGCAAGAGTCATACATCCGGCCGATACAAAAATCAAATTATAATTCTCCAGAATCATAAAGAAAATACAAGCAAGTGAATTCCGTCAACAGGCCTGACGGTAATCCAACACAATAACAAAAGTCTACACTGAAGAAGGTCCCACAGACGGCTCTGCATCATTAACCATCTTGGTAAACTTCACGGCAAACCTGAGCTCAGTGTTCTCCTGCTGCAGTCTTCCTATCTCCTTCTGGTGAATCTTCATCTGTCGGAAATAATGATCCCTCTCAGCAAGATAGTGATCTCTCTCAGCAATAATCTTCGCTTTCTCAGCTTCCTTAACCTTCAGCTTTACTTCCCACTCGGCGATAAGGACTTTGACTCTGGCTTCCCTCTGAGTCTTCACAAGGATCTGCCTCCTCTTCTCATCCTCAATAACCCTCAAAGCTCTAGCCAACTTCTCCTTGGTAATGTCGTGCTCCTTTGTAGATGACTTCAAAGCTTGGCTAATCTTGCGGTAATAAGCGGTGTCTATCTCAAAGCGCTTCACCTCAATGGCATGTCTCTTATCCTGGTCTTCTATTTTCCCTTTGATTTCCTGATTAGCCATTTGGATTATAGCAACACTCATCTCCAATTCAGTCTTCTCTGCTTGCAGCTGATCTCTGGCCTTCTTCATCTCAAGGAACTCTTCCATGCTGACAAAAGAACATGGCCCCTCAATCAATGGACACCAAGGATCACCCCCAGGAAATGGTAGATGTGTGAGCTCAATCCTCTT
The DNA here is from genome assembly GCF_024323335.1 of Lathyrus oleraceus. Lineage (NCBI taxonomy): Eukaryota > Viridiplantae > Streptophyta > Magnoliopsida > Fabales > Fabaceae > Lathyrus > Lathyrus oleraceus. The sequence goes on from NC_066585.1 coordinate 78,884,865, forward strand.
CCTGAGCCAATCATCAAATGGAGGAAAAGACCTGCTATTAACCCTACCAAAAGGAACCTTGCCCTTCCTCTGAATGCCACGCCACTCATCAGACACTTGCCTCAACTTTGGCTGATTACCCTCAATTGGGAAGTAGAAAGACTCCTGAATCTCGCGCCCAAGGGGTGGACCCTCTGTTGGTGTAAGCCCTAGAGGCCAATACTTTTTGGTGCTTGTATCGAATTATTTATTAATAATAAAAGGCATTTTCTTTATTATGGTTGATTAATAAAGTCCCTGGAATAGATAATCCGTTTAATGTATTAAGTGTGACTTAATCATGAGAACACATTAAACATAAGGACATTATTCCTAAAGTATCTGTAGTCGAGCTTTAGTGTGAAGTGGGATAACATTAAAGCATTAAGACTATTATGTTTGTAGACTGATGATCACATCTCATGGATCATCGATAAAGAGTTATCAAGTCTTAAACATAGGTATGAATATTAGGAGTAATATTTATACCGGATTGACCCGCTATGAGAATACTATATAGAAAGTTATGCAAAGTGTCATAAGTTATTCTCATGGTGATAATAGTGTATACCACTCTTCGACCTGAAACCACTATGGATCCTAGATGTAGAGTCGAGTGCTTTATTGCTGATCCAACGTTGTCTGTAACTGGATAACCATAAAGACAGTTGATGGGTACTCCACAAAGCATGCTGAGGGGCATGAGCGACCTAGATGGAATTTGCCCATCCTGCATAACAGGATAAATGTCTATGGGCCCAATATTGAACTGGATAAGGATGACACGGTCTATGCCTTGTGTTCAATATAGACATAAGGGCAAAAGGGTAATTGTACACATAAGTATTATCACAGAAGGTTTTATCAGATCACATGACATTTTCGTGTCTTGGGTAGCAGTGATGTGTTGCTAGATACCGTTCACTGTTTATTATGTTAAATGCGTGATTTAATATAATTGCCAACGTCACGAAAACCTACAGGGTCACACACAAAGGAAGGATTGATGAGAGATAGAGTAACTAAGGAATACCGTAAGGTACGGTGCCCTTAAGTGAATTATAGAACATCGTAAGGTACGGTGTACTTGAGTAGAATACAAAATATGGTAAGGTACCATGGGCTTAAGTGATTTTGGGCATATTATAAGATATGAGCCAAAATACACTTAAGTGGGCTTTTTAGCTTGAAGCCCACACAAGTGGTTCTATAAATAGAACCCTTGTGCAGAAGCATTAAGAGCGGTTGCATTATTTTCGTTTTCTCTCTCTCTCTCTCTCTCTCTCTCTCTCTCTCTCTCTCTCTCTCTCTCTCACTCAAAGCCTTCATTCGTACCAGCTAGCACTGAGATTGAAGGAATCCGTTCGTGTGGACTGAGTAGAGACGTTGTCATCGTTCAACGTTCGTGATCGCTTCGTGGATCTGCATCAAAGGTTTTGATCGTCACAAGAGATCTGCACCAAAGGTTTCAACCGTCACAAGAGGTAAATATTCTATCACTGATCATGACCATTCGTAAGGATCTCTAAAGGAGAAAATTTTAATTTCCGCTGCGTTTTTGACCATAATACTCCTTCACCCTCCACAGCAAATCCCATTTGTCTCCTAAGAAGCACCGGGTTGTAATTAATGCAACCTTGAACTCCTATAAGAGGCACATTGGGAAGACTCCCACAACTGTAAATGAAATCCCGTCCAGCCATACCATTGTGAGTCCAAGCTATGTCATTGGCTCGCAAACCCATCAACCTGATTGACCATTTGACAGTAGGATCAAGGAAGACAAAGGCACCTTTGGAAGGCAAATACCCCATGAACCATTTGTAAAACAACTGAGCACAATATCGGATCAATCCCCCACGCCGCTTCTCGTTCCGATTATGGATCGAGTAATAAACATCTCCAACCAGGGTAGGAATGGGATTCCTCTGCACAAACAATCGGATGGCATTAATGTCTACAAAGTTCTTCTGATTAGGGAACATGATGATCCCATAGATACTGACAGCAAGCAAAGCACAAACGACCTTCCAATTACCCACAACAACATGCTCCTTGGCCTTAGCCTCCAGGAAACTCAGATGAAAACCGGGAAGCTTTCCCTTCTCCTTCAAACCCCCCTTAGCCACCTCTGAGCTCAAATAAAGAGCACGAGAAATCTCAGCAACATCAGGTTCTTCCTTAGTGACATAGAATGGAACCTGATCTCTGATCTGAATACCCAGGATGCTCGCACAGTCCTCCATCAAAGGTCCCAACAAGTAATCCGGGAAAACAAAGCACCTCAAACCCGGGTCATAAAACTGGAGAAGAGTATGGATGGCACTCCTATCTGTATCTGTGAGCCTGAAAACCAACTTCAGAATACCACCATAAGTCTCACGGAACATCCCCACACGGTCAGGTGTAATCAATGCTATCATATCTCTCAGCACATCAATCTCTGAATTGAAGAAACTGTAGACAACATCGTCTTTCAAGCCGGTCCTCATGTCTGGAACAAAGAAGTCTCTCAACCAGGATCTCAATCAGGAATGTCCCCTGCATATGGATAAACATGTGTTAGATGCAGATAAATGCAAAATATGAATGATGCTGATGTATGAATGCAATGCACTGTGTCATCCTCCAAGTCATCTGAACATCCACTGCACTGATTTACGGCCTCTGAACTGATCACAACCATCTGAGGTGCATGAATAACCACAAATCCAACTCAGGGTTCCGAAATAAACGGAACTGAAGGATATACCATCATCATCACTGGAGAACCATTGATCTGATAACAACACAATCATCTGTACCAACCCAGGGAATCCTGAAATAAACGGATCCCCACTGATAAATACCACGGACAGAACTCCGGCGTCTCAGAAATAAATCCATAAATCCGACTTATAAATAAGACCCAGATCAATAACTGAACCATTAATCACCATCCGAACATGCATCTGTAAGAATCAACCCTCCCCTCACAGGTGAATTCTAACAAGGCCATCCTAAGGCGGATAATGGTCTCGACAATCGGACAAGATACTCAACGGGTTTGCCCTTTCGGGTGTGCCGCTGCAACTCTCATAAGATCGTCTAAACCAAAGATCCGGGAAAGAACGGTCACCGAAGTCACCAGCTCAGATGAGGTAACCCAACCAAAGTGGATACTCCACAAAGGAAGAGCTCTCTCAAAAGAACCTCGTCCGGCTTGTGGTATGTCACGTCGCCAAAAACATGTTTACCTAACATGAGAGGCAACATGAGACCACGCTAATCCTAGGTGTATACTCGGGCCCGGGTTTTAGCCCCACTCAGAACACCCACCCCAAATCAGAGGAACCAACCTGTATAGAATCCAGCACAGTGATAACATGATGCATGCAAACATATATGCAAATATATACAATCACAGTATAATAATCATAAATGCAATAAATAGAGCAACAACTAGCAACCACAACTATCCTAGAGGGCGCTAGGACTGACTCGCTTAGGGAAGATGGACCAGCAAAGGTCAACTTCTACAGATCCCCAGCAGAGTCGCCAGCTGTCGCAACGCGAAAAATAACCGGCGGAAAAAGACACACAAACAGAGCCGCCACCGTGCATTATTTATCCCAAAGGAGGGAAAGGAAACGCTCGAAGTAAACCTGGAAAGGAAATGGTCTTACGACCGGAGATTGCAAGGATCGGGAGTCGGTTACGCAAGGGGAAGGTATTAGCACCCCTCACGTGTGTCGTACTCGACGAGATCCACGCTCAAGAGAATAGAAAAAGGTTGCTAAATAACTGCTCAAAGAACGCACACACACTGGAATAAAACACAGGTGGAAGAAAACGGAGGAAGCGGACTCGGCAGGATGTCGCATCCTGGGCCTACGTAGTTTGTCATAAACAAACATCAGAGTCGACGTAGTTCGGGGAAATGGGAAATGGGCTCGATAGGATATCACATCCTATGCCTACGTATCTCATCTGGAATGAGAATCAGAGCTACCGTAGTTCGGCTAACGCACGCCGAAACAAAACACAACACAAAGACGCTGAGACGTCAAAAGAAACACACAACAGGAAATGGACTGCCAATGGCTGGTCTTACGTCCGACTCCAAACAACAAACACAAATAGGAAACCGAATGCCAATGGCTGGACTTACATCAGACTCCAAACAAAGAAACACAAACAGGAAACCGAATGCCAATGGCTGGACTTACATCAGACTCCAAACAAAGAAACACAAATAGGAAACCGAATGCCAATGGCTGGACTTACATCAGACTCCAAACAAAGAAACACAAACAGGAAACCGAATGCCAATTGTTGGACTTACATCAGACTCCAAACACACAACAAATAGGAAACGGAATGCCAATCGCTGGTCTTACATCCAACTCCTAACACACACAAAAAGGTTATCAAACAGACAAACTAATAGGGAGTCTGAAACTCGAGCCTAATAGCCGTCAAGCAAACACACACAAAAAAGAAAAGGTTGCCCGGAGAGATCTCGCACGATCTCCTGCCTACGTACCTCATCTGGTATGAGGATCAGGGCGACGTAGTTCCCCTTAACAGGGGAGAAACTTTCTCCTAACCAGAGACCAGGAAATAACACACTAAAAGGGAGACTGACTCGAGCCTAATAGTTGTCATGCAATCCACAATAGTCCTAGGTTGAGCTATCTGAATCAAAATCTAACTCGCACAGGCAGCAAGTCAATCACACAGCAAGTAAGTAACACATGTGAACAGGTATCACACGCTATATGCAAACAAGTGGCTCATACAAGGCTGGGCTTTAGTCAAGGGGTCATATCAACCTCGACAAACAAGCCAACTGGAAAAGGTGTCTGAGGCTCTTAACCACTGACATTGACCGTCAGAGTGAGCAAATGAAAAGGGAGATGAGGGTTAGACCTCACAGCTCTTAACCCAGGCCTGGGTGAGCTTCAATCAATGAAAACGTGGGGGTCCAGAATGTGGGACCCTATTCCACATGACTGACTCTACATACAAGATTTTGGGTGTTTATTCAAAATGCATCAGCACGTAGTGCGAGCAAGATGAAAGACTTAACTAAATAGCATGGGATTGATTGCAAATCCCTTCTATCTGCCAATGCCTCTTCACTTAGGAGGTCTTTACATGTAACCATGCCTCATTGAGGTCTTTAGCACAAAATTAAACAATCAAGAACATGGCCTCTTAAGGAGGGCTTCAGACAGGTGCCTGCCAAAGATAGCAGGTCTTCCAGACTACATGGAGTTCAAGAGATTACCTAAGTGGTATGCCAACCACAAGCAAATCAAAGCAACTCAAATAATGAGTTAAAGCGGCTAAAGTACCTGTAAGAAAAGCTAAACCATCAGTATTCTATTCAGACAAACAACCAACAGTTAACAGATAACAACAGACAGACAATCCCAATATGTACAACATGTAAGCCATAAGAGGCAAACACTCAAGTGATTCACCAAAGGACCTACAAAATAACCAAAGGTTAGCAAACATAGCAAATAGCCAAGCTCAAATGATGAGACAACATCAATCATGGAGATGAATGCTTGAATCTGAAATTCAAAGCTCAAATGTGAGTACAAACCCCTAGGGCAAAGCCTAGGGTCAAAGGTGAATCAAAAAGTCAAAACAGAACTTGATATTCAACAAGAAGCATCTATAATCAAGCAAGAACATGTCCTAAAAAGGACCAAGTCAAAATCATCAAGCAAAGTCATTAATTGCACAAGATAAGGCAAAAGGTACACAAAGTGATCACAATTGGATATGAAGAATCAAAATTCCAAATTAAAACAGAAATGAATCAAACAATTTTGGAAATTTTTATGTGCACCCAACATGTCAAATATAATCATCATGCCAAAAATCAGAATCCACAGAACTCAATTGACCTAGAAATGAAAATGCACAAGTAGGACATCAAATTGTGTGACACACATTGTCACACCATACAATCATGTGCATAAAACAGAAATGAAAAATGAGAAAAATACCCAACCAAGCCTCAAAAATCAATCAACATGTTGGGAATCATCACACCAAATTTCAAATCAATTAGAGCATTATTGAGCATTTCACACTAGAAAGAATGAAACATATCACATTTTTCATCATGATCAAATAACAATTCACCAGTAAAAATCCGTAAATGATAAAATCAGGCAAATCACATGATAAAGTACTAGACATCTCAAGGATCATGTAGAAAAAAATTGGGAATTAATTGGATTCATTTTCAATTTGATATGAATTTTCAAAGTTGGCATGAAATAATGAAATAAAAATTGAAAACATGAAAGTAATATGGAAATGAATTGGAAATGGAAATGCTATCAGCAGGATTCGAACCCTGTAGGCGTCAAAACGCACCGTTTAGTTTAATGAAAGAAAATGGATTTTAAAAATGCTTGGCATGGGAATCGAAGGGAGGGAGTGTTTCATCAAAACGCTGTAGTTTTGCTTGGCCAGGGAAATTAAATGGATTTTGTGAAGCGCTCCCGCCTGGAATCGAACCAGGGACGCAAAACCTATGGGCGCTTCTACAGTACCTTGCCATGCGCTGAACCAGAGGAAGCCCTAGCATGCATGCACGGCGGCGGTTATGGTGGTTTCCACCGTCATCTTCATGAAGACGGTGGTGCTACAGTACCAGTCAAATTTTTTTTCCAGATTTTTGCAAATTTTATATGGTTTGAAAGCTTAGCTCGCGAGGAGTACAAATCGAGTATTAATTTGGACAAATTCTCAATGACTCGAGAGAATCGGAGGAAAACACATATGCATGTCAAACTTTAAACTCACATATCTCATGCAATATTCATCCGTTTTTTATGAAATTTAGATCAGAATGATCAGCAAGCAAAGATCTATCTAATCATGTCCATAAAATTGAGAATTAAGAGACTCGAAATTGGACCAACCTGGAATGGCAGTGATCAAAACAGTGAGTTCAAGGCCTCCAAAGTGTGTGAATCCACTCCTTAACTCTTGCTATGAAGCTTTGTGAATGAATTGAGGCTTGGAGATGCTTGGATCTAGCTCAATTTGCACTTGCCATTGATGTGTTCATATGCTTGACATGCTTCAAACCTTGCTCAAATTCCACAAAAAATGGATGAATCATGCTCCAAATGTCATGAGGATGATGGATCTATCAAGAAAATGTGTGGTTGTGTGGAGAAAATTTGAATTTGAGATGAGAGAAATTTTGGAGGGAAAATGAGATCTAGATCTAGAATTTGAGATTATGAACAATTCTGTTAGGGTTTGCCTTATATATGCTCTACTAATCACATCCAAATCACAATTAGTCATGAGTTAATTAGGATTAGGCAAAAATAAGGTGTATGACAAATTTTGGAAAATTGGTGTTGCCATGCAAATGTACACGTGAACAGTAGCAAATGGATGACCAAACTCACTTAAAATCACTTCATGCACATGTTGGCAATGGTATTTTGTTCCCATGATGCACCAAATTCAAATTTGCAAATTTCCCTCCAAAATGGTCATGAATGGGCAAATGATTATATGATGAAATTGCATGCAATGCCATGAATGATTTGGAAAATATATGTCATGAGGAGCAAAGTGCAAAAAGAGGCACTCAATTTGGAGTTTTGGTTCAAAAGTTATGGCATTTTGAAGTTCCATGCACACTTGGCAATGATTTGATCACATCTCCTCAACCATTCATCAGATGCTCATGATCTTAGACTTTTTGGAAATGGGGGAGAAAGATCTTCAACTTTCCTGTTGGACAAAAATTCATTTGAAGTTTCTTTGGTGATGTAAAATCAAGTTGAATTTGAACCAAAATCTTTCCATTTTTAGAAACTTTCAATTACAGGTCACTTTCCTTTTTGGGAAACTTTTGATCTGACCTCAAATTCTTCAAGATAAGTGTTTGTAATGACAAATGAACCTCTTTGGGACATGAATGAAATGTCGCAAACCATTTCTCCTCCTGCTAGCCCTCAGTTGACTTTCTGTTGACTTTTGTGGGCCCCAGATGACTTGGCAATGCACAAATGACTTTGAGCCTCTAACACTTGGCCAACTTGCTTCAAAATGAACCTTGGCTCATATAAGCTCAATAAAATGACCATGTGATCCCCCTCTCCATAGAATACCTCATCTCCTTGAAAAACACTGATTGGAAGAATGGCACTGATTAGGGTTGACCAAAGGTCAAAACCCTAATCCCATGGAACCTGAGCATGAATTCTGAAACCTCTGATAAGGACATGACCATGATGATAATGATGTATCCTTGCAACCAAGATAATGCTCAACCTCCTTGAAGAACCAAGAAAACCCTAATTGAAGCACAAACCCTCAGATGGCTAGTGATCAATCCATGAGACCTTCAGTCTTGAACCTCTTCACTTCTCCATCTCTGAAAAGACTTTGGAGGATAACTTCATTATTTCACATGATATGCAATATGCAAATGCCTAATGTCCTAAAGAATGAAATGTAATATGCTAAACTAGTCCCAAGAAGAGAAGGGCAATTTTTGAGGTGTTACATTGGTCATGATCACATAAGGTGAATGCAACAACAGCAGACTGCTGGACACTAGTATCAACAGTTCTAGGAATGTTGCAAAAACAGGTTGTAACCGCTTACATGAAAGCATTAACGAGTTACATGCAGAAGGAAATATCATGGTGACTCTGAGAGAAGGAGCCCATTGCAGCGAATAATGGTATTTGGATTCCGGATGTTCTACTCATATGACGAGGAGGAATGATTGGGTTGTTAAAATCAACCGCGTCATGAAGAATAAAGGGAAATTTGTGGATGACACCACTCTAGCGGCCCATGAGACATGTGATGTTTTGATCATGAGAAGGGATGGTGGACATTTTTTAATCAAAGATGTATTGTACATTCCAGGAATCAAATGTTATCTTTTATGTATTGGATAATTGCTCGATAAGGATTACAAGATTCATATGGAAAACAAGAGATTGTGCGCTATGGATGCAAATAAGGTTTTGGTCTTTAAAGCTCCTCTAGCTGCCAATAGAATTTTCAAGGTTGGACTGAAGGTTATGGAGTATATATGTCTTGCTACAGCGGCAAGTCGAGAATGGTGGATATGATACTATTGTCTTGGGCATCTCAATTTCCTCCATCATTTTTTTAACATTATGATTCACTTACTTGTTCATTTAGTCAAAGAAATCATATTTTGTGTTCCAATTTATTTAAGATGGATGTATCCTACAGAGCGATATATAAAGATATTTAAAGGATATACGAAGAATCATCATCGACCGGGAGCTTCGATCATTGAAAGATACATCACTGAAGAAGCTCTTGAGTTTTGTTCAAACTATTTGTTAGAAACAAAGTCTATTGGAACTCCAAATTCTCATCATGGTGACATATTTGAAGGTAGAGGTACTCAAGGTTTAAATGTTAAGTCAATGGATTAGTATGTAGTACTTGAAGCACATTTCAATATATTGAATAATCTTAGTGTAATTGAATCTTACATAGCTACTCACAAAATAGTTATAAATAAAAAATATCCCTGGATGAATGACAAGTGGTTGTTGACACGACATAACAAGGAATTCATAAGTTGGTTTAATAAGAGGATTTTAATAATTATAGTACATCTGAGATAATTAAATGGTTGTCGTACATGCCAAAATTTATTGTGATAACTTGGACGGTATACGCCATTTCTAATTATTCCTTTTATACAAAAGTAAAAGATGATCGAGGCACAATGCAAAATAGTGTGGTTATGGTTAAGGCCGAACCCATGTATTTCTCTAGTTCGAAAGATAGGAATCCTATTTTGGCAATCACCGTGTTTTATGGTGTCATTAAAGTAAGTATTTTCTATTCTTCAGTCATAATTTATTGTATGTTATAATTTATAATGATGTTATTTTCTAACAACTATTATCATTTGAAAATATAGATCTTTAAAGTCAAGACCCCAAGGGAGAAGACACCAAGTTAACAAGATAATATTATTTGATGTAATGATGTGTACATTGTAGGTTGTTTTGTGTCATTTTGGTTTTGATGCAATATACAATTTTTAGTTCCTAATGGAATTGTTCCATTGATATAATACAATTTTTGGTCTAACTCAATTCACAAATGAGTATATTGTTGTTTTTTGTCTGATACGATTCAGAAATATTCAGGTTAAAAATTTGGGAATACTGTAAAATTGAAAAATATATACAAAAAAAATAGTATCAAACGGTTTTTAATTCAACCGCGGTTATAAGTAAATCACCATGCACAGCGGCAAAGCCAGAAAAATTATGAAGTCGGGACAAAAATTTAAAGACCGCAAATTCACATTGTATATAATATATAAATAGTCATCAATCAAAATAGAAGAGATGACACACTTACTTGTCACACTTTGTCTTTGATTATTATAATCATCGTAGTGCTTGACACATGAGTTGTGCAAACTCTTATGACTACCAACGTGATCTTTCAAGCCTTGAGATGCATGCTTCCAATCTCTAAATCTGCTTTTAGTGAAGACTTCAAAACCAAAGTGTTTGGTCCTCACGGGTTGCTTAAAGAGAAAGCAATAAAAACAATAAGTTGCATTTTTGAATCTTATTGTATTCTAACCATGTATAATTCTTATATCATGATTTACTAAATGCTTTTTTAACACTTCCAAATGGAATACGAGGAAATCTTGACAAATTTGGTTGTATTGGACCATTCAATATATATATATATATATATATATATGCCCTCCTCACTTGGTCTTGAATATCCGGAGCAAACTCATTAATATGTTTCCTATGATCTGGATCACGCACAGTCTCATTTGGGTTAAACTCATTAACCACATTAGGCGGTAGGAGTGTACATGGGTTGGGTCAATCCATAAAACCTGGTCAAACCCACCCAAAAAAATCTTTAAACGTAGGTTGGGTCGAGTAATTAGGTGGATGTTGTCGCATCCGCGAAAAACAACCGGCGGGCTAAAAACAAAGCAAACAGAGCCGCCACCGTGCGTTATTTATCCCAAAAGAGGGAAAGGAAACGCTCGAAGTAAACCTGGAAAAGACATGGTCTCGCGACCAAAGAGAGATGGGATCGGGAGTCGGTTACGCAAGGGGAAGGTATTAGCACCCCTCACGTCCGTCATACTCGACGGGATCCACGCTCAAAAAGAATAGAAAAAGGGTTGCTAAACGCTGCTCAAAAGAATGCACACACACACACACACACTGAAACAAACACAGGTGGGAGAAGAGGGGAAAGGGCTCGCTAGGATATCGCATCCTATGCCTACGTATCTCATCTGGAATGAGAATCAGAGCTACCGTAGTTCGGCTCACGCACGCCAAACAAAACACACACAGGAAACCGACTGCCAATCGCTGGGCTTACGTCAGACTCCACACAAAACGGCAAACATGGAAACCGAATGCCAATCGCTGGACTTACATCAGACTCCGAACCAAACAAACCCACACTGGAAACCAAATGCCAATTGCTGGACTTATATCGGACTCCAAGCATACAACAATAGGATACGGAATGCCAATCGCTGGTCTTACATCCATCTCCTACACATAAGAAGGATAACCAAGCAACAAGTTACTAAGGAGTCTGGCACTCGAGCCTAGTAACTGTCAAGCAAACACACACAAAAAAAAGAAAAAGGGTGCCCGGAGAGATCTCGTACGATCTCCTGCCTACGTACCTCATCTGGTATGAGGATCAGGGCAACGTAGTTCCCCTTAACAGGGGAGAAACTTTCTCCTAACCAGAGACTGGGAAATGACAAACTAAAAGGGAGACTGACTCGAGCCTAATAGTTATCATGTATTCCACAATGGTCCTAGGTTGAGTTTTCTATCTACTTGCACAGGCTGCAAGCTAATCCTAAACAGGCAAAGCAAAGCATGCAAGCACAATTAAAACAAAGCAAACATACACAATTAGCACACACTATATACAGACAAAGGTGGGCTCACACAAGGGTTAGGCTGCAAAAGCAAGCCAACTGTATCAGCGTGATGTTAGCTCTTAACCCTAATATTGAGAGTTAGGGTGAAGCAGATGAAGTAGGAAGTGAGGGATGTGCCTCACGGCTCTTATCCCTGGCCAGGGAGAGCTTTAGACAAAGGAAGTGTGGGTTCAGAAAGTGGGAACCCTTCTACACTTATGACTGACTCAACATAGATCTTGGGTTAGTATCCACAATGCATCAACACCAGTTGTGTGAGCAAAGGGATGACTCAACTGAATAGCAGGAGATGGATTGCACATCTCTTGTGTCTGCCAATTGCCTTATCAAAGGTCTTTTCCTGCTTGGGGACAAAGATAAACAATCACAAGCATTGCCTCTTAAGGAGGACTTCAGACAGGTGCCTGACCAAGTAACAGGCCAGGTCTTCCAGACTACATGGAGTTAGTGAGTTCTACCTCAATTGGTTAAGCAACCAAGCAACAGAAAAAGCAAGTTCACAATGAACTATAGCAACTAATGTACCTGAAAACAATCTAACTCAGTCAGTTTACAACTCAAACAATCAAACAGACAGTTATAAGTCAATAGTTAATTGTACACAAGCAATGCATCAAGCAAAGCACAAGCCAATGCTCAACACAAATGACTTAGAAGCCACCTACAAAACAACTTAATGTTAATCAACATCCATCAAACATCAATCCAAATGAGCAAATGAATCAAACTCCTCAAGGCCATATGCTTCTTGTCCTGCAAACCAAGCTCAAACATGAGAAGCAAACCCCTAGGACAAGGCCTAGGGTCAAAGAGGGAGAAATAATTCAAAACAGAACATCAAAATTGGCACAAATCAAGTTAAATCAAATAAGAAACAAATCCAAGTGGTCTCATATCCATATCATCAACCAATTTCATTTCATGAAGCATTTAGTGCAAAACATGCAATTTCAAAGCTCATTGAAGCAAACAGAATGACTCAATCCAAATCCACTCAAAACCAATTCAATAAATCTCAAGAAAAATCATGGCTAAACAGAATTCATAACATGATCAACACACCAAATTTCAAGTCATTTGGACAAGGGGAGGCAAGTCAAATAAAATCCATAAGGCAAGGCAAGGCAAAACAAGCTCATACAAGGCACAAAATCATACATCAACTTCAAGCAAGCATAAAACAGAATTGGTACAAGATAAATGCACAAAACCAAAGCCATGGCAAACTTCAAGGTGTCTAGAATACATGTGCAAAATTTCAGGTCCATCCAATAAACATCAAGAATTTCACAAATCATCTATGATCATGACTCACAAAAAGTCCACAATTGGTCAAACAGAAAAGAAATTCTCAAACAAATAGGAAATGCATCCAAAAAATCCACAAATATTCATGATCAAACTTAACTTCCAGAAGAGTCAACATGCAAAAATTCACATCAATTCAAGTTCATATGGCATGGTAATTAAAATCCACAAGTTGGACAAGAAATGGTGTGACACACATTGTCACACCTATATTGATCAGACCATATCTCACAAACCAGAAATGCAAAAATAGCAAACTCAAAGCCAAAATGTCACTTAGGATCTCTAGTTTATGCATGCAAATTTTCAGCTCCATTGGATCAAGCATCATGATTTCACAAAAGGAATGGCAAGCAATGTGCAATGAATGACATGCAAGGACAAACCCTAGGCAATATAAAAATCCAGGCGTGCACAATTTTTGTAAAAATCACCATAAAATAGTAGACATGATAAGGAACATTGTGCAAAAAATTCCATGTAATTTGGATCATTATTTTATGAGATATGAATTTTGGAATGTAAGGAAAAAATAAAAAAAACATGGAAGCTTGTATGAACATGGCATGGCATAAGGAACAAAAAATGCAAAGCATGATTTAAAAATGCCCCAGCGGGGAATCGAAGCCTGACCGTTTTTTAAATTGAGGCGCGCTCACTAATGGCCCGGACACGTGGTCCAATACATGGCCACGAACACCAAAACACATGCAGAATGGCACAAGGAAGATCAAGAAAATTCTGGAAACGAAAAAAATTAGGGTTCCTCACGTGTTCTTCATCATTTTCCAGCTCAAGAACAAATCATCACCAAAATTAACAAACCTTATATCAATAGCTTCGTCTTCTAACGCTCATCACTAATCTAAACACGATTTAACCTAATTCTTCCTAAAACTCTTGGATCGAGTGAAATAAGATTTGCACACCAAAAATGAAATCCACATAACTTCCTCGTTTCTTGATGAAATTCAATTCTACAAAGCTCAGGCTACTCCACATGGAAAGATCTATAGAATGCATATCCTAATTGCATGAATTGTGAGGTTCGAAATCTTACCTCCAAGAGATGGCAGTACTGAATTCGTGACTTTCAAGCCTTGAGAAGCAAAAACAGATGCTCTACAACTCCTCAATAGATGAATGAATGATGATTTGATGCTCAGCTTTGCTTGATCTAGCTCAAATATGCAGCTGCCATGGATGAAGCTTACTTGGACAGTTCTTGAAACAGCACAAAAATGATTGAAATCTTGCTTCAATTCCACTCCAAAATGCTTATGGATCAAGGATATCTCAAGATCAATGTAAGGTTCTTGGAGAATTTTGGAGAAAAGTGGAGAGAAAAAGTGTGAAGTTCTTTGGATCTAGATCTCAAATTCAGAATTCTGTTATGATTAATCAGAAAACAGTTATGATTATGGTTTTATATGTGATGCTAATGATGTTCACTAATCATGATTAGGCAAAATGCAAAGATTAGTGAAATTGGAAATTTTGGTGCACATTAGCAAATCCACCCCTATGTGCTCATACCAATGCAACAGTGCAATTTTCTGTTTTGGATCACTTGGAAATGTGGTTTCTAGGCCAAGGCAAGTGGAATTGAATGAATACCAAGCATAATTTTCAAACTTGATTTTTCCCTCCAATTTTCAAATGAAGTTCACATGAAAAGTCCAATTTTTTTGTGAGGAGAATTCATTAATTATGATGCTTGAATTGGATAACTCATATCAAGAGTTATGCACTCTTGAAATTCAAAATTTCTTGACCAAGATTTGATCATAACCTGCCAACCACACATGAGAAATTCATGTTCTTGGACTTTTTGGAAAGGGGAGAACAAGATCTACAACTTTCATGTTGGACAAAATTTCATTTGAAGCATTTTTGGACATGTAATTTTAAGGAGAAGACCTTTCCATTTTTGGCAATTTTGAATTACAAGTCACTTTCTATTTTTGGAAAGTTTTCATCTGACTTTATTTTCTTCATTGTTGATGTTTGAAATGTCAAATGAAACTTGTTTGGACATGAATGAAGTGTCTCTAACCCTCTCCCACCTCCAAATCCGTCAATTGCCTTCTGGTTGACTTTTGTTGACTGATAGATGAATGGGCTATGCATTGATGAACTTGAGCCTCAAACTCCTGATGAAATGGCCTAAACATGAAACCCTAGCTTCCACAAGCTCATTATAACCATATGAGGACCTATCATCTCACTGAAGACCTCATCTTCTTGACAAGCCCTGATTGGCACAATGCAGATGATTAGGGTTGACCAGAGGTTAAAACCCTAATCTCAAGGAATCTGATCAAGCACAATGAATCTCTTGGTGATGATAAGACCATGATGATGATGATGTACCATTTTAACCAAGATAATACCCAATCTCCTTGAGGAACCAAGAAATCCTAATTGAAGCACAAACCCTCAGATGGCTAGTGATCAATTCATGAGGCCCTTAGGCTTGCATCTCTTAACCTCTTTATCTTCTGAGAAAGACCTAGGAGGATGACTTGTTCATTGTGGCCATATGATATGCAAAGATGCAATGACTAATGTCTTAAAAAATGATATGCAATATGCTAAGCTAGTCCCAAGAGAGGAGGGCAAATTTTGAGGTGTTACAACTGCCCCTATTCAATCCACTGTGAACCTGTCGATATGAATAGCCTCGGCTTTCAGATGATCAGGGTGAAGAGTGATTGAATACCAAGAACAGACGAACAATTTCCACTCTGATGGGAAAATAATTAACAATGCCGGTCAGGATCGGCAAAGAAACAATCTCGGAAGAAAAACCTGTCTGGTACGGAGAAAGTCGGCCTGAATACCGAACAACAATGTTTGGATAAACGGTAACACTGGGATAACCATGGCCTGAATGCCGCTCGTCAGTCTGCATACTGAGCATCAGAATATGGGAGTATTGATGTTGGTCTGAATACCGGGAGACTAGCCTGAACGCCACTTTGGTCTGAACACCACCTTGGTCTGGATACCACTTCGGTCTGAATACCACTTCGGTCTGGACACCACTTCGGTCTAGATACCGCCTCGATCTGGATACTGGGAAACTGGCCTAACTACCGCAAGCTGCATCGATCTAATCGTCGGAAGCTTCTTCGATCTGAAAATCGGAACTGGCCTGAACGCCGCATCGGTCTGAATACCCGCCTCGGTCTGAACACCGGAAAACTGGCCTGAGTGCCACAAGTACTTCAACATGACTTGTTGGAAACTTCTTCGATCTGGAAATCGGAAACGGGCCTGAGCGCCACAAGTTCTTCGTCCTGATTGTTGAGAACTTCTTCGATCTGGAAATCGGAAACTTGGTCTGAACACCCATCAACTGGCCTGAACGCCACTTCGGTCTGGATACCGGGAACTCTTCACGCCTATCAGCATCGGCAGAGATAACAAAACAGCGATAAGTGAGTCGGCACGCATGCCAACGACCCATGCTGGGGATAACAAGCCACGAGCCGGCTATTCTCTACTCCAACCCCTAACAGACAAACACTTCGCGTTTAGCTGGGGATTATCTCTTCCCTGTTCTTTCTCTTTCCTTTTTGAACCCCGAAACTTTTCTGATTATCATTTCCAACTTCGCCCGACAGAAACTCTTCCTCCAATATCGCACTACTGGGGAATACCTTTGGTTCGCAATCATGATGCTAAACTCCTTGGAGTAACACCTTCACCTTCGGGCAAAACCACCTCTCAAACGATAACCACGGCTTGAGACTAGCTTTATGCTTGCAATAATGATGCATGACATTTTTCCAGCGTAATGCTCCATAATCATGGAAGTGCTACGCGATTTATTATGCAATATGCTATGCTTATCTACATGATGAATGTATAAAAAGTATCCCCCTTAAGGGACTCTTCTGGGGAGCTCGAGACAATCTGCTGAGGAACTCGTCATTGCTCCAACTCCACCCTGCTGGGGAATAGTACTGCCGCTGGGAAATAGGCCACCCTTGCTGGGGATAACCTCCTCTTCACCCGATCCGCTTGGGGAATTGCTGGGGAAGGAACCACCAACGCACTCTGTGGGGATACAACAGTCTTTGACTTGCTGGGCATGCAACACTCCAGACTCTGCTCGGGGAACCACCTCCCACAGATACCTCCGCTGGGAAGTAACAACCTTCTGGCCTGGCGACTGGGGAAGCATCAATCTGAAACCTGCTGGGGATAACCATCCTGACCCTTCTAGGGAATCCACAGACCTTGAATATGCTGGGGAATTAGTCATTCCGACTCTGCTTGGGGAGGAGGACAGTCTGGTACTGAACACCCGACGACTCGTCGAACCATGGTATTCACATCCAACTCCCATGTCAGCTTTCCAATTTTGAGAACTCCCAGACTCGTCTGGACTTTTCTGATTCATCACCTTGTATTCCCAACTGCTCCGTACTCGACGAAGATCGAACTCCTGGGAATTATACAGACTTCTCAATCTTCAGACTTTGAAGAGTCTTCTTGATTAATATCCAGGATCATCGTACGTCCTTCGTCGTCTTTTCACCATTCTTCTATTCATTCGTCCCTGATTGGACTCCATGGGGATTGTTTTGTCAAAGCTTCCACATCACAACCTGCAAGTGAGTGAAAATATCTAACAGCACCTACAAAAGAGATCGTTAGATAAAACCGTGCCCCAGGCGTGTCAAGATTTCAACACTTGGGTCACTCAACCTTCCGAATAAGATTTCAAATTTTCAATCTTATAAACACGCATTGGAAGGGACCTGTATGTCTTAAAATGCAAAGATTCTTTATCATAATAATTGGATGTTTTTGCAATCAAAGCGGTAATGAAAAACAAAAACAAAAATTATTTGACTGAATATGCATTTTATTGATTGAAAAAAAGGTGGCTCAAACTGAGCAATACAAAGGAAGCAATTCCTGAAAAGAGGTAATTGCGCACAAAAGGAAAAATCTATCCTAATGGCAATGTGAAACCCGTGATCTCATCGAGTTCCAACTCAGTTACACCTCATATGTCCTCAGACTCTCCGTGCTTTCTGCCTTCCGAACAAGACAATTCCAATTGATCCCTACCGGGTATTATCCATGTGCCTTAACCAAAGTACAAACGATCATGCCAGACGCAGTTGTTCGCTTCAATCCCTCTTTTGCCTGGACCGCCCTTTCGGGTTTTCAGTCCACCGGGATCCCCTTTTTTGCCCAAGCCGCCTTTTCAGGTTTTCGACTTGCCGGGTGTACAATTTTTTCAATTTTATCCCTAATTTTTGCCCGAACCTTTTCTTTCTGTTTTTTGGTTCGTCGGGATGCCCATTTTTACATGGACTATTTTATTCTTTTCGTCCAGCGGGTCTCTTATACGAAGTATTTTTTAACTGCGTCCGCATTCACAGGGGATGGAAAATCCTCACCATCCATGGTCGTTAACAACAAGGCTCCGCCAGAGAAAACCTTCTTGACCACGAATGGACCTTCGTAATTGGGTGTCCATTTGCCCCTTCGATCGTTTTGAGGAGGAAGGATCCTCTTCAGCACCATATCACCTACATGATATACCCGGGGTCGCACCTTTCGGTCAAAAGCACGCTTCATCCGCTGCTGGTATAACTGCCCATGACAAATGGCTGCTAGCCTCTTTTCCTCAATCAGGCTCAACTCTTCGTACCGAGTTCTCACCCATTCAGCCTCTTGCAATTTCACGTCCATCAGGACTCTCAAAGAGGGAATTTGAACTTCCACCGGTAGCACGGCTTCCATTCCATACACCAAAGAGAAAGGTGTTGCCCCAGTAGACGTACGCACCGACGTTCGATACCCATGCAATGCAAACGGCAACATCTCATGCCAGTCTTTATAGGTCACAACCATTTTCTGCACAATCTTCTTTATATTCTTATTGGCTGCCTCAACCGCCCCATTCATCTTCGGGCGATAAGGAGAAGAATTGTGATGCTCGATCTTGAATTCCCGGCACAGCTCTGCCATCATCTTGTTATTCAAATTAGAACCATTATCAGTAATGATTCTCTCGGGAACCCCATATCTGCAAATGATGTCTCTCTTGAGAAATCGGGCAACGACCTGCTTCGTCACATTTGTATAAGAGGCTGCTTCCACCCACTTGGTGAAGTAATCAATAGCCACTAATATGAATTTGTGCCCATTCGAAGCTGTAGGCTCTATCTTTCCAATCATATCCAGGCCCCACATAGCGAACGGCCATGGAGACGACATCAAACTCAACGGATTTGGAGGCACGTGCACCTTGTCAGCATAAATCTGGCATTTATGACACTTCCGCACGTAATTGAAACATTGGGCCTCCATTGTCATCCAATAATATCCTGCCCTCAGCAGATTCTTTACCATCGCATTCCCACTGGCATGGGTACCGAACGATCCTTCATGAACCTCTTTCATCAATTGGCTTGCTTCTTTATCATCAACACATCTGAGCAAGACCCAATCAAAATTTCTCTTATACAAAACCCCATCTTTATTCAAGTAGAACACCATGGCCAACCTCCGCAGAGTCTTTTGGTCCCTCTTGGATGCTCTCTCAGGATACTCTTGGGTCTCCAG
This sequence comes from Lathyrus oleraceus, assembly GCF_024323335.1. Classification (NCBI taxonomy): domain Eukaryota; kingdom Viridiplantae; phylum Streptophyta; class Magnoliopsida; order Fabales; family Fabaceae; genus Lathyrus; species Lathyrus oleraceus. The sequence goes on from NC_066585.1 coordinate 78,904,777, forward strand.
ATAGCGCTTGATATCGTAATACCATGGCTTCTCATCATCATGCACTGTGTCAACAGCAAACACATAAGTCGGTCTATCCAGACGTCCCACCTCCACACTGGGGAACTGATTCCACCACTGCACCTTAATCAAGGCAGCCAGAGTAGCCAAAGCATCTGCCAATGGATTCTCTTCTCTGGGCACGTGATGCATCTCCACTTTGGTGAAAAACGTCAACAATCTCCTAGTATAATCCCGGTATGGAACTAAATGAGACTGATGCGTATACCATTTTCCGTTAACCTGATTTACAACCAGAGCTGAATCCCCATATATAACAAGGTTCTTGATTCTCAAATCAATCGCCTCTTCAATCCCCAATATGCAAGCTTCGTATTCAGCCACGTTGTTGGTGCACTCAAATGTTAGTCGGGCAGCAAAAGGAATGTGGGATCCTTTCGGCGTAACCAAAACAGCACCAACACCGCTACCATTCACGTTAACGGCCCCATCAAACATCAGAATCCATTCGGACTCAGGGTCAGGCCCCTCCTCCGGGATCGGTTCCTCACAATCTTTCGATTTGAGAAACATGATGTCCTCATCAGGGAACTCAAACTTCATCGGTTGATAATCCTCAATAGGTTGCTGGGCGAGGTAATCAGACAATACACTCCCCTTGATTGCTTTCTGAGAGGTATACTGAATATCATATTCTGTCAAAATCATTTGCCATCTCGCAACCCGTCCGGTCAATGCTGGCTTCTCAAAAATATACTTGATTGGATCCATCTTGGAAATCAATAAAGTGGTATGAACCAGCATATACTGTCGCAGTCGGCGAGCAGCCCAGACCAAAGCACAGCAAGTTTTCTCGAGCAGTGAATATCTTGTTTCACAGTCGGTAAACTTTTTGCTAAGGTAGTATATGGCATGCTCTTTTCGACCAGACTCGTCATGCTGCCCCAATACGCACCCCATAGACCCCTCGAGGACCGTCAAGTACAGAATTAACGGTCGTCCCTCCACAGGAGGCATCAGAATCGGAGGCTCCTGCAAATACTCTTTTATCTTTTCAAATGCCGCTTGGCAATCATTATTCCACCTGACCGTTTGATCTTTTCTTAACAACTTGAAAATTGGTTCACACGTGGCTGTTAGATGAGATATGAACCGTGAAATGTAGTTCAATCTACCTAAGAAACCACGAACCTCCTTCTCTGTTCTCGGTTCAGGCATTTCTCTTATTGCTTTTACTTTAGCAGGATCAACCTCGATTCCTTTTTCACTTACAATGAACCCCAGCAATTTACCGGACCGCACTCCGAAAATGCACTTATTCGGATTCAACCTCAGGCTGAACTGTCTCAGCCGGTCAAACAACTTGGCCAGATCTACCAAATGCCCCTCTTCTGTCTGGGACTTTTCTATCATGTCATTAACATAGCATTCAATTTCATGATGAATCATACCATGAAACAAAGTCACCATGGCTCTCTGATAAGTAGCACCGGCGTTCTTGAGACCGAATGGCATCACCTTGTAACAAAAAGTGCCCCATGGTGTAATGAACGTTGTTTTCTCCATATCATCTGGCGACATTTTGATTTAATTATAGCCAGAAAAGCCATCCATGAAGGAAAACACTGAGAATTGAGCTGTATTATCTACCAACACATCAATGTGAGGTAATGGGAAATCATCCTTCGGACTAGCTCTGTTCAGATCTCGGTAGTCCACACACATTTTCACCTTCCCATCTTTCTTCGAGACTGGCACGATGTTCGCGACCCAAGGCGGATAGTTAGTGACAGCAAGGAAACCAGTATCCCACTGCTTCTTCACTTCCTCTTTAATTTTCATCGCCATGTCAGGTCGAGTTCTGCACAACTTCTGCTTTACTGGAGGACAATTTGCTCTCAACGGTAGCTTGTGCACAACGATATCGGTATCCAACCCTGGCATATCTTGATAAGACCAGGCAAAGATGTCGACATACTCTTTCAACAATGCTACCATTCTACTCTTGACACTTTCCTCCAAAGCAGCCCCGATTTTCACTTCTTTTTTGACCTCATCGGTACCCAAATTCACAATTTCAATCTGCTCTTCATGCGGCTGAATCACCTTCTCCTCTTGTTTCAAAAACCTGGCTAATTCCCCTGGCAGTTCACAATCTTCTTCGCCTTCTTCTTCGGCATGATATATCGGATTGTCGAAGTCATACGAGGGTGTAACAGGATTGTTATCAATGAGATCCGGCGAGAAATCGCATCTGCATGAATGTGGATTCATGCACTGCTTTAGAACCGGAGCGAGACACATTGAAAAGGAAAATGAAAACATTGCCATTTTTATTTTTTGTTTTTAAACCGCAAAAATAAATGAAAAACAGGGAACACCGCTTTTAACTGAAAAACATCCGTTTATTCATGATGCAAATTTTGCAAAATTTAAACATGAGGTGGCCCTTACAATGAACCAGTACGTTTCGGGCAAAACGTATGGCTTTCATGCGAATAAAACTGAAAACAGGAAAATATTACTCTTCGAGCAGAGTGACCGTGATGATCTTTTCAGCCTTCCAGTTCTTTATCCATTGATCCAATTCGCAGTCACTATCAGCTTCATCACCCACCATACAGATGTGATCTGGATCCAGCATTCCAGCACTGGTGAATGTGAACGACGTACGACGCCCTCTGCCTTGTCCTGAGCCTCGGCCCGGTTGATATCCCACTCCAAAGCGGTCTTTCTTGGCGGAGATGTCCATCATCTTCCCCCAACCAGGAGCTTCTCCACTCTTCACCACCTCAGCGGCCTGCTTGTACGAAGATATGGACGGTTTCTCTTCTTCTTTTGCGAAAAGAGCATTCTCCACCTTAACGGTTTCAAATGCTTGACTCGGTGTCTCCCATATTTCACCGTCCATCTCTACGTATTTGAACGAGGACAGGTGGCTGACGAAGATGTCCTCTTCCCCGCAGACGGTGACGACCTGCCCGTCCCAGATATACTTTAGCTTCTGGTGCAAAGTCGAAGTCACTGCCCCAGCAGCATGAATCCATGGGCGACCCAACAGGCAACTGTATGCCGGCTGAATATCCATGACATAGAATACTGACTTGAACACCTCGGGTCCGATCTTCACTAGGAGCTCCACCTCTCCAAACACAGCCCGCTTCGACCCATCAAAAGCCCTCACGATCAGATCAGTAGGCGTCAGGATCAACCCTTCACAGTTCAGCTTAGCCAAGGCTTTCTTTGGCAACACATTCAAAGAGGAGCCAGTATCAACCAGCACGTGCGAGAGCACGACTCCTTTACACTCCATTGCGATGTGTAAAGCCCGGTTATGATTTCTCCCATCCACAGTCAGGTCCATATCGGTGAACCCCAACCCGTGGCTGGCATGAACATTAGACACCACCGTCTCTAGTTGATTTATTGTTATCTCTTGAGGAACATAGGCCTTCTTCAGAATTTTCAACAAAGCCTCTCTATGCCCCTTAGAGCTTAAAAGCAAAGATAGAATTGATATTTTGGATGGAGTCTGTTGCTGATGGTCAACAAGCTTGTACTCTGACTTCTTGATGATTCTTAAGAATTCTTCTGCTTCATCATCAAGTTCTCTTTCCGACCCACCAGGCGCCGGTGTCACCACGGGAGTACCATCATTGATTACCGCTTGTTTTCCTTTTGCCCTGGCTAAAGCCTCGGTGTCGCACCTCGAAAAAAATGGGGATACGACTTCAAAGCGAAGCGCGATCGCACGCTCGCAATGATGGACTGAACAGAGTCGCCACCGAACTTTATTTATTCCTAAAAAGGAAAGGGGAAATATCGATAAAACCCAAGACAAAAGAAAGGATAAGATATGGTCATCGCAACCAATATCCGGGTTCGGGAGTCGATTACGCAAGGGGAAGGTATTAGCACCCCTCACGTCCGTTGTACTCAACGGGAACCATTAGGTCAGTTGTGTGCGTTAGTGTTAGTTTGAAATGTTAGGCTTTCCAATTTATTAGGTGGGAAAGAAAGAATGGAAGAGAGAAGAAATGTTTTTTGGATTTTCAACGAAGGACTAAACCTAAGTTTTTTATTAATGGGCCTGACAAGATTTACAAATCCTGCTCCTACGTATCTCAAAAGAGAAATCAAGGCTTACGTAGTTCTGGGTAGAAAAATGTTTGTTTGTTGGTCGATTTTAGCGAAAGCTATATTGTATTAATCGACGAAAACATTGTTTTACCCAAAACAGATGAGGAGTGAACGCATACCACACATCGAACGGATTTATAAATCTACATTCGGAAAAGCGTCATTTATCTCTACTCAACAATCGTGGCCGAAACATTGTTTTGTATCACTTAAGACAGGATACCTTTCATTTATGAAAAAGGTTTTTGATTAATCGCACGGCGGCGAGAAAGAGTTTGATTGGTTGGATGTATTTTGAGTGATGGCGAGAACTTGGATGAGCGAGATATACATCTCGAATCCTAGCCTCAGGAGTGCATGGTATACACCATGTTCCATTTCCATCTTTATTGAAAAAAGTTAAGATAGGAATTAAGTATTTTGGAATTTGATTGAGAAAGGGTTTGAAGAAACCGCATTGACAATTTTTAGGCGATGGCGAGAGTTAAGATTGGCGAGGCATACGTCTCGAATCTTGACCTCAGGAGTGCATGGTATACACCATGTTCCATTTCCACCTTTATTGAGAAAGTGTTAAATAAGAATTAGGTATCTTAGATTTGATTGAGAAAGGGTTTGACGAAACCACATTGACAATTTTAGACGATGGCGAGAGTTAAGATTGACGAGGCATACGTCTCGAATCTTAACCTCAGGAGTGCATGGTATACACCATGTTCCATTTCCACCTTTATTGAGAAAGTGTTTAGTAAGAATTAGGTATTTTGGTTTTTTGTTGTGAAAATGACTTGACCCTAGATCAAGTGTTGATGGACGTTCAAGAGAAATTTGGATAAGTGTTTGAGAGAAAACCAAAGTGGATAAATTTGAATGATGGCGAGAGCTAGGATTGGCGAGATATACATCTCGAATCCTAGTCTCAGGAGTGCGTAGTATACACCACGTTCCACTTCCATCTTTATTGAAAAGTTTTTAGATAGGAATTAATATTTTTTGAGTTTTTGATTATGAAAAATAGCTTGACGTTGGATCAAACATTTGATGAAGGTTTGAAAGCAATGGAATAGAAATGGGAGGGAGAAATTGAATTGACTTGTTTATTGAGAAAATACTCGACGTTGGATCAAGTCATATTTTTTGCATTTTGAAATTGTTGATTTTATTCTTGTGTTAGTAGCTAACTACACAGTCAAGCCATAAAGAAATAAAACAGTACAAGATTATTACACATCGGGGGAGTGGGGTACATTTTGTCAAATGGGGATTAAAAAATCATGAAATAATTAAATCGGGCCCAAACAACAAATAATGTAATGCATGAGTGTAAGTGCAAGAGAACCGGCTCATTGTAAGAAAGCCCAAGAGTAAGCTATGTGAGGTTGATGGCGATGCTCAAAAAGCAATCGACTTACAAGGGTGTGAAAATGGGCTCGACATTGAATCGAGGAATATGATTTTAATAGTTTTAAAATGGTTTTGAATGAATGATGAAATTAATAAAAAAACAGATTTTGTGTTATTAAATAACAATGAAACCATGAGTATAATAAAACATAAACATAAAAAATGCTAAAAGAAATAAAATGCTAAAAGAAAATAAAATGCTAAAGGAAAAAAAAATGCTACATATGAGTATTGAACCCTCTCCACTTAAGATCATGAAGACCCTCTCTCCACTAGGCCATTTATGACTAGTTGTTATTTTGATGCTAGATTGGATAAATAAACTAAAATGGATTAAAAATTAGAATTAAAATAAAAAAAACTAATAAAAAGAAAACTGTTGGACTACCAGTAACTGAACCCAGCCGCTTGGCTGTTGGGTTATCAATGGGGAATAAGTTGGAAATGTAAAAACTATTATTAACTAATAACCTAGGAATTTTAAACAAAATAATCTTTAATGCTTTCAAAACTTATTCTGTTTAAACAAATAAATTAAAGAAAAGAAAAAAAAAAGAAAAGATGGAATAGTAACAGAGGCCTCACGAACTCGCCCTCTCTTTCTCACGAATCTCTCTTCTCTCAATCGCTACCAGCAAGCTCTCTCCCTCGCCCTCAATGAAATCGCTCCCTCACCGCTCTCTCAATCTCGGTATCGCTCTCAAAAGTTCCCAATCAGTGTCGTTCCCAATCGCTCGCGTCTCACTCAAACACACCGGGACATGCAAGAACTCGTGGATGGGATAAAAAAAGGAGCTCACCTTCGGCGGTTATGACGGCGATGATGAAGCTTCAAACTCCTCCAACTCTTCAAACCAGGTTTGTCTTTGATTTTAAGGTTAGGGTTTTTCTGTTTGCCAGTTTTCAATTCCGCCTCCGATTTTTTTTCTCCCTCTTTTACTGATTCACTCTCTCTATTTATATCTCCTGATTTAGGGTTTCAAAGGTGCATTTGGTGTTCAAAGGAGCATCCTGCAAAATACCTTTTTTGATGTTCAGACTCGGATTACCCTGTTGATGCTAGATTCGAAAAGGTACTCTTAACGCAAGCTTTCTTCTTGAATTTTGTCTTAACTTCAAATTGGGATATTTTCTGGAATTCTAACGCTTGCCAATTGCTTTGGGTTTTGTTACTGCAGTAAAAACATTGAAGATTCCAAAAGCATTTTCGGTTTTGATCACAGCTCAGGTTTTACTCGGTTTTGGACCTTCACAAGAAAACAGGACCAGGAGTGCAATTATTGTTGCTTGGCCATCTCTATCCTCATCTCTTGTTTCTCTGTGGGGTTGTTTCACGGTTTTGCCTTACCCTTTGTTGTTTGTTGCAGGTTGCGGACATCATACCGTATAGTTCATTCGGTAAAGATGATCCCCGGAAAGTATCAATATATGCTCAACAGTCTGGTCTTGGCGTTCTCAAAAACCCATAGAAATTGCCTCACAGCATCAGCAGTCCCCTGGAACCATTTCTTGCCAGCTTCTCTAGATGTTTGAGTTGCAGCCAATTTCTCCATCCAACCCAATATAGTTTAAATCTGCCTTTGCAGCAACCACCTCTCGGGAGTCCTCTTGTGTTGTATCACGGAGAGTGAATATTTCTTTCTGACGATATGCAGCATTATCATCAAAATTCAATTTAGCATCAGCAGCTACTAGTTGGTTATCAGCTGTCTCTGCCATGGGATTGATTTCTAAAAGGGTGCAGTCAGAATCAACAAAAAGTTTATATAAATTCTTCACTTGTTCAATTGATTGATTTCTATCGGCCACTTTGGGAGCCAAGCTATCAACAACCTTTGCAGCATCTTCATCAGTAATTCCTTCAAAAACATCAACAGGTACCTTTACAATCATATCTGGAAATTTCTCTGCAAGGTCTTCAATGCTCATTCCTCCCTTTCTACAATCAATAATAAGTGGGCCAGCAGTCTTACGATCCAGAGTTATAGCAAAGTACATCTCATTCACAAGTGACAGCTTTTCACACAAGTAAAACTTGCTGACGATTTTTCCCTGAGGACCTGTCTGCTTTGTAACTAGTATCTGCCCGAGCATCTTCTTGCTATGTCTTCAACCTGTTCAGTCTTCACAATGTGTACTCCTCCCTTGCGGCAAGTAATAGGTTCTTGAGACGGAGCTCCTTGACTTAAAAATAGCTTTGCTTTTATTTTGCCAATCACTATAACCTTCTGTGTGCTGGTTCTCACAATACAGGTAGTTTTTTTTATGCATCCATTGTCACTGCCCATGCAGTTTCAGCAAAGACACCAGTTGTTCTCTTAAGTTCTGAAGTTAATGGTACCATTCGAAGAAATCTAGGAATGTACTGAAGCAATATAATGAACAGCAATGCCTGCTTTGTTGCTAGTACATCTGAACTTTTTGACCTCTGAAGAAATCTCCAAACAACAATTTGTGGTATCGGCAACACAGATAGGAAATCAATGATGAAATATCGTCGCAGGTTTGTCAAGTTGGGAATTCTGCACGAAATTGCATTGGCCACGGCCATTGGTTGATTTTAATAACAAGTGTTTAGCTTGGATATAGTTTGCTTTGATTGTTCATTAGGATTGTACTTGTAGGATTTATGTAATATGATGTACTTGTGAGAAAATATTGTGAAATGTAATTTGGAGCAAGACTTTGTAGCTTATGGAAATGGATATGGATTTTAGAAATGAATTTGGAAATGGATATGCAATGGTAATTGAATGTAATTGGACATGAAAATGTATGTATGAAAATGAGTTTGGAACTGTTTGAAAGCTAGATGTTATGAAATGTGTGTATGTGCTATTTTGATTTGGGATGAACTATGGATGGAAAATGGATCATGTTTGGTTATAAAATGGATTTTTAGAAATAATCCAAGACTAATTTAAATGTCAATTTAAAATAAAATAAAAAACCAAATAAAACCAATTAAAATCAAATTAATCTATAATTTGTAAAAATTACTTTGATATCAACTCTAACTTTTATTTGGAAATTAAAATCAATTAGAGTTTGAATCATTAGTAAAATAAACAATTAAGATTAACTTGAAATTTGGAATTAGATTTACTTTGAAATTAAATTAAAATTGAAAATTAAAATCAAATAACTAAGATCCATTTTGTAATCATAAAGCACCATGATCAAAAAGCTAAATAATAACCAATGTCTATCACAAATATGGATTTAGGAATGAATGTATGCAAATGAACTTTAGGCCAAGTGCCAAATAAAAAATGAAAAAATGAAAAAAATTCAGGACCAAAATCGGGGTATGACACTCGGCCTTTTCTTTTTTCTCTTTTTCTCCTTCTCCTCCCCTCAACGTGTCAGGAGCAAACAGTCTTCCACTGCGAGTGAACCCACTGGGACCGGCATTATCCACCTTTGAAACGGTGGTTTCACCTGCAGTCTGATCCTCTACCTTCTCTCTGTTGCAATAGACTTCCCCACCATAATGCCACGGTACGGCATCATCTTTGTCATACGGAATTGGCCCAGGTACCGTGATAGTAACTGGAGCCGCCTCAGCCAGAGTTGACAAATCAATCGGGTCGAAGTAAATTGTTATGGTGGAGACCTCATTCTTCCCCATACCAGCCTTCTCAACCCTGACACTTCCTTCGTCCATCAGCCTCTGGACAGCCTCTCTCAAGAGCATACATCCCTCAAGGGTAACAGTGCACGCAGCACAACCAACATCACAGCCCGGAAAGACCCCATTCAACGACAATTGCCGCTTAACCTCAGCCAACGGAGTCTTCAACTGATCAACCTTTAACAACCCGATTCGGCCCTCCTCAGAAATTGCATTGACCCCCCTTTGACCATGCGCGGGCATGGGATTAGCATTCACATTGGGAGATGGTGCAAAGTTGATAGCTTTTGAATCCACCAGGTCTTGGACAACATGCTTAAAAGCTTTGCAGTCCTCTACAGTATGCCCAGGAGCACCTGAATGGAATTCACACTTAGCATTTTCATCGAAACTGGCTGGCCTCTGATCAGGTCTCAAAGGTGCCAGAGTTCTCAGCTGTACCAACCCCAGATCTTTCAGCTTTTTCAACAGGAAAGAGTAGGTCATAGGCGGCCTATCGAACTGTCGGTCATTCATCCTCCCCCTGACTTGGTATCCAGCCCTCTGAGGCCTCTGCTGAAAAGGTTGACGCTGCTATTGCGGTTGTTGTTGTTGCTGTTGTGCAGGCTGATTATCAGCAGGAATAGTTACCGCAGCGGTGTGCTGATAGTAACGATCCCTACTTTGTCCTCTTTGCGTGTACACAGCACTAGTATCACCCTCTTTCTTCCTCTGGCCGTTTCCGAAGGGCTTCTTCGACCCAGACGACGAAGCATTACCACCCTGTATCTTTCCGAGCTTCAGCCAACTCTCAATCCTTTCACCGGCCACCACAATGTCGGCGAAGTTTGTCACTGGACAACCGACCATCCTCTCAGCGAATGCCCCCTGCAGGGTACCCATGAACAAGTCCGACATCTCTCGGTCAACCAATGGAGGTTGCACTCTAGCAGCCAACTCCCTCCACCTTTGAGCGTATTCTTTAAACCCCTCACCTGACTTCTGAGACATACCCTGCAGCTGGGTACGGCTAGGAGCCATGTCAGCGTTGAATTGATACTGTTTAAAGAAGGCATCCCCAAGATCCTGCCAGCTCTTAATATCAGAAGACTTCAGCTTGGTGTACCACTCCAAGGATCCTCCAGACAAACTGTCTTGGAAGAAGTACATCCAAAGCTTTTGGTCCATAGTGTATGCAGAGATCTTGCGGACGAAAGCCTGAAGGTGAGTTTCTGGGCATGAACTCCCATTGTATTTATCAAAAGCGGGCGCCTTGAATTTCTGTGGGATCACAATCCCCTCAACCAACCCCATGTTTGACATATTTACGACCCCGGGAGTGGCATAGCTTTCGAGAGCCTTGATCTTCTCTGCCAGCAATTGGATTTCTTTGTTGGGGGATTGGACACCATATTGCCCAAACGGCTCATTGTGCATAGAGAACTGATCAGCTTCTCGGTCTTCCTCTCTGTCATCATCAACCCCAAAGAATGGAGGGAACAGACTATCTTTCATGTTATTGCCCATCTGAATAGGTTGACCACCAATGGCAGCACCAAAACCACCAGCATTGTTCACTACACCCACAGTTGTTCTCTTTCCACCATCTCTGGAACCACCAAGCCCCTGGTTGGAGACACCATCCAGGTTAACACCATTGTTGGCCGCTGAAGCCCGCTCGAGCTTCTCAACTTTATCAGCCAATGCTTTCTGACCAACTACAAAACCTTGCATAATGTTGATCAGTTCGTTCATTTTCTCTTTCAGCTCGAGAACATCTGAATTAGGGAGATCCATCAGCCTTGGAGTATTGCGTCGAGTGAAATATCTGTGAGGGCGTGTTGAGTGCAAAGGTATAACTCTACGAGCACGAGCAATGATTCCTGAAACAATCAAGCACGTTAGAACTGATACCTGCAAAATAAAAACAAGTTATTATGATCATGCATGAATGTAGTGTTTATCCACATGAGGAACACTTTATCTCTCGATCCTGGCTTCATCGAGACATATAATAATCCGGTAGCAAAATTCTGATATTCATCATTCGATTTCATCATACAGATCAGAGATATATGATTTAGCAAAATACTGCCCAACCATGTGTGTGCTGTGTGAGTGCATACAGGAAAGCAAATAAAGCTTGAAGATCAATCACTGAAAAACAACCATGCATATCAAAAGTGCACAATAAGCGCAATAGTCATACATCAAAGCTGATACAATTCAAATACAAATCCCCAGAATCAGGAAGGAAATACAAGCAAGTGAATTCCGTCAACAGGCCTGACGGTAATCCACACAAAAGAGACAAGTCTATCACGACGAGGGTCCCACAGAAGGCCCTATATCATCAACCATCTTTGCAAACTCTGCGGCGAACCTGAGCTCTGTGTTCTCTTGTTGTAATCTCCCCACCTCCTTCTGGTGAATTTTCATCTGCCTGAAGTAATGATCTCTCTCAGCAATGTAATGATCTCTCTCGGCAATGATCTTCGCTTTCTCCGCCTCCCATTCTGCAGCAAGGACTCTGGCCCTAGCATCTCTCTGATCTCTCACGAGGACTTGCCTCCTCTTCTCATCTTCAATGACCTTTGAGGCTCTGGCTAGCTTCTCTTTAGTGATGTCGTGCTCCCTTGTGGATGACGCTAAGGCTTGGCTGATCTTCCCATAGTAGGCAGTATCCATCTCAAAGCGCTTTGCTTCCATGGCATGTCGCTTATCCTGATCTTCCATCCTTACTTTGATCTCTTGATTAGCCATCTGAATCCGAGCAACACTCATCTCCAATTCAGCCTTCTCTACAAGCAACTGATCTCTGGCTCTCTTCATCTCGAGGAATTCTTCCATACTGACGGAAGAACGCGGACCCTCAATCATAGGACACCAAGGATCCCCTCCCGGAAATGGTAGATGTGTGATCTCTATCCTCTTCCGAAGCCAATCATCAAACGGAGGAAGAGACCGGCTATTAACCTTGCCATAAGGAACCTTTCCTTTCCTTTGAATGCTGCGCCACTCATCCAACACTTGCCTCAACTTGGCCTGATTGCCCTCAATCGGGAAGTAGAAAGACTCCTGAATCTCTCGACCGAGAGGAGGACCCTCCACAGCAAATCCCATCTGTCTCCTAAGAAGCACCGGGTTGTAATTGATGCAACCCTGAACTCCTATAAGAGGCACATTAGGAAGACTCCCACAACTGCATATAAAATCCCGTCCTGCCAACCCGTTATGAGTCCAAGCTATATCAGCGGCTCGCAAACCCATCAACCTGACTGACCACTTGACCGCAAGATCAAGAAAAGCAAAGGCACCCTTGGAAGGCAAATACCCCATAAACCACTTGTGCAATAGCTGAGCACAACATCGGATCAATCCCCCACGCCGCTTCTCGTTCCTGTTATGAACCGAGTAGTAGACAACTCATATCAGAGTAGGAATAGGGTTCCTCTGCATAAACAATCTGATAGCATTATGGTCCACGAAGCTCTTCTGATTAGGAAACAAGATAATCCCATAAATGCCCACAGCAATCAAGGCACAAACCGTCTTCCAATTACCCGCAACAGCATGTTCCTTGGCCCTAGCTTCCAAGAAACTCAAATGAAAACCGGGTAATTTTCCCTTTTCCTTCAAACTCCCCTTTGTCACCTCCGGGCTCAAATAAAGAGCACGAGAAATCTACATAACATCGGGTTCCACCTTAGTGGCACAGAAAGGAATCTGATCTCGGATCTGAATACCCAAGATGCTAGCATAGTCCTCCATCAGAGGTCCCAACAAATAGTCCGGGAACACGAAACATCTCAAACCCGGGTCATAGAACTGGAGAAGTGTATGAATGGCGCTTTTGTCACTGTCTATGAGCCTGAAAACCATCTTCAGAATACCACCGTATGCCTCTCTGAACATCCCCACATGGTCGGGCGTAATCAATGCTATCATATCCTTCAGCACACTGATCTCTAGATCGAAGAAGCTATAGACAACATCGTCCTTCAAGCCGGTCCTCATGTCTGAGCAAGGAAATCTCTCAACCAGGATCTCAATCAAAATGTCCCTGCATATGGATAAACATGTGTTAGATGCAGGTAAATGCAAAATGGGAATGATGCTAATGAATGAATGCAATGCATTGTGCCATCCTCCAAGTCATCTGAACATCTGTTACACTGAAGCCTGATCTCTGAACTGATCACCAACCATCTGAGGTACTGATTAACCATAAGTCCAACTCAAGGGTTCCAAAACAAACGGAACTGAAATATACATCACCGTCATCACCAAACAATCTCTGAGCAGACAACCACAAAACCCTCTGAATCGGCCCGGGGAATCCTGAAATAAACGGATCCCCACTGATAAATAACACGGACAGACCTCCGGCGTTTCAGAAATAAATGTCCATAAATCTGGCTTATAAATAGGACTCTGATCCACGGAACCAATAGTCACCATCAAAGTCACCATCTGAACATGCATTTGTAGGAATCACCCTCCCCTCACAGGTGAATTCTAATCAGGTTATCCTAAGGCGGATAATGGTCTTGACAATCGGACAAAGATACTCAACGGGTTTGCCCCTTCGGGTGTGCCGTTGCAGCTCTCTTAAGATCGTCTAAACCAAAGATCCGGGAATGATCGGTCACCGAAGTCAATAGTTCAGATGAAGTAACTCAACCAAAGTGGATACTCCACAAAGGAAAATCCCCCTCAAAAGAACCTCGTCCGGCTTGTGGTATGTCAAGTCGCCCAGATCATGTTGACCTAACATGAGAGGCAACCTGAGACCACATTAACCCTAGGTGTATACTCGGGCCTGGGTTTTAGCCCCACTCAGAACACCCCCCCAAATCAGAGGAACCACCTGTACAGAGGACAGCAACATGATAGTATGATGCATGCAAATATTTATGCAAATATATACACAACAGAATAATAAATGCAATAAATAGAGAAACACAAGCAACCTAAACTATCCTAGAACACTAGGAGAGACTCGCTTAGGGAAGATGGACCAGCAAAAGGTCAACTTCTCAATCCCCAGCAGAGTCGCCAGCTGTCGCATCCGCGAAAAACAACCGGCGGGCTAAAAACAAAACAAACAGAGCCGCCATCGTGCGTTATTTATCCCAAAAGAGGGAAAGGAAACGCTCGAAGTAAACCTGGAAAAGACATGGTCTCGCGACCAAAGAGAGATGGGATCGGGAGTCGGTTACGCAAGGGGAAGGTATTAGCACCCCTCACGTCCGTCGTACTCGACGGGATCCACGCTCAAAAAGAATAGAAAAAGGGTTGCTAAGCGCTGCTCAAAAGAATGCACACACACACACACACACTGAAACAAACACAGGTGGGAGAATAGGGGAAAGGGCTCGCTAGGATATCGCATCCTATGCCTACGTATCTCATCTGGAATGAGAATCAGAGCTACCGTAGTTCGGCTCACGCACGCCAAACAAAACACACACAGGAAACCGACTGCCAATCGCTGGGCTTACATCAGACTGCACACAAAACGGCAAACATGGAAACCGAATGCCAATCGCTGGACTTACATCAGACTCCGAACCAAACAAACCCACACTGGAAACCAAATGCCAATTGCTGGACTTATATCGGACTCCAAGCACACAACAATAGGATATGGAATGCCAATCGCTGGTCTTACATCCATCTCCTACACACAAGAAGGATAACCAAGCAACAAGTTACTAAGGAGTCTGGCACTCGAGCCTAGTAACTGTCAAACAAACACACACACAAAAAAGAAAAAGGATGCCCGGAGAGATCTCGTACGATCTCCTGCCTACGTACCTCATCTGGTATGAGGATCAGGGCAACGTAGTTCCCCTTAACAGGGGAGAAACTTTCTCCTAACCAGAGACTGGGAAATGACAAACTAAAAGGGAGACTGACTCGAGCCTAATAGTTATCATGTATTCCACAATGGTCCTAGGTTGAGTTTTCTATCTACTTGCACAGGCTGCAAGCTAATCCTAAACAGGCAAAGCAAAGCATGCAAGCACAATTAAAACAAAGCAAACATACACAATTAGCACACACTATATACAGACAAAGGTGGGCTCACACAAGGGTTAGGCTGCAAAAGCAAGCCAACTGTATCAGCGTGATGTTAGCTCTTAACCCTAACATTGAGAGTTAGGGTGAAGCAGATGAAGTAGGAAGTGAGGGATGTGCCTCACGGCTCTTATCCCTGGCCAGGGAGAGCTTTAGACAAAGGAAGTGTGGGTTCAGAAAGTGGGAACCCTTCTACACTTATGACTGACTCAACATAGATCTTGGGTTAGTATCCACAATGCATCAACACCAGTTGTGTGAGCAAAGGGATGACTCAACTGAATAGCAGGAGATGGATTGCACATCTCTTGTGTCTGCCAATTGCCTTATCAAAGGTCTTTTCCTGCTTGGGGACAAAGATAAACAATCACAAGCATTGCCTCTTAAGGAGGACTTCAGACAGGTGCCTGACCAAGTAACAGGCCAGGTCTTCCAGACTACATGGAGTTAGTGAGTTCTACCTCAATTGGTTAAGCAACCAAGCAACAGTAAAAGCAAGTTCACAATGAACTATAGCAACTAATGTACCTGAAAACAATCTAACTCAGTCAGTTTACAACTCAAACAATCAAACAGACAGTTATAAGTCAATAGTTAACTGTACACAAGCAATGCATCAAGCAAAGCACAAGCCAATGCTCAACACAAATGACTTAGAAGCCACCTACAAAACAACTTAATGTTAATCAACATCCATCAAACATCAATCCAAATGAGCAAATGAATCAAACTCCTCAAGGCCATATGCTTCTTGTCCTGCAAACCAAGCTCAAACATGAGAAGCAAACCCCTAGGACAAGGCCTAGGGTCAAAGAGGGAGAAATAATTCAAAACAGAACATGAAAATTGGCACAAATCAAGTTAAATCAAATAAGAAACAAATCCAAGTGGTCTCATATCCATATCATCAACCAATTTCATTTCATGAAGCATTTAGTGCAAAACATGCAATTTCAAAGCTCATTGAAGCAAACAGAATGACTCAATCCAAATCCACTCAAAACCAATTCAATAAATCTCAAGAAAAATCATGGCTAAACAGCATTCATAACATGATCAACACACCAAATTTCAAGTCATTTGGACAAGGGGAGGCAAGTCAAATAAAATCCATAAGGCAAGGCAAGGCAAAACAAGCTCATACAAGGCACAAAATCATACATCAACTTCAAGCAAGCATAAAACAGAATTGGTACAAGATAAATGCACAAAACCAAAGCCATGGCAAACTTCAAGGTGTCTAGAATACATGTGAAAAATTTCAGGTCCATCCAATAAACATCAAGAATTTCACAAATCATCTATGATCATGACTCACAAAAAGTCCACAATTGGTCAAACAGAAAAGAAATTCTCAAACAAATTGGAAGTGCATCCAAAAAATCCACAAATATTCATGATCAAACTTAACATCCATAAGAGTCAACATGCAAAAATTCACATCAATTCAAGTTCATATGGCATGGTAATTAAAATCCACAAGTTGGACAAGAAATTGTGTGACACACATTGTCACACCTATATTGATCAGACCATATCTCACAAACCAGAAATGCAAAAATAGCAAACTCAAAGCCAAAATGTCACTTAGGATCTCTAGTTTATGCATGCAAATTTTCAGCTCCATTGGATCAAGCATCATGATTTCACAAAAGGAATGGCAAGCAATGTGCAATGAATGACATGCAAGGACAAACCCTAGGCAATATAAAAATCCAGGCGTGCACAATTTTTGTAAAAATCACCATAAAATAGTAGACATGATAAGGAACATTGTGCAAAAAATTCCATGTAATTTGGATCATTATTTTCCAGCTCAAGAACAAATCATCACCAAAATTAACAAACCTTATATCAATAGCTTCGTCTTCTAACGCTCATCACTAATCTAAACACGATTTAACCTAATTCTTCCTAAAACTCTTGGATCGAGTGAAATAAGATTTGCACACCAAAAATGAAATCCACATAACTTCCTTGTTTCTTGATGAAATTCAATTCTACAAAGCTCAGGCTACTCCACATGGAAAGATCTATAGAATGCATATCCTAATTGCATGAATTGTGAGGTTCGAAATCTTACCTCCAAGAGATGGCAGTACTAAATTCGTGACTTTCAAGCCTTGAGAAGCAAAAACAGATGCTCTACAACTCCTCAATAGATGAATGAAGGATGATTTGATGCTCAGCTTTGCTTGATCTAGCTCAAATATGCAGCTATCATGGATGAAGCTTACTTGGACAGTTCTTGAAACAGCACAAAAATGATTGAAATCTTGCTTCAATTCCACTCCAAAATGCTTATGGATCAAGGATATCTCAAGATCAATGTAAGGTTCTTGGAAAATTTTGGAGAAAAATGGAGAGAAAAAGTGTGAAGTTCTTTGGATCTAGATCTCAAATTCAGAATTCTGTTATGATTAATCAGAAAACAGTTATGATTATGGTTTTATATGTGATGCTAATGATGTTCACTAATCATGATTAGGCAAAATGCAAAGATTAGTGAAATTGGAAATTTTGGTGCACATTAGCAAATCCACCCCTATGTGCTCATACCAATGCAACAATGCAATTTTCTGTTTTGGATCACTTGGAAATGTGGTTTCTAGGCCAAGGCAAGTGGAATTGAATGAATACCAAGCATAATTTTCAAACTTGATTTTTCCCTCCAATTTTCAAATGAAGTTCACATGAAAAGTCCAATTTTTTTTGTGAGGAGAATTCATGAATTATGATGCTTGAATTGGATAACTCATATCAAGAGTTATGCACTCTTGAAATTCAAAATTTCTTGACCAAGATTTGATCATAACCCGCCAACCACACATGAGAAATGCATGTTCTTGGACTTTTTGGAAAGGGGAGAACAAGATCTACAACTTTCATGTTGGACAAAATTTCATTTGAAGCATTTTTAGACATGTAATTTTAAGGAGAAGACCTTTCCATTTTTGGCAATTTTGAATTACAAGTCACTTTCTATTTTTGGAAAGTTTTCATCTGACTTTATTTTCTTCATTGTTGATGTTTGAAATGTCAAATGAAACTTGTTTGGACATGAATGAAGTGTCTCTAACCCTCTCCCACCTCCAAATCCGTCAATTGCCTTCTGGTTGACTTTTGTTGACTGATAGATGAATGGGCTATGCACTGATGAAATGGCCCAAACATGAAACCCTAGCTTCCACAAGCTCATTATAACCATATGAGGACCTATCATCTCACTGAAGACCTCATCTCCTTGACAAGCCCTGATTGGCACAATGCAGATGATTAGGGTTGACCAGAGGTCAAAACCCTAATCTCAAGGAATCTGATCAAGCACAATGAATCTCTTGGTGATGATAAGACCATGATGATGATGATGTACCATTTTAACCAAGATAATACCCAATCTCCTTGAGGAACCAAGAAACCCTAATTGAAGCACAAACCCTCAGATGACTAGTGATCAATTCATGAGGCCCTTAGGCTTGCATCTCTTAACCTCTTTATCTTCTGAGAAAGACCTAGGAGGATGACTTGTTCATTGTGGCCATATGATATGCAAAGATGCAATGACTAATGTCCTAAAAAATGATATGCAATATGCTAAGCTAGTCCCAAGAGAGGAGGGCAAATTTTGAGGTGTTACAGATGTGAGTTTTAAAATTAAAAAACTCATTAAATAATCGGGGTTCGGATAAAACCAAACTAAAACCCCAAAAAACTACTGACTCACTGATAAAATATTTATTATTACAATTTTAATTATTTTGATGAATATTAACTTAGTTGTTGCAATTTTAGCCTCTTAACCTACTATTTAAGTGAACCATAACTTTAATTAATTTTGAATGTTTCACTTTTTAGTTATTTTGATGCTAATACAATTTTATGTCAAACAAATTTAGTTTGTTGCTAGTATTTTATGATAATTTTTATTAATTGATGATATCATTTATTATTTTATGATGATAAAAGATAGTAAAAATAAGTTATCTAACTTTTTTTAAGAAGATAAAAATATTGAGTAACTTTTATGAGAAAAAAAATATGATGACTCATCATTTAATTATTTAATATTTATAAAATAGAAAAATTATTTGGGCAACTCACTATCCAACTCAATCCAACACAAAAATTAATGGATTTGTCCAAACCGACTCATTGGTGTAACGAGTGGTTATTTACCTCATTCAAAAGTATCTTATATGGATTGGGTTTGGACAAACCCAACTCAAACCGACTCACGTACATCCCTATTAGGTGGTGGTTCTAGTTCGACTTCCAATTGCACAATATTTACATTCTCAATACTTCCTTGTCTCTGAAAATAAATGAAACAATAATGTTAGTAACCACAAAACTAATGAGACAAGTTTAATATTATATTAACATAAATTGAACATAAATCGAACCTTAGGTAAAACCCCCTTGTTAACATTATTTTGGTACATAGCATTAATTGAACATAAATTAAACCTCGTGTAACATAAAATGAAACAATCAATAACAACAATTCAACACTATAACTCGAAAGAAACAGAAGTGAAAAAGGAAAAGAAATTTAGTTTAGCCAATTTACCAAACACTTAGTGTGCAGGTTACAAAATGGTGGTAACGACAACAATTCGATACCGATTCATAAACCACGCCCTGCAACAACAATAATCATCAACAATAATCATCAACAACAATAATAATTCAACATCATGAAGTGAAAGAATTGAAGTGAAAAGAGGCGAGAAATTGGTTAAAGCATTCTATCGAACGCCTTGCGTGCAAGACTAAAAGTTGTATTTTTCTACATTTTTAATAGGTAAATATTTGTCCACTTAGCTTCATAATATTGTATGCTAGTATCTAGAATCAATACTGAAACCACAAAACCATAATTTACTCGAAATTGTGTCGAAAAATTAACTCGAAATTATGAAAATAGAACCGTAAAAAGTAGTTTACTGTAAAAAAAGAAGGCAAAACTCCCAAACATCAAAGAAATAGATCACAGATTCAGGTTCCGAAGTCACGATCTTACTTCTTGTAGTGGTCGTTGTGTTTGTTTTGCTTCGTTTTCCCATTTCTTACCTCTTTATTTCTTTTCCTTTTTTTTCTTACCAAATTATTTTCCCTTTATTTTATTTTTAACATCCGATCTAAAAAAATTTGGACCAGAGCCTGGGCATGTGTCCAGCCTGGCCGGGTCTTAAAACCGCCCCTGACTATGTAGAATAATATAACGAAGAATGACGTTGCTCGGACTCGAATCCATGACTTATGAATCATTTCACAACGATTGTCTTCTTTACCCGTTGTTATAAGTAGCGTGCTACCTGACTTATAGCCACGGTCACTCGCCCGTTGCAGAAACAAACATACATACAATCATATGCTACCTAACAACAGACGTGAAATTATCATTATATGTGTTTCGCAACCGTCATTATATGTGTTTTTTGTAATAGTAATACTTCTTTCGCATAAATCAAAACTTAAGAGATCGAGGAAAAATGTTATAAGCAAAACTTGTCCCTATGGATATTGTTTGAGTTATGTATGTCATATATGCTTAATCCCACACCTCATTCAATTTTAATCTTAGTTTGAACATAATTTTGATACTATGCCTCAGCCTATTGATTCTACACAATTTTGCTCACCTTACAAGTCACACATTAATCTCACTCTCAAGAGTTTATTTATAGTGTCTGATATTAATATTTTTTTAGTTCCGTGCTAAGAAATGCTTGGTCAAATTACATGTCACCTCTGATATTCGTCTCCAATGCTCACTAAGCAAGGTTGGATACTTATAATAATGTTACAGCCATTGATTCCTTCATTATAAACTATGTGACATAATAGACTAGGGCATTCTCATCATGAGACTCTCAAAGCTTCTCTAACTTTTGTAGCCGTGTTGTTTAGGAAAAGTCTATAAACTACCTGGTCGTCATTCTAATTCAACATATTCTACTCATTTTGATCTACTATTTGTTGATGTATGAGATATTGCACCTATGAATTATATTGATGGTTATAAATTATATACTTGGCTTTTCCTATCAAGTTGATATTTGATGTTTTGCTCACTTTCACATTTCCTAACTGTTGTTGAAGTACAATTCTGTACTAGAGTTAAATTCGTACAAAAGGGTGGAGGATATTTACACGCCATGGAAACTAGAAGAAAATGTGGCATAGTTCAACTACGATCACATTAAATTATACTTTTCATTGAACTATAGCCTACATGTAGTGCTCATTTTAGTTATCTCTAAGAAGTGTCACATTATTCAAGCTAATGCTAATAATACTTTCTTAAATGGAATTTTTCAAGAGGAAGTCTTCATACAACAATCCTCTAAGTTTAAGAGTTTTGACACACATTTAATGTGCTAATTGAATAAGTCTATTTATGGACTCAAACATGCTCCTAGTTTGAGAGACGCAACATAATATTTAGGAGTTTTGATTTTATTGTCAACAGATGTGATCCCTATTTATTTATTTTTATAACTTTCAAATATTCTTTCATCGTGCTAGTATATGTAAATGACATTATTATCACTGAAAATCTTTCACCTCACATTTAAGATCTCACCCATAACCTAAATAATTGATCCAACAGTTTGGGAACTCAGAGCACTTCTTAAAAATAAAAGTTTCTGAGCAACTCATTTTTCTTTTCCCAAGCTAAGTACATAAAATATTTTCTCTCTAAGGCCAACCTAAATGATGTCAAAGACATGCCAACACCCATGGTGTTTAATCTAAAACTGTCAAAACATGTCTAAGATTATCTAAGGTTTTGTTTGAGAGTTTGGAGGGGAATGGATGGAAGGACTTTGAAAAAAAAGAAAGATTGAGTGAAAAAAAAGAATGGATTTTGGTTGGGATGGTTTATGTTTATTCATAACACCAAACAACCCCTAATTTGAAAAAACTCAAAATTTGTATTAGATGAGAGTTTGGAAGAGTTAGACAAATTGGTCAAATATACTTTTTGTTGTTATAGTATTTCAAAAATTAAAAATATATTAATTATAAACATTCTAAACAAAAAAATTAAAAAATATTAAAGATTTCTTTATATTTTTTTTAAAAAAAATATTTTTCGAAGCCCTTTCTTCCCTTTCATTCCAAACTCTTAAACAAAGCTTAAGTGATCCTATTTAAAGAATTACTCATTATACTCTTATATAAACATATCACGCTCTTGAAAATCCAAAATTTCCCTTCATGCATCCCGAATCCTCCCGGAATCATATCAGAACAACACCAATGTCCAAACATTCAATTTTTGTGAGGTTAACTTAAATTAACTTATATTAACGTAAAATAAAAGTAAAATAAAGTTATATTAAAGTTAAAGGAAAGTAAAATTTTATACATTAATCAAAAAGGTCAAGAAAATTTATACATAACATAACATTTGTTAGAAAATACATCTGAAAATATAAAAAAAAACATTTCAATATAAACTATTGGGTCTGTCTAACTGTCGGCCTCTTATACCGTTTGCATTGTATGACATTTCGTAACTTCGAAACCATGTGTTCCGCTAAGGACAACTGAGGATTGTCATCCTCAAAGAGTCTCTGAAAATAAATGAAACAATAATATTAGTAACCACAAAACTAATGAGACAAGTTTAACATAAATCGAACCTTAGGTAAAACCTCCCTTGTTAACATTGTTTTGGTATATAACATTAATTGAACATAAATTAAACCTCGTGTAACATAAAATGAAACAATCAATAACAACAATTCAGCATTATAACTCGAAAGAAATAAAAGTGAAAAAGTAAAAGAAACTTAGTTTAGCCAACTTACCAAACACTTAGTGTGCAAGTTACAAAATGGTGGTAACGACAACAACTCGATACCGATTCACAAACCACAACATGCAACAACAACTATAATTCAACATCATGAAGTGAAAGAATTGTAGCGAAAAGAGGTGAGAAATTGGTTAAAGCATTCTATCGAACGCCTTGCGTGCAAGACTAAAAGTTGTATTTTTCTCCATTTTTAATAGGTAAAAGTTTGTCCACTTAGCTTCATAATGTTGTATGCTAGTATTTAGAATCAATAATGAAACCACAAAACCATAATTTACCCGAAATTGTGTCGAAATATTAACTCGAAATTATGAAAACAGAATCGTAAAAAGTAGTTTACAGTAAAAAAGAAAGCAAAACTCCCAAACATCAAAGAAATAGATCGCAGATTCAGGTTCCGAAGTCGCGATCTTATTTCGTTGTAGTGGTCGTTGTGTTTGTTTTGCTTCGTTCTTCCCATTTTTTACCTCTTTGTTTTTTCCTTCTTTTTTTTACCAAATTATTTTCCCTTTATTTTATTTTAAACATCAAATCTATAAAAAATTGGGCCAGAGTCTGGGCATGTGCCTAGCTTGTCCGTGTCTTAAAACCCTCCTGACTATGTAGAATAATATAACACAAGAATGACTGACGTTGTTCGGATTCGAATCCATGACTTATGAATTATTTCACAATGATTGTCTTCATTACCCGTTGTTATAAGTAGCGTGCTACCTGACTTATAACCACGGTTACTCGTCCGTTATGGAAACAATACAAACACATCCTACCTAACAACGAACGTGAAACTGTTATTATATGTGTTTCGTAACCGTCATTATATGTGTTTTTCGTAGTAGTGATGCTTCTTTCTTATGAATCAAAATTTAAGAGAATGAAGAAAAATGTTATAAGCAAAACTTGTCCATATGGATATTGTTTAAGTTATGTATGTCATATATGCTTAATCCCACACCTCATTCTAATTTTAATCTTAGTTTGAACATAATTTTGATACTATGCCTCAGCCTAGTGATTCTACACAATTTTGCTCACCTTACAAGTCACACATTAATCTCACTCTCAAGAGTTTATTTATAGTGTTTGATATTAATATTTTTTTTAGTTCCATGCTAAGAAATGATTGGTCAAATTACATGCCACCTCTGATATTTGTCTCCAATTCTCACTAAGCAAGGTTGGATACTTATAATAATGTTGCATCCATTGCTTCCTTCATTATAAACTATGTGGCATAATAGACTAGGGCATTCTCATCATGAGACTCTCAAAGCTTCTCTAACTTTTGTAGCCGTGTTGTCTATGAAAAGTATATAAACTACATGGTCGTCATTCCAATTCAACATATTCTACTCATTTTGATCTACTATTTGTTGATGTATGAGATATTGCACCTATGAACTATATTGATGGTTATAAATTCTATACTTGGTTTTTCCTATCAAGTTGATATTTGATGTTTTGCTCACTTTCACACTTCCTAACTGTTGTTGAAGTACAATTCAGTATTAGAGTTAAATTCATACAAAATGGTGGAGGATATTTACACGCCATGGAAACTAGAAGAAAATGTGGCATAGTTCAACTACGATCACATTAAATTATACTTTTCATTGAACTATAGCCTACATGTAGTGCTCATTTTAGTTATCTCTAAGAAGTGTCACATTATTCAAGCTAATGCTAATAATACTTTCTTAAATGGAATTTTTCAAGAGGAAGTCTTCATACAATAATCCTCTAAGTTTAAGAGTTTTGACACACATTTAATGTGCTAATTGAATAAGTTTATTTATGGACTCAAACATGCTCCTAGTTTGAGAGACGCAACATAATATTTAGGAGTTTTGATTTTATTGTCAACAGATGTGATCCCTATTTATTTATTTCTATAACTTTCAAATATTCTTTCATCGTGCTAGTATATGTATATGACATTATTATCACTGAAAATCTTTCACCTCACATTTAAGATCTCACCCATAAGCTAAATAATTGATCCAACAGTTTGGGAACTCAGAGCACTTCTTAAAAATAAAAGTTTCTGAGCAACTCATTTTTCTTATCCCAAGCTAAGTACATAAAATATTTTCTCTCTAAGGCCAACCTAAATGATGTTAAAAACATGCCAACGCCCATGGTGTTTAATCTAAAACTGTCAAAACATGTCTAAGATTATCTAAGGTTTTGTTTGAGAGTTTGGAGGGGAATTGATGAAAGGACTTTGAAAAATAAGAAATATTGAGTGAAAAAAATGAAAGGATTTTGATTAGGATGATTTATGTTTATTCATAACACCAAACATCCCCTAATTTAAAAAAACTCAAAATTTATATTAGATGAGAGTTTGGAAGACTTAGACAAATTGGTCAAATATTTTTTTTTGTTATAGTATTTCAAAAATTAAAAATATATTAATTATAAACATTCTAAACAAACAAAAAAATCATAAAATATTAAAGATTTCTTTATATTTTTAAAATATATATATATATATATATTTCGAAGCCTTTTCTTCCCTTTCACTCCAAACTCTTAAACAAAGCCTAAGTGATCTTATTTTAAGAATTACTCATTATACTCTTATATAAGCATACCATGCCCTTGAAAATCCAAAATTTCCCTTCATGCGTCTAGAATCCTCCCTAAATCATATCAGAACAACATCAATGTCCAAACATTCAATTTTTGTGAGGTTAACTTAAATTAACTTATATTAACGTAAAATCAAAGTAAAATGAAATTATATTAAAGTTAAAGGAAAGTAAAATTTAATACATTAATCAAAAAGGTCAAGAAAATTTATACGTAACATAACATTTGTCAGAAAATGCATCCGAAAATACAAAAAAAAATACATTCCAATATAAATTATTAGGCATGTCTAACTGTCGGCCTCCTCTGCCGCTTGTATTACATGGAATTTCGTAACTCCGAAACCATGTGTTCCATTAAGGACAACTAGGGATTGTCATCCTCAAAGAGTCCTGACTCTACGACTGCTATACACATATCTGCAACATGTTGACATATCGTTGTCGCGCTCTCTGTCTTCCCATCCCGAACCTTAAGTACTTCCTAGTTAGCTGGCCTAGATGGTCCTCCAGGAGCGTCTCTCGTTGTGATAGGGTGTGACACCCTATAGAACCATATCAAGTAACCCTCAACATAAGCCCATTGTACATGAGTTGGCACCCGACGATACTCCTCTAGTATCAAGTAACTCTTGAAATCATCCAGTATCGCCTGTAGATCTCTGCGATACACACCAGAATGAGCGGACTCATGGGGAGGTCTCAGAATAATCTATAAGTAGTCAAACGGATGCATCACTCGCTCGGGCAGATAGGGATACATAAGAGATGCCTCACATCCCATTGTTGGTGTAAGCCCTAGAGGCCAATACTTTTGGTACTTGTATCGAATTATTTATTAATAATAAAAGGTTTTTTCTTTATTATGTTTGTTTAATAAAGTCCCTAGAATAGCTAGTCCGTTTAATGTATCGAGTGTGACTTGATCATGAGATCACATTAAACATAAGGACAATATTCTTAAAGTATCCGTAGTTGAGCTTTATTGTGAAGTGGGATAACATTAAAGCATGAAGACTATTATGTACATAGACTGATGATCACATCTCATGGATCATGTATAAGGAGTTATCAAGTCTTAAACATAGGTATGAATATTAAGAGTAATATTTATACTGGATTGACCCGCTATGAGAATACTATATAGAATGTTATGCAAAGTGTCATAAGTTATTCTCATGGTGATAATGGTGTATACCACCCTTCGACCTGAAACCACTATGGACCCTAGATGTAGAGTCGAGTGTCTTATTGATGATCAAATGTTGTCTGTAACTGGATGACCATAAAGACAGTTGATGGGTACTCCACGAAGCATGCTGAGGGACATGAGTGACCTAGATGGAATTTGCCCATCATGCATAACAGGATAAATGTCTATGGGCCCAATATTGAACTGGACAAGGATGACACGGTTTATGCCTTGTGTTCAATATAGACATAAGAGCAAAAGGGTAATTATACGCATAAGTATTATCACAGAAGGATTTATCAGATCACATGACATTTTCGTGTCTTGGGTAGCAGTGATGTGTTGCTAGATACCGCTCACTGTTTATTATGTTAAATGCGTGATTTAATATAATTGCCAATGCCGCGAAAACCTACAGGGTCACACACAAATGACGGATTGATGAGAGATAGAGTAACTAAGGAACACCGTAAGGTACGGTGTACTTAAGTGAATTGTATAACATCGTAAGGTACGGTGTACTTAAGTAGAATATGAAATATGGTAAGGTACCACACGCTTAAGTGATTTTGGCATATTATAAAATATGGGTCACTTACACTTAAGTGGGCTTTTTAGCTTGAAGCCCACACAAGTGGTTCTATAAATAGAACCCTTGTGCAGAAGCATTCATTGCGGTTTCATTTTCGTTTTCTTTTTCTCTCTCTTTCTCTCACTCAAAGCCTTCATTCATAGCAGCTAGCACTGAGATTGAAGGAATTCGTTTGTATGGACTGAGTAGAGGCGTTGTCATCGTTCAACGTTCGTGATCGCTCCTTAGATCTGCATCAAAGGTTTCAATCGTCACAAGAGGTAACTATTCTATCACTGATCATGCCCATTCGTAAGGATCACTAAAGGAGAAAATTTTAATTTCCACTGCGTTTTGGATCGCCGTTCTCCTTCACCCATCCAGCCAGAGTATAACGAAATGACGTTAAATAGACGTGGCTGGCGATGACCCTCGTATGGGCGGAAGTAAACGTCATCTAGTACAATACGGTCAAGAGATAGTATGAATGGCTTGATTGTACCATCCCCCATATACGAAATAAAAGTGGTTGTATGATGTCAATTCTCTGTGTAGTTGGGCGCTGCTTCAAACCCGGTGATGCGAGGGAAGTGGGAGATGATGTATCCCTGAAAATGATTTAGATACAATATTAATAACAAGTGTAACAAATAAATTATAAAATTATTAGTAACAAGAAGTTACCGTAAGCAGTGCGCAACACCCCGTCATTTGCTTTGTCTTCCAAAGACAAGTCTCGCCATGCTTTGATTACAGGTGAACCAAACAGGTGGCCCCTCAATTGTACTCGTGAATCGCACTCAGGTCTGTGAAATACTTGAGGTAGACCATATTGACATATGTTTCACTTTTTACCACAAACATAAACGTGTCAACAAAGAATAAGAGGTAACACCTCAATGCACAATGTCGGTGGTACTCAACCTACACATCATCACCAATCACATCCAAAGCCCATTTCACATGTTCTTTATCAAGATTTTCCAAAACGCTAAACCGTGCATGAGCACCTCTAGTGCGACTTGCCTCCTCCGCCGCCTTACCAGGGTCAATCCTCAACAGGGGGACCATCAGATCTACCTCTTCCTTTCATCCAACCCTCCCATGGTCCAGTAATTTCTCCTAACGGAAAGATGCGGGAGGCATGAGACGTCATCCAAACTGATGGTCATATCGCCTATAGGTAGGTGGAAAGATGAAGTCTCTGAAGAATATCTGCAAAATTCGCCTGCATGTCGTGGTTTATGATCAGGTACGTAAAAGAACATAAATCGGCAAGACCAAAATAACGAAGAACATCAATGAACCAAGCATCAGTAGGATGTGGTAACTCTAGTACTTTCCTAGTGTGGTTAATCATTTTCAAACAATCGCTCTCTTGTAAAAAGAAAATATAAGCATCGGTGTGAATTTAATTAGTTGGAAACATATGTATTACAACATAAAAGAAAAATACCTCTCCATGACATACATACCTAGCAGCATGATCTGCATAATTATAAAGTAAGGAGGTATCAAATGGACCTCCTAGATAACTCTCTAACGGGGCATGCTCATGGGCTTCAGGGTCAACAGGGGCCTCAGGAACCTCAGGTTATGCTGCATCATATGCTTGAGATGCTTGAGAGAGTCGACTACGAGAACCAGGCGGTCGAGGCTGCGAAGTATATGCAACATCGAACGAGTTATCAGCAACGTGTGGTCTCGTGGTCCTCGTTGCGATCCTCTCACGTCGTACCGACACAATTTGGGACATACGCCTAAGTCTAATTTGTCTAGTGTTGCCTTTAACCATTGCATATGCATTATAAATAGAGACATATATAAACAACTTGTCCGGAGAAATCACAAATCCCACAAAATAACTCAATTTCATGAGTCAAATCCGGAGATGCATCTCCGAAAATAATGCATAGCAAATCTAGAGATGCATCTTCGGACAAACTTGTGATTGTCTCAGCCATTGCAGATACACCATTTCTGCCATAACAGATCCAAAAAACCTCAATATGTTCTAATAGCCTATTAATTTCGTTTACTCTACTACCTAATGTACGTGAAACAACTAATGCATCCTAAAAAAAACTAACTTAAAAATCAAAACATAAAAAATAACAAAATTTGAGAAACTTACCGAAAGAAACTGATTGATGAGAATGAGCAGTTGGATGTTATGAGATATTGGAAAGAGCTCAAATGATATAAGTTTGGTTGAATGTATACAGAGGTAAAATCGTTGCAGAGTTCAAATGACTTTTTTTTAGAATTTTTGAGAAAATGAAGGAGGAAGGAGAAGGGTCTGACGTGGAATATTAAAGAAAAGTGTTTGGAGATGCATCTCCGGATCATCCATTAACTTTGGAATTAATGGTGTTTACGGAGATCTATCTTCGAACACACTTTTTTCACATGTGAAGATATATCTCCATATTAAATTATCACGTAAAAAAGGTGACTCTTCAATTTAATATAAAAAAATTAAAATATATGCGTAGAGAGAGACATCTCTAAATACTATGAGCATTATAGATTTTTTACCCTGATGCTAGAGCACTCATGAAGGTAGAAAGCGCACTCCCCCTACTTATTATTGGTCCATCGTGAGGACTCTATAATAAGCATTCTTTAGGGCTTCCACCCCAATAAAGAACCTTAATAATAATGTTCCATTATTTTTTTTCTTCAATTTCTCTCTACTAGAAAATTGAGGAGGAGAATTTTCCTTTAAAAATTATTTACATAAGGCAAAAAATTCCTCTAAAACACAACATATTTTCGTATCCCTAACACAATATTAAATTATTTAATTTACAATTAAATATTTTGATGTTCTTGTAAACTTTAATCTTTAAAATATTTTATTCAAATAATGATATTTCTAAGATTTTAAATCCACATTTTTTACCACTCCTACAATTTAAAGACGATTTTTACAACTTAACAATTGAATTAATGACAATTTAAAACTTAACAACTGAATTGACAATAGTTTTGGCAATGCTTTTAATATTAAAGACCAAAAATATAGAAGAAAAACTTTAAAAGAATTATTGAATAAAATATTTTAAAAGATTAAAATCAAAATTTGAAATATTTAAAAATACCACAAACATATTTCACCCTTTAATTTATTACCAAGATAAGTTAGAAGTATTTTTGTACATGAAGATGTGACAAAAATGGTTTCCTCATTATAAATTTAGTTTAACCTATGTAAAACAAAATTAAAACTTAAAAACTTAGTAAATCAAAATTAAAACTTAAAAACCCTATGATGTGATTAAACAAATTTAAAAAGATTATTTTACCTTCTAGGTTCACTATAAAATCTGCATGATTTCATAGCCTAACAGAACGATCACATAAAAACAACTTCAGAATCACAACACACTATCGAAATTGTTAATCCATGCTCATAAACAGGCCATTATATTTACTGTTTCCAATCAGAGGGACTAAGCTCTATTGATATTGTAGCTTACATGGTCACTCGAACAAAATGAGTAAAACCGCTGGTTGCCATTTTAAACACTAATGAAACACGGCCTACAAATATTGGAGTGAAGCAAACATGGTTTATCATTCCTAGAAAATAATAGTTTCTACTAGTATTATTGAAAAATGGTGCAAGACATGCAAAATTTCAGATACAAGCATAACCAAGCTTGTCTATCATCCAAAATGGATCCAAAACCTACATTACTCTCTCCGCTATGAACCAACTTGGTTCCTTAAAAATTCCAAGCACACATTGCTACTCGCCTTTCCACTTGTTAACGTATTTGAGGAAAGCATTGGCAGGATTTTCCCTGGGTGGAGCTCGAACACGAGTAGACCTTCGAAGTACAGACTCGTCAATGTCAATATTCTGCATCAAATCCTTCGATCTTTTCTGCAGCTCTGAACTGTAAATATGCAACAGAAAAGAAAACATCTCCAGAAGTCAAAGGGGAATATTTACAAAATATATAAATGAACAATTAGTAAAGTGAATATGGAGGTAATTCTTCCGAAAGTGGAAACAATATTGACAGCAAACTTGTTACTTAACCACATTTCTATTGAATTATATTACCTTTGCCCCTAACTATAAGAACTTTTGGAACATTTCTTTGTCCCTAAATAAAACTCTAACCAAATATATTATACACTTATTGCTCTATTTCCAAATATTCCCTTATTATTTTATTAGCAATTTGCATTGAAATATGAAAAAATCAACATTTAATTAATGCATTTATACACAAAGGGTAATTTCATAATAGTCATATACAAGTTATACACATTAATTACATTAACAACTTTTCTTTATAAATGCATAAATTGTTTTATAGGATCTTATAAATAGGGATGGAGGGAGTACTATATATTTCACTCAATTAATCAACAGCAAAAAACCCAGCAAATTGATTAGCACAGATCAAACTTGGAACATCTAGATTAAGTTGAATATGGACAAAATTCATATCTATCACCACACATAATACCATTTCTTAGATTTATTCTTTCATTTCATTTATTTTTATCTGCTTAAAGTATAAATGACCTGAGAAGCATGTGCATGTCACTATGTTTAATGGGGTTACCAAAATTAAAATAAAGACTTTTACTAATGCATATGCATCCAAATAAAACTTGAAAGGCTAACCAAACTCACCATATCCTAGTATAATTTTTTTCCAGTTGTTTTTGCAGTTCCCTTTCCCGCTCACCCTTGCAATTCAGTGAACCCATCAATGCATCAAGCTATCCACACATGCCAACAGAAAATTAGATAAAATATATATATACAAAATGCAAACATAGCTGGCTATCTTTATTAAGTACCTCTTCCTTGGTGCTGTAGTATCCCCACTCCTTGGAGTCACAGCTTTCAACAAATATCCTTCCATCGCGGCGGAACCACCAATACCTATTGTAATCTCGGTCTTTGCCTAATGGGCTTCTACGAATAGTTCGTTTCTCCATCTCCTGTTCAAAGTATTCTCTCTGCATAATAATAAATAGACAGGCAATTAAAGATTCATTTCAAGAACAGACTACAAGATAAGCAAGTAGATAGTTGCAGTATTACCCTCCGCTCTATACTATTCTTCTCTGATGAATCCTTAACCGCCTTCAACTGTTTTGATGATTTCTTTTTGGATACTTCTTTTCCATTTTCTGGTGGTTCTTTCAGCTCTGAATCCAGATTTTTAGGAGTCTTTTCTGAAGCAGGACTTGAATGCTTAATCCCACTGCAAATTGAATTTTAAGAGGGAAAAAATGGTGAAATGCAATAACCATAATAATGTGAGTATAGGCATGCATAAACAGTACCCTTGATAAAATCTTACCTACTACCCAGTGAGTTGTCTTGCCTGGATGATTCTATCTCTCCATTTGTTTTCTTTTCCATGTGTCCATTTTGCATAATGTGGTTATTGTTTGTTAGGATATCTGCACTGTCTACTAAATGATGCCCGTTGCTCTCTGAGTCAGCTTTCAACCTCTCTTTTTTTTCTCTTCTCTGTCTAGCAAGTTCTAGTACTTCTTCCCTTTTAGAGGCCTCAAGTTTGTGGCGTTGTTCAATAAACATATCCAACTTCTCCCTGAAAACTGCAGTTTCAAGGACTCGATTGACCAACTCGGATAAGAGCTCTAATTTAGCATTGGCATCTACAAGGCCATAATGTCCCCGTTTTATGGTTGCTTCATAGTTCCGTAATCGAGGAATATTGATCATTTCTAGAAAATCACATAAATATTCTCTCCAGTTAACAATTGTTATCTGAAAATAAAAATGAATGAGATAGTCATGTCAAAATCAGTAATAGGAGTAACTTAAATTAAGCTAGACACAATGGATGCCAGATAGCAACAAGAAAGAGTCAACTGGAAAGCCATCTCATGAAATCTGGACAGCAATTAAGTGATGACACTAAGTCTAACAAAAAGAATTATGTATAAGTTAGATGGTAACCTTCTTCAACTTCCGTTTCTCAACCACTGAAGTGTATTCACCATCAACTTTGATAAGAACTCGAAAAAGTGCAGCATGAGATTCCACAAGGAGAACCACATTGCTATCCTTATGGCAGATTGCATTTTCAAAATCTTCCAAAGAGTAGGGCCACAAGTGTAACTGTTTACCAAAAGAAGTACAAAAATCCCAAACCATTAAGAGATCCCCTACACAATGAATTGGAACATTAAAGTCTCTTGACGGAGGAGGACGGTCAGTGAAAACAGGGTCATCTGGACTAGGCTTCACCAATAGATCGTCAATGGGGTATTTGATTGGTATCTCCTTGCGTTCTACATTTTCTGGAAAATGAGAGCAGCTTTTTTTAGATAAAACTTAATCACAAGTTTTCATCAATGTTGTTCAAGTTTTTTTTTTAAAAATATTATGTGCCATGAAAGTTCTCCATTGCAAAAGATTTTGCCAGGCTTTCATTAAAAATAAATAAAGATTTTTCGGGGCAGTTGTAATATTTGAGCCACAAGAGAAAATGTTTTTTGATTAGATACACAACAACAGAATCACTTCCAGAGTTCCATGCCACACAATTCCAACAAAAGAGAAAGAGATGATAGTAGGAAAATAAATTTCAAATTAAAATTTAATCACAAAACAACTTATAAAATCATTAAATCAAAGAAGCCAAAAATTGCTTCAATCTATGAGCTATACCTTTCTCTCGTGCAGAACCATTGACTAGTGTCCCATCCAACTTCTTCTTTTTAAGTTTATCAGCTTCCTCCATTGATTCCTGGTCATGACAAAGAAATATTCACAATAAAAAATCGACAATGAAACCCTAATTTATTGTATCCCATTTATTACTAAATTCAATGTTGTCATATTGAGATCTGGCGTAAGACCAGAAGAGGAGTAGCAAGACCGCAAAATGTCATACTGCAACCAGGATTGAGAGATCTTACCCAATTAATTATGTTGGATTGAGAGGAGGTAGCAAGATTGCTACGAAGATTGTAAGATCCGATGAAGATGAAAAAGTACACACATTTGCATGTGTGTATATGTAATGTGAGTGTATTTATATACATACGCGCACGTGTATACTTGTCGCACGTGCGCGCAAACATATATTAAACTTTAATAGATTTTATTAAGATTGATAACATAATAAATTAAATATATCTGAGATATTAAAAGTTAATTCCTCATTTTTTTTTAATCTATAACTGGGCCTTCGTATACAGAACTTGGCCCAAACCGATTTGAATAAAAGACAGCAGTAAAAAAGATTAGAAGAAAATGGAGATAAAAACCTATCTCACATTACCCGGCCTAAGCCAATACCCTAGGACATAAACATAACAAATAAACTAACCCTAATTTTTGTTTCTCCTAGTTGTTTATGAAAACAAAAATTATGACAACCAGAGAAAGCAAAAAAATGGCTGTGCAAAACAACCAGAAATGCTTGTGCAGACTGTG
Source organism: Lathyrus oleraceus (assembly GCF_024323335.1). NCBI lineage: Eukaryota > Viridiplantae > Streptophyta > Magnoliopsida > Fabales > Fabaceae > Lathyrus > Lathyrus oleraceus. The sequence continues at coordinate 78,939,653 of NC_066585.1, forward strand.
CAAAACAACTAGATAGCATTGATTATATCCCATAAGTAAATTATTATTTCATATAAAAACATAAAAAGAAACAGAAACAGCATATGTCCCTTTGATTTACCTCATTATTTCTTTTCTTGGAGCAAACTATAAGTCCGTCTTTGAGAAAAAACTTTCCTCTTAACTCCTCAGGAACTTCAGTTGAGATACCTTGATTTTGTGCCAGTTTGTCATGTAAAACCCAAGGGGCATTTCTGTATGTAGATTCTCGGATAAAAGACTTCAGAATATTTCTACTAAAAAGCGGCTTCTTTTGCACCAAATCTTCTGCAGAGATTTCTGTTTTTTCACTTACATTCTTGTTTTTGTCAAGCCAGGCTACCTCATATCGGCATTTGTTGACTCCTTCCTGGATGACTTTTAATATTCTGCATGGACATACATCATCATCTTTTTTCCCATAAAGTTCCGCACCAACAAACAAACGTTCCTGCAGTTTTTCAGCAATAGAATCGGCAAGTTCCTTCAAAGGGAGCATACCTGCAATAACAAATTATAACTAATCAACCCATTACAGGTGAAAGATAACACGGGCATTCTGATGAAAAGCAAAGTAATTGTATAATCGACCAGCTTCACAGTATTCTTCTACTAATGCCTAATGCAACCAAAAAAACAAATAACATCTACTTGGTCACCTTATATTCACTTTGTTTCCTGCTTCAAAATATCTTTATAAGAAACAATGAAAATAAGTTGTATTCATTGTTTTCTGCACAAATCTTTTGAAAATGTGAAACAAATGGAAACAAGGAGGCAACTGTGTAATTAAAAGTGAAAATAGAAAACATTTTCCCAAACTAGACAGACCCTTAGTTCAAACACTATTGTAGACCCTAGACAATCACCCATCCAAACAAAACAAGAACCTAAAACACCAGTGCAGCGCATCAGTCTAAGAGCTACTGTCATCTCCCTTTAGGATACCATTGTTGGATCAACATAAAATCACTTTATAGTTCTCAGTGATTAATGCTATGTTTGTTTTCACGATGGAAACACACCTCATAAGAGAAAGCTCCTATTTGTAGCTTCTTTAAAACACGTCAAAATATACATTAGGGAGCGATTTCATGCTTGGAAAAACTAAAACAAACCTAGGTTGTCAATAGTGAACCATAGTGCCGCTATAGCGATGAGGCCCCTCAAACTACGCTATTGGCCCGTGAAAGTAGTGGTCATAGCTGCCGCGAATAGCGGTTTGGTGGCGGCGCAGTAGTATTTTGATGATGGCTATTTTCATTTTAGGGGAAAGTCGTAAACCCCAATATTGTATGTAATTATAAATTTTTTAATGGTAAATTTGGCCTTTCCAACCTTTTACTGACCTAATATTTTAAGGGTAAATTTGGTCTTTCCAACCCTTTGCAAGTGTAACACTAACTTCCCATAACAAAGGTTATTTTAAACCTATAGGTGACAAATTTGATATTGGTTGGTAGTAGAGCACTTATAAATACAAGCAAGAAACAACTGTTTTTCTATATTTATGAGCACCCTTCAACAGCAAATTAAGAAGCATCGAAGCATCGGTTGAGGATGAGGGCGAAGGCTAATTATTAAGTATAATTGTTTCGTTAAATCGGTGTATTTTTCAATATTTAAGTATTTATGTATAGTTGAAGGAGGATTTAAATGAGACTGGAGACGAGTTTTAGAAACGCATGGTTTTCTCCTAAAGAGAAGTAAGACGGAGTATATGAAATGTAATTTCAACAAAAGAATAAGCGTGTCTACCCTAGTTCGTACATTATTTTTATTTTTTAGCCTTCACAATGGCAGTCATCTCGCATGCATCTATAGCATTTTGGGGGACGCAATGCTATCCAAAATTAACAACCTAGGACTAAACAACAACAACCAAGTTTTATCCCACTAATGTTCTATTCAGGACCATGCTTATATCCTCTAAAGCATGGGTACTTCTAAAATGGTGAAGTACCGGTACCAGGTACGCACCCGTACCAGGTACTCGTACCGTACTCGTGGTATTCATTTTGGTTTGTTATTGTATCTTTAACATTATTTTGGTTTTTTTCAATTTTTAATAGTGGTGTTTTGTTATGAACCTAACAATTTAGTTCTATATTCATACATTTTATAGAAAATTCTTATTTCTTATTAACGTACCCGTACCTTGATTTTTTTTTTAATTCCGTATCCTATACCGGTACCAGTACCCGCACCGGGTACTGTACCCATACCTATACATCATTGCTTATATCCAAATCGTTAATCTCGAGATCATTCTTAATAACTTCTCATATAGTCTTAACCTAGAACCAAACATATTCTAAAATAATAAGTTATTCATTAACAGATGCAATTTCATAACCATCCATGTCTTCTGAAACAGACATTTATATATTGTATATTCACCCTCTACATTAACTACGGCCATTTATATATTGTCTATTCACCATTTGCACTACCACGCATAAAGTCTGGATTTAATGAGTATCTGAATTCAACAGTTGTAGTATGAGTATCAGATACAATACATATCAAATACGGCAATATGTCACTACTTGAATAATATAGGATGCGATACGTTTAAGATACATGTATAAAAATTAAAACTAGACATCTAGTTAAATCATAATTTAACAAAAACCAAACATGTCACACAATTTTTCACACATTACTTGATTGCTGAAAAAATGTGAAAGGGACGACGCAAAATAGTATAATGAGTTAAAAAACTTCCTTTGTAAATAATTTTTAGTATAAATAATGCGTAAAAAGAAAGTAATAACTAACATGAACTAAATTTCAAATATCATTAACTAGGTTCTCGATAGCACACTATAACGACATAGCATTGCGGAACCAGATCTCACCGCGACGCTTTAAGGCTGCTAAGCACTATCTGTGATAGCAAGAATAACGGCAGCTATTTGTGGCATCATGGCCACACTTTTGCGGCGCAATCACAGTTCTTTAGCAATTTGCAGACCGCTATTGTGAAGATTAGGGTAAACTTGTAAATTCGAATTTTTTTAGGGACACATTGGTATTTTGACCCTTTTATTTGACCTAACATTAAAGCACGAGTGTTTGCTTTAGGTCATCTTCTGTAAGTGTGACACAAACTTCCAACAGCAAGAGTTACTAGACATCACTCTAAACTTGCTACATTAGTGTCTAATGGAGATAAAGTGTTGGTGGTGGAAGAGGAGTTTGAATCAAGTGATGCGCAAGATGATATTAATGTGCTAGAACTTAGAAGTGAAGATGAGGCAGACAAGAATGTGATTTTGTCATTTTGTTTACGTTTAGAATTTGGTTTAGTATTTTTAGTACATTTGTATTGATGGGAACTTATATTGATGATGATGTTGGAATTTATGCATGTTGCAAATTATGTTAAGTATTTACCTTGGTTTTTAAAGCTCAGAATAGCGGTCATCCCGCTATCCGCTATAGCATTTTGGGGGTCTGGCGCTACCCGCCGCTATCCAAGATTAACTAACTAGATCGGTAATTAATAAGAAATTATGGGGAATAAAACTAATCTTGAAAAATGACAACAAAAAAAGTTAAATGGGGTATTAAAGAGAATGGCCATTAAAAGGTGAGTGAATGATCATTAAAAAGGAAAAAATATGATAAAAATGAACAGTCACGTATCCCAGCGTATCCGAGCCGTATCGATTTTTTTTTTTTCAAATAAAATTAAATAAATAAATATGGGTACTCTTTCTATACATATCGGTAACAATCCAGCTGAGATATTGGCGTATTACATGCTTCATTGGTTGCAGCCAACTATATAATACTCAAGCAGAACAAAAGGAAATGATATATAACATAACATCAAAATAAATTTATCCAGCTCAGAAGAGAGTAGCTCTTACTGTACTGAATGATCTTTAAAGCTGGAGTCATAAACTCTTTGGGAAACTGTAGGAATTTTTCAGTAGCTCGTTGTTCTGACACTAAAGCCTCTTCATAAGTCAGGCCGGTTTTTCCAGTGACTTTACATGCCCAAACCCTCTGGCGGTATAGATTCAAACGGTTCAAATAATCACTATTTTGTGTTAAGGTAGACCAGCCATATCATCCATGAATTTTGCAATAAGTGGCCAAATTTGCTAAACTACCCAAAGTACTCCAATTTCTAACCATATTCAAGTTATTGACAGAAAAAGTAATGCCAAAAAAACAGATGGGTTATAAAGGATACGGATAATCTCGAAATATTTCTTTAGTAAATCGAACTTGGTAAACATGTTCCTCTGGCTTCAAATCCTGAGGAGGCTCAGTCAAGGCAAAAGGCTTCTTCTTTAAAAGAGGCATCGAGAAAGAATCTCAGTTCCTATCAGACAGAGACATGCACCCTGCATCAAAAATTCAACAGAACATAAGCCTTTGAATCATAAAATACTATGATTTTAAGAGTTCCATACTATATACCCAATTAAAAAATCTAAACAGACCCTAAGGCTTTGTTTGGATTGATGGAATCGGATGGAGCGGAGCGGAATGAGATGGAGTGGAATGATATTCCATTGTTTGGATCATTTAAAATTCGATGGAGCGGAATGGAGTGGTATGGATTCCATTCCATTCCATCACTTACCACCATATTTCTTCCCCTGCAGTTTGGGCAGAATGAACAACTTGCCTTATTCCGTTCTAAAATTTCCAAACAATGGAATGAGACATTCGTTCCGCTCCGCTCCGTCCCACTCCATTCCATTCATTTTATGATATCCAAACATAGCCTAAACAACAAGTTTTAAGTAACCAAAACACAGAAGCTACTTGAATGTGAATCACTTTCTACCTCAGAACTGAAACTAACTTCAACTGAGTCAATGCTACTATGTTCTAAGAAAAACATAACATGTGTAAATTACAATTCATAGAAGAAGGGGGAAAATTGTCTCTACAGTTTTTTATTTAGGCTCCTTTAAAATTCACAGTAAGAAAATGAAAATCCAATTTAAGTTAAATCATTTAGCAAGTATCTCTAAAGCAGGAACCCTAAATTATTTCCCAGAAACAAACATTGAAAAGTAATTGTGAGACACAAAGATCAATTGCGACAGTATTGAAAAAAACTATAATGAAAATTCAGCTTAAAACCAATGGAAGAACCTAAAAATACAAACCCAATGTTCATTCAGAAAAACTAAAAAAGCAAAATTCCAACACCAAAAACAAAAAAGAAAAACGGAAAAAAGACAGTTACAAATATTAAATGCACACCGAGTAAAGCCCTACATTGAAAACAAAACCTCAAACATCCCAGTGCCCAGAGACGAAGCCCCAATACAAGAGAACAAAACGAAACCCTAAAATGTGCCTCTATTGGAGATCTCGAAACGCCTAAACAAGTTAGTGTCGAAATATGCTAACGCCGGCGGCGGCGTCAAATAAAGAAGCGGCGAAGGGGAGGAATTCGCCGCACTACATTCATGAGAAAAATCGAAACGGAAAAATGGTAAAAGAACAATAAGAAATCGGCGACAATGGAAAAAACGAGGGTTCCCGCCATAACGAGAATGGTACGTAGAAGTTGAAAAATAAATGGAAAGTTGCAGCGGGAAAGAGTGTGTGTTAGTTGTGGAGAGTGTGTTAGCGGTGTGAGAGTGTGTGTGAGAGAGAAGAGAGAGAGAATAGAGAGAGAGAGGATCTTACAGTGAAGAAGTTGTTGAATGCGTGGTGAAGAGAAAATGCGTGAGTAGGTTTTTGTATTTGAAGCGAAGAAGTTTCTCACGTTTTCGCTTTTCTCTCCCTCCTTCGGTGTGGGAAAAACACACTATTTTATTACTATTTTTTATTTTTTTTCATTAACTTAACTAATATTTATTTTAATAAATCTATATAAAAATTAATTACTAATAAAATTACCATTTCCCTTTAATTAAATCAGTTTAGAAGACTAATTTCATAATCCTAATTATAATTTTTCATCTATAATTAGTGCATTTCTACTAATTAATGCCGACAATTTCAAATGTTTATTCGAGTTTACCATGGACAATAATTATTTTTCACGTATTTTATGCAAAAATTAAGAGTCATATTCGATTTTTTTTTTAAATAACCTATTTTTTTTAATTAAAATTCTAAAATAATCATTTTTTCAAAATATTTACCGACATAATCATTTTTCATGAAGTATGCGCTAGTTGGACTGTCGCTACATTTTATCATTGAGCATAGGCGTTCATACCATTGGGGCATGCATGCAATGAAGACAATGCAGTTGATGCATACTTATTATATATCATGTGTACGCGTCATTGCATGTGGTATATAATTTATTTATTTTTAATTTTATATTTTATACTTATAAATAAATAAAATAAATAGGTAAACGAAAAATAATTATTAATATTATGATATAAAGTTAAATTACATAACAATTTACAAGAAAATCAATTACTCATCCGATTGAAACACCCTCATGTTCCACATCCCGGTGCATTAGACTGCCTTCGAGGTCTCCGACAATTTCCCTGAGATATTTGGGGTATTTGAGTACTGACATGATGCAATGGTGGTTGGTGTGAAGGTTTGGTGGAAGGTCTGGCGGTATTTGACAGATTTGTCATCGTTTCTCCCTAATAGTTGTGGGGATTATCGCCAATGGTGCTGCCGTAATTGAGTTTGGTGCCCATGTTGTCATAGTTGGGTCTTGTGGTTGGGTGGTTTGTAGACGGTATGGTTGCTCGAATTGGGACATTGAATCGTTTTGGAAACGAAGCAATTGTTCATTTGATCTGATGTCGCACACGGGTCAAAAACGAGTTTAAAAGTGTAGTAAAATGGAAGCGACACTCGAATATTGTATCACAAGGACTCTTGAATGTTATAACCAAACGAATGAAAAGAATGGGGGTTTTATGGTTCAAAACTTAAATCGAATATGATTAAAGGTAAAAGCAAAATTGATAAATAAGTTAATCTATTGTATCGATTTCCGACTTATCATCGATTCTTATAATTTCAATTCCCTAGCGGATTCAATCCCATTTGATTATAATACCCACTGACAAGCGCAAATTGGTATTATATGATGTATGTTCCTAATTTTCGAATTAAGCAAACGGATTTAAAGAGACGTGAATTAAACAAACGCGACTTAATCAAACATGATAACGAAAAAGCTACGCTAACGTGATTATAGTTAAGGATCATACAAATAATCAAATTTAATCAACTATTTCCTATAAGAAACAATCGAATTAAGCAAACGAGTTTTTAGGAAGAATTGAAAAGAAATTGAAATCAAACTGAAATTAATAAAAACCTCAAAGTGGAATTCGAATACAATAGATCAACTCTTTAGGAATTAGCTCTCCATGAAATTTTCTAAGCAATATTGTATCATCAAAATTCAGAAATAGGATTACTATATTAGTGAAAAACCTAATATAATAAAAGGTAAATTCGGGCTCTTATAGGATCCGACCCGAAAATTACAAAAACTGACTCAAACTAACTATTTTAATTAAGTATGGAACTTCGACGAATTATTCGACCCTCCTTCACTTAGAATCCGCTTTTGACTTTAACATAAAAAATTTATCTTATTCTCTCAGCTTTCCAACGCATATTAGAACGCATCAATCTGATCCTCGTACCTCAAGTTATGATCTATATAGTAACAAGGTATCAAATAACTATTTATGCTGAAAATAAAGTACGAAAATAAAATAAAATCAAAAATAAACTTAAATATAAAAACACACTAAAATAGTAAAAATTATAGAATAAACTATAGAGTTGCCTAAGAAGAATAGTAGAAGAATATGTATCAAAATGCACTGATCAGATTCCCCGACACTTGAACTTTTATACTCCGAGCAAAATTATAAATTCAAAACTTAAAACAGAAAAAAAAAACAAACAAAACATGTAATTCTCAAAGTTATCAAGATACAAGGTGCAAACAAAATTCTAAGTCTAAGCTTCAAGAATATGGTGTTAGTAAACAACTTTTTATGACATTCAAAGTAGATAGAAAAACAGATTACCAAAAAATACATCAACAACAGTAAGATCCTCACAAGATATAATTCACTCAACTCTCAAGTGTTTAGATTAATTGTTTACACTCAAAGCACAATATGAAAATTAGTACTACCATAAGCTTGAAAAGACTCTAACATCCACAATTGAAATACATGCACACAAAGATCAAAAAGACTTTTATTTGGTTGTAACGTGGCAGGGTAAGGGTGAGATAAATCCTAAGGGATACTAGGCTAAAATTCAAAGAGACAAAAGAGACTTGAAAGAAACCGCGGGAGTTGAATTTAGAAAATATTTAATTCACTTGAACAACTCTATAGCAGTTGTTTTCTCTTCTCCTTCCTCTTTTTATTCTTTTTTTTTAAGGAGTATGTATTGACATGTATTGACATCCTTCTATTTTTTCATTTCTTTTGTATTTTCTTTTTCTATTTTTTTCTTTTTCTGCCAACTTCTGAAATATTACAAACATAATTATTCAATCCCACACAACTCAAAACAAGACTCTTTCAACCTTTTGAATAGGGTGATAACATTGTTTTTTACTTATCGGCTTGTAATGAATTTTAAACAAAAAAAAGATAATAGGCTCAAGGGGGGTTCAAACAAGGGATGAAATTATTTTAGGGTTGGATTTTTGGCTAACTGACTAAAAAAACAAAAAAACAAAAACAAAATTCCATTTATCATATCAATGTGCACAAGTAAATAACAGCATCAACAATAGTTAATTCAAGTTCTAGAGACCAACAGACATAAGTGAATCACACACAAGAAAGAAAGAGATTGATTTTTGTATGTTATCCATATAAGACTCAAAGCTCGCCAAGGTTAATGATCTACTACTAAAGATATACAATTTAGAGTCTAGTCCTACCTATCATACTAAAAATGCACAACAAATTTTTCACATCACACCACAAGACTTTATTCAAGAGAACTAAGAAAAATACTCATAATTGTAACTCAAAAACAAAAGGAAAAAGCATGCAATTTTTTTTTAAGAAAGCAAACAAAAATCAAAATAGAGAAAAACTGAAAACAAATAAATGGTTCCTTCTCCCACACTTAAAATATACATTGTCCTTAATGAAAGAGCATAAATATAAAATAAGAGTGAAAAAAGGAAAGAACACACCTGAGGAGTCAAGAAGGATAAATGATTGCATAAGCAGCCTTTCCTAAAAAGAGCTATTTTATAGTCTCTTCTTCCAAAGTCAGATTCTTATGGAGTAGCTTTGGGTAGTGTCTGTTGACCTTGAAATTTTGATTAGTGCATTTGTCTTGTATTCCAGGATCAAAGAAGAATCTTTGATAAGTAAAAGTGTTGAATGAGCACGTGAAAGTGATCTCTTTTTTCACAATATCAAGAATCAAAGGATTACGGGGCTGCCTCATTACTTTTATTTTATCTTTAAGTAAGATCATATGCATATATATGGATAAGCTAACATCACGAGTGTCAGTCAAGGTTCATCCAATTCCCTTCTTATGTTTCTGCTTAAGTTGAAGTTTTGATGAATAATATGAATCCTCAGGAAATGGTTTAGGCTCTAAAGAAGGTGGTTGTTCAATGGATGGTATGTTTGGGGAAGTCGGAATGTCAAGAGCTTTAGCTATATAAACAACTTCGTTTACACGATCACCCTGCAAGGCAGCATCAATCTCAGCACAAACAGCACAAAAGTTAATGTTAGTACAATCATCACATGAGTAAATATCATCAAAACCAGATAAAGTTGGAAAATTAGCTGAAAACAAATCAAAATAAACTTCATTAACAACTTCATAAAGCAACTCTATTTGAAAAATATAATGTTTTTCCTCGTCAATCTTCTTATTTTCCAGTACTCTTTGTGGGAAAGGGATTGGTGATACATACTTTTTTTCAACCTCAACAACAATAGAAGGTTCAGATTTATTTTCAGGTGTTATACTAACAATTTTTTTTCTAGGGATGGTTCTGTAACTTTTTTGGATCTCAAGGAAATTACACTCACAATAGATCATTTTGGATTAACTACTGTTTGGGCATGTAGTTGGTTTGATCCTTGAGCTTGTTGGATGACATTCATTGAAGTGGCACGTTGTCCAATTTGTGTTTGCAAAGTCTGAATATTATAATTTGTTCACGCTGCTGAAATTGGAGATTATTTACAATCATTTGTTTGACAAGTTCCTCTAGTGAAGGTTCAAAAGGTAAAGAGGTGGTTACTTGTGGATGATTATATGGTGGTGTGGTGGTGGAAGGGGTAACATCAATTGTTTCACTAAAGAGGTAAGTTCATCAATTATGGTTTCTAGAGCTTTGTTGGAAGAAGAAATCTGAATCTCATTCACATCTTTTGCTTAGACCACAAAATTATCCCTTATTATGAACTGTTGGGAGTTAAGTGACATCCTCCCAATCAAGGATTTGGCAGCAACAAGATATTTAATACACAAAGCATTATAATCAACATCATGGGCAACAAGTTCTCTCAGAGTTCTTTGATCATCCATGTTAAACTCAATAGAAAAAAAATCAACAAACAATAAGAAAACACAACTAATTCAGCAATGCAGCAACAAATAGGAAAATACCGACAATGTCCCTATTAAGTAAAAACAATTGAAATACAAAAAAAAAACGATTAAAATAAAATACAAAAAGTACAAAAACACGAAAATTAATCTAATAACATCAATTAAGAATTTTGAGAATTTTTGCGGAATTTTCTGAAACTACCAAAATAGAAAATAAATCATAAAAAATAGAAAAATAGGGAATTTCGATTTTTTAGGGAGGCGTCCAATATTTAGTTCTTAAATAGAGGCTTTCAATCCTTGATTTTTTCCTAATGAATAAACAAAGAATCCGAATAATCTGAGATGATTTTCTTAAAAACATATTTTTTTAATCCTAAACCGCAAAAAGACCATAACGCAAGAAAGTTAAGGCAAAAAAATGCTAAAAAAACAACACATATGACTATAATAATAGTTAAAATCTACAAAAGTCCCCGGCAACGGCGCCAATTTAATCCGCTTTCGCACACGGGTAAAAGACGAGTTTAAAAGTGTAGTAAAACGGAAGTGACACTCGAATATCGTATCACAAGGACCTTGACTTATAACCAAACGAATGAAAAGAATGGGGTTTTTAAGGTTCAAAACTTAAATCGAATATGATTAAAGGTAAAAGCAAAATTGGTAAATAAGTTAATCTATTGTATCGATTTTTGACTTATCATCGATTCTTATAATTTCAAATCCCTTGCGGATTCAATCTCATTCGATTATAATACCCACTGACAAGCGCAAGTTGGTATTATATGATGTATGTTCCTAATTTTCGAATTAAGCAAACAGATTTAAGGAGACGTGAATTAAGCAAACGTGACTTAATCAAATACGATAACGGAAAAGCTACGCTAACGTGATTATAGTTAAGGATCATACAAACAATTAAATTTAATCAACTCTTTCCTATAAGAAACAATCGAATTAAACAAACGAGTTTATAGGAAGAATTGAAAAGAAATTGAAATCAAACTGAAATTAATAAAAACCTTAAAGTGGAATTCGTATAATAAAAACCTCAAAGTGGAATTCGAATACAATAGATAAGCTATTTGGGAATTCCATGAAATTTTCTAAGCAATATTGTATCATCAAAATTCAGAAATAGGATTACTATAGTAGTGAAAGACCTAATATAATAAAAGGTAAATTCGGGCCCTTATAGGATCCGACCCCAAAATTACAAAAACTGGCTCTAACTAACTATTTTAATTAAGTATGGAACTTCAATGAATTATTTAACCCTCCTTCACTTAGAATCAGCTTTTGACTTCAACATGAAACGTTTATCTTATCCTCTCATCTTTCCAACGCATATTAGAACGCATCAATCCGATCTTCGTAGCTCAAGTTATAATCTGCATAGTAACAAGGTATCAAATAACTATTTATGCTAAAAATAAAGTACGAAAATAAAATAAAACAAAAAATAAACTTAAATATAAAAACACACTAAAATAGTAAAAATAATAGAATAAACTATAGAGTTGTCTAAGAAGAATAGTAGAAGAATATGTATCAAAATGCACTGATCAGGTTCATATGGTGTATTAAAGTCAAACAATGGTTGGGTGTTGTGGCGATGGGATGTTTGGGTGTTCATAAGTGGGGGGCTATGATAGCATGAGGTTGAATCGTATGAATCATTCAGGCTATAGGCATATGTGGTGACTGCATATAGTTGTTGGTGGTTATGGTTTGGTTCCTGGCTTTGAATTTGGGTGTGTGGCATGAATTAGTTGTGAGGTTGGATATTAGGTGGTTGGGTGTATATGGTAGGGTGATGGTGTGAGGTTGGTCGTTGGGTTTGAGTGGGTTGACATTGTTCTTGGGCGGGGATTTGTTGTTAGGAGTTTGATGACGAAGCTCGTTGGCGTGGATTAATCAAATACCTTGGCTTAGACACAAATTGTGGCGTTGTAACCGATTTAAACCATGCCGTATAATGTTGAGTTGGTCTAGCACCGTGTATGATTGGTTCATTTAAAATGTTTTGTCGTGGAATCCTCCAATAATGACACATCTCTTTTGTAAAGTCTCTTCAATCGAAATAATCTCATTGACCATCGACTCTATGTTGATGTCAATCTCCCAATCACGTCAGGGGTTTTAGAATTTGTTGTTGCATGTCGAACTACAGTTTTACACGGTTACTCTAGTGCATCTTCACAATAGTGAACCCTTGGTGTTTTGTTATCCAAACTGCATCATCATGGTTAACTTGATGATCAAGACTCATATACGACCTCCAGATAAACTGTATAAGAATTTGACATAACTAGAGGATGTGTAATTGGATATTTTTTTAAATCAACAGTAGAGTTGTTTAGTAGTAATATATCATCTGGTCCAATGTGGTCTAAAAGATTGTGATAGACTACTACAGCATGCTTGAGACACTTGTTGTAGTTCATCCCCTCAACAGACCACCTAGATCGAAAAGATTGAAAATATATTAGTTACAATTAGCTGCAGTTTAAAGTCTAACAAATTAGAAGATTTAAGATAAACTTACTTTGTTGCATAAGGGAATGTGAATGGCTTCTCAGGGTGAGTGACAACATTCTTGACCAACCTCATACTTGTAGCAAATAGGCGCAAAAATAAAACGTACAAGTATTTTTTTGGACATTTTTACACAACTAACTATATAGATGGGATAAAACAGTTGGACCCTAACTATATGTGCCTACTTTATTTATGTTTCGTAACAATGACAAATACATAATATTTACCGTATTACTAGTACTTTCAGGAAATAAAAAAATATCAAATAGAATCATAATATAACTGTAAGACCCTAATTTTGACCCTAAGATCCCTCATGGCATCATGACATTGCTCATTGCATTGGCCTCAAGGATCATGGCATCTTGGCTCCTTAACCTTTGGTTTGGGACTTGTGTGAGTTGGTTTGAGACCACCAAGCATGCTTGAATTGTATATTATTGCTTTTATTATTTTTGTTTACTAACCAAAAGCACAAAAATATGACACTAACTTATTTGTTTTGTAGCTTGAGCAATCATGAGATCCAAGGCTCCTAGGAGGCCCCTATGCTCATTGATGTGGCCAGATGAAGTTGAAAGCAAGCATGAAAATGGTTCACAAAGCTCTCAATCATCATATATGCCTCCCGAGTATCTCAATTTGTCAATTTGATCAAGATAAACCAAAGGGCTTGAGGATTGTTTCCCAAGGAAACCCTAATTCAACTATGCATTAATTGTGCCTTGCTCATGAAGTAACCTCAACCCATGATCAAATACAACCAATGGAAGTTCTTTAATTCATAATTTCATGCATATTTGAGCTTATTTGAGTGTCCTCAATCATCAATTCATCAAGATTTAAAGTTTGGACTTGAGAAGTTGATCAGTCAATTCATCTGACTATTTTGAAATCCACTGAGACCTAACTTTTGATTTGTTTGTAAAATAATGATGACCCCAAGATAAAACATGTTCTTAAGAACCATATGAACAACTTTCATGTTCATCAAAAATTTATTTAAAACTTGGAAGGTCATCATTCATTTCAAAACATTATAGGTCATTTTGATTGAAACTCTAATTTTAGGTCAACTTCCCAAGAACCTAACTCACTCATTTTTCATGATTTTGAGGTGGGATCAAAAGCATTGGAAATTTTAAGATGTCTAATTCAATTGTTATGTTGGACAAAATTTCATAATCCTAAAATAAACACATGTGATAATACAAAACATTATAGGTCACTTTGGATCAAAGCCATTGAAATGTGAAAAAGTCCAACTTCAAGTGCCCATAACTTTCTCATAAAAAATCTAAATGATGCAAAATTTAATTCCAAATTTACTGTCTTGAAAATATATACAACTTTTATGTTTAAGGTTTTGTCATTTTAGGCTTTCATCATTGAAACAGATGGGCTTAAAGTTGATCCATTTTGGTAAAATTCTCATACACATGTTTTGCACCTTGAACTTCATGGCCGGTTTTCATAAATTTCCCAATTAGAAATGGATTTTTGTTCAACATAACATTTGTTCCTCATGTCAAGACCTTTATAACCATTACACACATGCTTATATTTCAATTTGGTAAATGGTATTTTCAAAGAGGAGAAGATTTGTGTTCATTTATGGAAACTATGTGAAAACTTTGTGCACAAGCCAATGCTATGAAATTTGCACGTCCAAAACACTTCAATTACATTTCAGCTTGCATTTGCCATCAAGTTTGGGCCTCCCATACGCCTGTATAGGCCCATGCATGGAAGGCCTCATTCCACATGCTCACGAGTTTGCCATTGCTTGCATCACCTCTTGCTATAAATACACATGCTTGGCTTCATTCAATTCCAACCTTAAGGCGCCTAAATTGCTGCAGAACTGAATCCCTACTCTTCACTCAAAGGAATTTTTGCTTTTCTCTTTCAATTTTCAAGTTCAATTTCCAACTACACTGGTTGATTATTGAGCTTCAATTCCTTAGCCTAGCTCCATTCTCATCTCAAGATCACACTGCATCAAAGAATTGGAAGAGATCGTGCCTTGTAAAGTTGTACTTCAAAGGTTGTTGTTCAAACTTTTTTGATTCGAAACTCCCTGGATCTTGCTCATTTCTTGTGTTTGTTAGTTTCTCTGAAGTCCTCATGTGAGAGGCAATTGATATGTGCATTTAATTTCATGAATTGATCAAGTTCAGTTTGAACACCATGAATTTCTATCTCAAATTTCTATCTCAAATTTCTCCTTCTATGAGAGTCTATAGTAGAAACCAATGGCACAGGGGTGATGTACATCACCCCATATTTCCAATGATATAAGGATCATGCATTTTAATGAACTTTTTAAAACCTGCAAATTCTGGCCGGATGGTGAAGCTCGTCGGAGAAGACGGTGGTTTCCACCACCGTCCCCACGTGGCTGAGTCCTTAGCCATTGGATCTCATTTCCAGATTTAATCTGAGCCATGCAATGTTATGACTTCCAATAATGCAGCTTGTGTCTCCTTTGACTATGGTCCATCATGAGCGCGCGCTTGAGAACCTTCAGATTGGACACGTCAATTAATGAATGTGATCCAACGTCTCCTGATTTTTCTAATTTCTGATTTTTCATTCTATTTTCTTTTATTTCAAAAATTCATATCTTCTTCATTTCAAATCCAAAAAATATGGGACCAATTGCATTATTTCCCTTTTTAATTCTAGTTTTTGAAAATGATTTTTAATATTTTTTATGAGTCCATTTAATATTTTTTGTGAATTTTTCTCTTTTCTGGTTATTTTTAATTCATTTAAAATAGTTTCCAATATTCAAAAATGCCAAAAATATTTTCTTAACATCTTTGAATGATGATGAATCCATGAAAAATATTCTCATCAATTTCTTAATTAATTTGAGATTTATTTGAGATTTTAGTTCAATTATGTTATTTTTTATTCATTTTTTATTGTTTAAAATTAGTTTCTGGTTTCTAAAAATGATGAATTTTTTTGTCAAATCTTGTTTGACCATGTTGAACATATGATGATCCATTTGGACTTTTCCAAGTTGATTTGAAATGGATTTGAAGTTTGACATTTGTTTGTTTATTTTAATTCAAGTATTATTTTAATTCTCAAAAATACCAAAAATATTTTATTTGTTTCTTGACTTCTAAGCTTCATCTTGCTTCTGTTTACCATTGATTGATGTTGATTCCATTTACATTTGATCAATGTATTTTGCTTATGTCATTTGACTTTCAATTATGTACATTTCCATTTCTTCTTCTTCTTTTTCTTTTTCTTTTTTGATCAATGAGTTAATGATTGGTGGTTAGCCTTGACATATGAGGGGCTTAACCTTCTTTGATTCAAATCTAATTCATTTTGATCAAAGATCAAGTGAATGGCTTTGCATTAGAGATAGGTTGCTTCTTGGTCAAGCAAAAAACCTAAATCCATATAAGATCATTATTCTTTTCTGTTGGCATGGCAAGTTGTAGGAGCTTGGCTTACAAGTAATGGTTTTTAACTTGTGTTTGTTGCCTATAGTTTTATTGACCGGCCTCAGATAGGTGTGACTACTACATTAATCCACTTACGATTGCTTAACATAGCACTAAATTGCCTTATGGCACACTAACAATAACTACTAATGACTAACTTTTAATTCAAGCATTTAATTCTTGCAATTTACTTTTATGCAATTTAATTTCTTGCACATTAATTCATTTGCTTTCGCCTTTTGCTCACTTGAGCTCATGTTTATGTTAATGCAATTTGCCTTTTGTTCACTTGAGCACATTATTGTGCTTGTTTTGTTTTGTTTGTGTGAACCCAATGCAAATGGAGAAAGGACTTAGATTTTAGGACCTTACCTATGCTAATGGAGTTTGACGAGCAACTAGGCCTCATGCCTTTAGAATGCTTTAAAATTGTCAAAGAGCAACTATGCCTCATGCCTTTAGAATGCTTAATCTTGAAGATAACATTGAAAGGATCCTAATTCTAAACTCACTCTTGTCCATTCTTTTACTTGCATTGTGGAACTTTTTGATTTGTGTGTTCTTGTGTGCTAGGGATCCCAAACTGGCCAAGTAGAAGAACCATTGTCATGAGCATCCAAAGTGAGAGATACAAAATCCAATTGGAAGATTCCTAGGAGCTTGATTGATTGTTTGCTTGATTGCTTGAGTTATTTGCTTATTGCTTGCTAATTCCAAAGGAAAGGGAACAACTTGGATCATCACTATGATCTCAAGAAGGGAACTCCAATGTGGTTTTATTTCTCTTCCTTCATCTTTGCATGTTTAGGACCTAGCCCTTCTCTTTTTCTCTCCACTCTAACCCAAGCCAAACTTATTTTGTGCAAACATTACCATTGTTTTCAAAATTAGAAACCTAGGCACTATGCCTTTGATTTTTTTTTCAAACTCTTTTCATAACACTTATTTTGAATTGAATCTTAAGTCAACTTTGACCTTATTTTGTGAATACTTTTCATTTGTAAATACAACTCACTCAATTGTTTTTGTGGTTCCAATGACCATTTGTGTTAAAGCTTTTCATAAACATTAGCTATTAGGTTTGAGTTATCGTAGAGGTTGATATAATACTCACATGTATCCTTAGTGATGGACTATAAGTCTTCCATGCTTATTATAGGGTTAACCCCTCATTAGCATGTTGAAGCTCTCCTCACATGGTGGATTTGTGGTTTTAGGTTGAGTTTTCTCCATTTGATAACAAAAGACCTTAAGGCTTTTGACCAATTAATTCACCAACTTCTTTTGACATTTTTACCCCGAACTATGAGGTTTTGATCCTAATCTTTTAAGATGGTACGTAGGCAATGGTTTATCCATTCAAACAGAAAAATTGCAAATAACTTGTATATTCTTTTCTCATCTCCCCAATCATGTTTGCACAAATAATTTTCACAAATACCAACCTACCTTACAACATTTGTAAAAAGGGCTCCCTTAGAGTACTAAGGATGTTTTGGGTGCTTAAAACCTTCTCATTGCATAACCAACCCCCTTACCCAGATCTCTGACATTTTTATTAGTTTTTGATTTGATAAAACTTCTCGGTTTTTGTTCGCTTTCTAACCTTTCCTTTGGATAAATAGAAGTGTGGTGGCGACTCGAATTGTATGATTTACTTTTGATTTAGTCAATAAATCTAAAGGTAACGAATACCCCGCTATAATAACATCGAGCTTTAATTATCTTTTCATATTCAGTAGATCTTTCGTTTAATGTTATACTTGAATAATATTGTTTAAGATATTTTAAATTAATACCTTGACCCCTAGGTTGACCTGAAGTATGTTCCGTAGTTGTGTCTTCACACAAAGGGGCACACAAAAATTCCTCGCATATAGAGTTATCTTGGTCAACACTACCATTTACAGTCTTACCATCGATAAGTACACCTAACAACATGTAGACGTCCTCAAGTGTGATGGTACACTCACCGAAAGGAAGGTGAAATGTATGGGTCTTGGGTCTCCATCTTTCTAACAAAGTAAAAATAAATTTGTAGTCAACTGAGTATGAGAATGTGTTGAGTAGATTACCAAAACCGCATCCTCGAAGATATGGTTCTATCAAAGGATCGTGTGGTACATATTCATGTACACGACATCAAAATCTCTTTTGGTCATAACAAAAGATAATTAAGAAATAAGTAAGAATAAGTAATAAACAATAGAGACATTTTGTTAAGAAATAAGAATAAGTAATAAACAATATAGAATAAGTAATAACATACAAATGTCGCAATATTATTGATTGCACTATTTGAAGGGGAGACTGCTGAGGGATGGAGTTTTTTCCTAAAAAATCTATGATTGCACGTTGCTCCTCAGCCTAACTTATGTTTAATCTCAGACAGACACCCTTCAATAGTGAGTGCATATAAAAACATTGATAATGGCTGATAGGATCCTCCTTCGACGCATGTCTACTGCATTAGACATATCGCTCAAAATTTAATGTGGGAGATCAAAGACAAAACGTTACGGAAGAAGGTTGTCAATGCATGCTATGCATTAACAAAACCTTCTTTCAAACACTACCACGAAGAAATCAAATTGTCAAACACAAATGCAGTAAGATGGATCGATAATATTCCATTGGAGAAGTGGACTAGGGCATACGACAACAGTCAACAATGGGGCCATATGATAACAAATCTTGTGGAATCAATGAAATATGTCTACAAAGGCATATGAAACCTACCTATAATCGCTTTAGTGCAAGCAACCTATTTTAGGCTAGGGGCGTTGTTTGAGATCAGACGTTCCAAATGGAGTTCAGTGTTAAAATTTGGGCGGCTGTTCAGTGATGCTTCAATGAAATTCATTAAAGAGGAAGTTGTCAAAGCTAACACACATGTGGTCACGGTGTTTGATCGTACTAAAGGTTGATACAATGTTGTTGAGTTAATGGATCACAATGAAGGCATACTGAGGGGACACTATCGAGTGGAACTAGATAGAAGTTGGTGCAACTGCGGAAAGTTCTAAGCATTTCGTATGTCATGCTCCCATGTCATAGCGACACGTTCAAAGGTTTGACACGATTCTTCCAACTTACTATCTGACGTTTACAAAGTCATAAACTTTTGCAATGTTTATAAAATTAGCTTTTGGGTGGTAGCAAAAGAGGATTACTGGCCTGCATATAAAGGAGACATTCTCTGGCACAATGAAATAATGTGAAGAAAGAAAAAGGACCGTCCAAACAACACCCGTATTCGAACCAAAATGGATACGACGAACAAAATGGTTGGATTATGTAGTTCATGTCGTCAGCCCGGTCATAATCGTACTAACTGTCCCAGTGTTGGAACAAGCACAACAAAATAATTTTAATTATAACTCTTTTACTTTATATTAAAAAACATTCATTTCATATGATAAGTAGAACAAATACGATAATTAAATAACAACACAAGAAACTACAACAAATAAAATAACATCACAATCAAATACAACACATAAACAACATAACTATGCAATTACAACCATCAAAACAATTTTGTGAGAAGTATACATCATCATGTGAACGTCTCTGTTAGTTTTAATATTGATCCAAAAATGAACTTCTCCATTTTGGTTAAATGTCATACCAAGCCATCAAATTCTTCTAATTCTTTCACCATCTGCAATTTCTCCATCTAACCAACGGTTCAAGGTCTTGTTTAGATGTTCAAACGTATCTACATTCCAAATTCGGATCTTCGTCACAAATTGCACTGCTAAAAAATTAAATCGGTATTTCTCCTGTGAATATAAGAAACAAGTATAAATATGAAGACTTTTTTAAGAAAATCGAAGGAGGTTGAAGGAAAATGGAAGGCGAGGGTAAAAAGTTGTGTGAAAACTTATGGGAGGATGGTGCTGTGTATTTATAGATGTAGTGGTGGAGCAATAGCCACATGCATTGACGCATGCATAAAATGGATTATGCATGCGCCATTGCATGTGGCGCCTACACATGCATGCGCCATTGCATGTGGCGCCTAGACATGCATGCACCAATCATACTAGCGCCTAGGTCATGGATGCGCCTGTGCATGTGGCGCCAATGACAAACATTTTCATTGGATGCTCCAATGCAACTGGCGCCTAGGGTTACAAATATGGTTATTTTGGTAAATATTTTGAAAAAATGGTTATTTTAGAATTTTAATAGAAAAAAATAAGTTATTTTAAAAAAAATCGTCAAATTTCATTTTTCAATAAAATTTGAATTTTCACTCTACTCAATGGATGTGTATGATCTAAAAAATCACACTCTAAATTAGAGTATATTTTGAAAAGACAAAGTTGTAAATCCAATCAAAAGAAAATTGAAAAGTCACGTGAAGGGTAAGTGATTTTCACGTTCATAATTGTTCCTTCAATCGCCATATTCTTCTTATCTCTATATTCTCTCTTTCTTTTCCATGATTTCCTTTCGATTGCAGAAATGTCACACACACTGGAAAAGAAAGGTCACCATTCTCCAAGTAAACCTTCTTTTGTTACTTCGATATGTATTTTATTTGGTTTTCATTTGTTATTAACTATCTTCATTGTTAAATGATGACGAGCCTTTGGGCGGCGAGGTTGGACAGAAGGAAGTGGAATTTGATGTTGAATCTGGGGAAATTAAGTTGAAAGGAGATCTTCGATCTTCGATCTGATAGGTTTTGCAAGTTTGATGTTTGAATTTTTTGTTGTTTTATTTCAATTTTACATATGCACACCATCTATTTGATAAAATGTTTTAGAGGATCACATTAAAAAAAAAAATTCAAGTTTCAACCGAATGCTTATTATTTTGTCATGTTTTCTTACGAGAATATATTTGATATTCCACATTTGAACAACACCTTTGGATTATGAAGTTGCTTCCTTCTGCTGGTGATGACTTTGGGTGTCAATTCTTATTTCTCCATTAATATAACTAATAATCTAATTATTTATATAATTAATAATCTAATTAACTTGTTTTATGTGATTATCTTTATTATAATATTTGATTTTTCTTATGATATTAACTTTGAATTTTAATAAAATTATAATAGTATTGAACGGCGTCGTTGGATTATGAGAGAACTGCTTCTGTTGGTGATGATTTTGGGTGTCAATTTTTATTCCTTTATTAATATAACTAATAATCTAATTATTTATATAACTAATAATTTAATTATCTATATTGTTTTATGTGACTATCTTTATTATAATATTTGGTTTTTCTTATGATGTTGACTATGAATTTTTAATAAAATTACGATAGCAATGATCGCATTGCTAGATTAAGTGAGGAAGTCTCTAATTAAGTTTTGAAGTTTATGTAATTTACAGTAGAGTTGGCAACCATATACATGTGTTTCTTTCCTATATTCTTGGCAATGGAGCGAGCAATAATCACATTTACAAAGTTCATATTATTATCATCCTTTGTAACATGCTGCAATTGTAGCGATAGAATCATCTTTTGTCAACTATTTTATTGTCATAACATGATGTAATGTGTTTAAATGGTGTCATTTATTTATCCAAAATTAGATGAATATATTTGATGTAACATAACAAAAGAAGATAACCAATGCATTATTATTTTGTGCCACTAGTAAGGCCACCTGAGCGGATATGCGGTGCAACTTTTTATTCTTTCATTTGAGCATCTTTAACGGATGAATTATAAGAAATTAAATTGAGTAAATTATTTAAAGAATCTTTAATTGGTCTAATTTATTTTTATTTCAATGGTGGTTGCTTATAATTAATTCAAACTTGCAATTTAAATTTGCAATTATACGACATATTATTTCCGTTTTTTGTTTCGACAAGTTTGATTTTTCATTCATAATAAAGAACAATTGTTGTTTCATTTATTTGAATGATATATTATATGCTACTGCACAAATGAACAATGGACTATATGTCCTTGATCTTGAAATGCATTTTTATAACATTAATACTAAAAGGATGAAATCTAATGAGTTAAATCCAACTTACCTTTGCCATTGTCGATTAGGCCACATAAATGAGAAACACATTTTCAAACTTCATAAAGATTTACTCTTTGACTCTTCTGATTATGAATCATATAAGACATGCAGATCTTGTTTAATTGGAAAGATGACAAAGTCTCCATTCACAAGAAAAGGTGAAAGAGCTAATGATCTTTTGGCCCTCATACATAGTGATGTATGTGGACCACTGAACATACCAGTCAATGGAGGTTTTCAGTACTTCATCACATTTACTGATGATTTCAGTAGATATAGTTATGTGTATTTAATGAAACACAAATCAGAGTCCTTTGAAAAGCTCTACGTTGATTCACTCATGAGAAGTTCTGAAAGACACTATGTTGCTGCTATAATTTTCTTTCTTCTTCTGCGATGATTCACTCTTAAAAAGTTCTGAAAGATGATATGTTAATGCTACAACGTTCTTTCTGCTTCTGCGTTGATTCACTCCTGAGAAGTTCTGGAAAGATGATATGTCGCTGCTACAATGATATCTCTGCTTCTACTTCTAGATGTGACTTTGATTATCAAGATTATGAAGAATGACAAGCTTATGAAGTTTTGTTACTTAGCTGAAGACTCTAAAGATCTAAAGTCAGACGCTAACGGTGTCAAGGTTCTAACTGAAGATTATGAAGTTTTCTTACTTAACCGAAGACTCTAAAGATCTCAAGTCAGACGCTGACGTGGTCAAGGTTCTGACTAAAGAATTTGAAGATTTTAATCTCAACTTTGTGTTTCTTCTTTTCATGCTTCATTAACTTTTCATCAGAAGCCAATGAATTTGAAGATAATATCAAAATGGATACGTGATCAAATAATACATAGTATAAATCAAATATTCCTTCCACTATTTGAAAACATGGGCGAATGGCAATACTATTCATCACACCTGTCATTAATCCGTTAATGGACATCTATTTTTTGGGTATCCCAGATTTGCCCTCAAACGATCCCTTTCTTATGCTATATAAGTAGGACTTGGAGACTTGAATAAGAATGCAAGAATTTATAAGACTGTTTCTAAGTGAAAAAGCTCTCAACTTTGTGCATAAACTTCTTTATGTAATTGTATTTCATTTGTGTAAAATTTACTTGTGTAGAAGTAACTTGTAACACAAAAAATTATATTTCAAACTTGTTTGTTTGATTTCCTTAAGGATACCAAGTTGTAGTTGGATCCTTGAGAAGATAAATAAATTTTTTCTTTGTAATTTCCTTAAGGAGACTAAGTTGTAGTCGGATCCTTGAGAAGACAAAGAAAGTTGTTCTTGTGATTTACTTAAGGAGGCTAAGGTATAGTCAGATCCTTGAGAAGATAAAGAAAGTTGTTCTTTGTGATTTCTGTAATTCGTTTGGTTATAATTGATTAAATCCTTGTGTATAAGGCGAAATCACCTTGGCGGATGGACTGAAGTAGCTTTGATTTCAAGTGAACCAGGATAAAAATCCTCGTGTCTCTTTGTTCTTTTGATTGTGTGAAATTTTTGAGTTGGTAAAAAGACTTTTTTTTAAACCCAATTCCCCACCACCCCCCCCCCTCTTGTGTTTTTACACATTCACTAGTGACAAGGGAAAACAACCATTAAACCTTAGTGATCAACTTCGATCTCAAGAAGATAAAAGAATGTTAAATATTACAACTCAATTAGACAAACCTTCTATTCCAAGTTACTGAAACATAGAGTTGTACATAACAATGTTAAATTTACAACTCGAATAGATAAACCTTATATGTCAATGCAACGGTAAATTCATGACCATCGAGCTATTGATTAGCTAAACATCAATAAAACCAGAGTCACCACCGCGTTTTTATTGTTTCCAAAGGAAATGGGAAAAGTATGAACAAAACCCAAAAATAAGAAGTTTTCAAATCAAAACTAATAAAATGTCAGAGATTACAGGTAAGGGGGTTGGTTACGCAGAGGGAAGGTATTAGCATCCAAAGTGTCATAGGTATTCCTAGGGATCCATTTTTCTGTGCAAGTGTTTTAGTTGAAAAAGATGTTTGCTAAAAAAGAAATTTGGGGATGAGAAAAGAATTCAATTATTTATAATTTTTGTGTTTGACAAGACCTTCGGTCTTATGCCTACGTACCAACATAAAAATGAGGGAGCAAAACCTCGTAGTTTGTGGTAAATTTTTTAAAGAAATTCGTGGATTGATTTTAACAAAAGCTTAAAGATCTTTTGTTATTAATGGGAGAATACTCAACCAAACATCCACTGGTAATGAGTGCTTTACAACATTTAAGAGGGAGGGCTCCAACTTGGATTTAATCAACAAGTATGCCACTAACCCCTAATAAATGGAAAGACTTATAATCAAAATATCATAGAAATGGAAGAATTATATCTCAACCAAAGATGACTCAAATCTAAATGCTTTATTTTGAAAAGTTTAAAAGAAAAGGCACAAAGTGGCCAAAGGGATTAGATGAGATTGTTAGTTCTTTTTGTCTTTTGAAATTAAAGTCAATATGGTTTAGTTTATTTACAAGTTTGATTTAAGAAAATGTTTTAAAAATTCAATGGCATAAGGCCAAGGTTTCTACTCATTAAAACATGTCTACATTTGAAATCACAAGCAAATAAGGTTTTGAAAATGAGGAAGAGATTTTGAAATTAAAGAAGTGGGTGGAGATGAAGGGACTATTCTAAACAAGATTTAAAAGTTTAGAGTTGAAAAGACCTAACCAATGAGAAGCAATCCACAAGACAAGAATGTCAGATAGAAACTTATTTCCTTTGGACTTTTAAGAAAACAATAAGCATAATCATCCAAGCAATTAATAAGAAGATTGTCACACCCCAATTTTGACCCTGAATCGCTGATTCAATACATTCATCATAGCTATTGCATCTCTACATAGCATACCATGCATTCCATACCGCATAGTGCCTAGAATATCAGTCGAAATAATTTTTTCGGATCTACAGGCAAACCAGTTGAATTAATCGACGGGTGTGCGTCGAATCAGTGAACGAAAAATTTTAAAATCAAGCTTCCAGACATCAAATTTATTAATCTACGTTTCACGTAGTTTAATCTGGTATGCTCGATTTATTTTTCAGCTAATTTTTTGGCCACTTTTTGATCAGCTCGAGCCTGTTTAACCGGTCAAAATTTATTTCAAAATTAAAAGAAACGTTGTATTTTTCCAATAAGTTTATTTCGCGCTGATCATTCTGGTGCATTTATTTTAATTTTTCAAGCACTTTTGCGCCCGACCTTTATGCATTTTGAGTCCGTTTATTTTTCTTTTTTTTGCCAAGATGTTCGAAATAAATAAATAGAATTTTCTATGTTTGTGTTTCGAATTTATTTTGATTATTTAAATTAATACTTTATTTTTAATTTGATTTGTTTGTAACTCATTTTCACTCTAATAATACACATTAAGGTCTTTTTGGCCAATGTAAAACTCAGTAAACAAAAGAAGAAGAGTAAAAAGTGACCTCTCACAAAAAAGGGGAAAACGTGTTTGCAGAAGTAGAGAAAGTGTCTCAACTTCAAAACCAAAAGCTACTACAACCATTACCCTTTTTTCACAAGAATGCTGAAACATCTCTGAACATCAAAAAGTTGGTCACTCCCATTACTATCAAAGATCCATAATTTGAATAGGGAGAGGTTTTTTTCACAAAAAGAGGGCGGCACTCCCCCATAGTGTATCTCTGACTCAATTAAAAAACACAAAAAAGAGGAACCAATAGAACAACTGACGCGGTGCCAAAAATGACCTCTCTCTTCTCTAACTATTCACGCTGCATTTTTTGAGAAAGAAGCATAAACCATTTCTCTTCATATAAACTATCATCTTCACAAAAAGAAGAGGCAGCAAAAAAAGAAAAAACACCAACACTCATGATAACTCCATCACCTCCTCTATCCTCTTTCAACATTTCAACTCTTCATAAATAAAACTTCCATACATTTTTTCTTCTTCCATGCACACATCTTCCTTAAACAAGCCAAATACAACCTGCACTTTTCGTTTTCTCCATACGGAACAACCAAACGTACCCTTCATTTTCTAGTCTTCTCCATAAACACACTCCATAATCATCTTCTTTCTCTAACTTGTTACCCATAACTCACCTTGTTAACCTCTCAAACAACACACGTTACACAACAGCAAAGCGAAACCATAATCACCTTCCCTCCGCGAGTTGTTTTCTTCTCACTGTGAAGACACAACAACATCAACTCTTGCATTGTGAAGACACTTAAACAACAACTCTTCAACACCATACTCTCTTCCAAACGCTGCAACAACAAGCCACTGAACCAAACAAAAACTGAATCTCCCTCGTTCACCAATGTTTCTGTTTTCGATTCATCGCGACAAACACACACAAACTGTTAGAGAATCGGGTATGATAATCCTGGATAACTTCGAAGAATCGTGTTCGTACACTTTCCGAACAAAGTATTTCGACCCTATTCTTGCCTGGGTTCACGAAATCTTTGTGGGGATAATTCTTGAAGAACAATTTGTTTCTGGCAAAAAGACATGTTCAGGAATGTAGAGAGAAAGTTTGGTTTCATTATCCTTTTTTTAAACTGAGGCCAAATGACTCCTTATATAGGAGATCAATAACAGAAACCGAAAAGACGCAACTGTTCAGAAACGATTACGTCGGTTGGGAAAGGGTTCAACTATTCAAAAGAAAATTTCGAACGGGGCGCTTCCCTGCACCCCGTCAGGGGCTTCGCCCCTTGGAACCCCGTTTCAATTATTCGCATTCAATTATACGTTGACTCGACGAGCGTGCACTCCGCACTACCCCTAACTCGTTTCCAAGCTTTAACACATAGTTGCATCGGCCTATAGTAAATCACATTACTACTAAAATACATTGATGATACTAAAATCACCAACAAATCCCCCCCATTTTAGTGTAATCCTTGATTTACTCAGTATATACAATAATATATACAAGGGTATAACACACAGGTATAACGATCAAACAAATGCATAAATGAAAATGTCTTGCGATTGAATTTTCATCTTAGTACAAATACACATTCCAAATACTCGAAAATCGGGGTGTCATAGTGATTGAACCCGTCAATCCATTTGAGTGTCTAAAGATATAGTACACATATGTTTCTTACAATACTCTACTATTCATACTTGACACTTTACAAGCCATGTGTCCTTATCCATTAATAAGCATATAGGAAGCCAAGTCCAAGCTTCTTGAAGCGGCAAAACTTCATGCTCACATAGGTGATTCTTTTAATCTTGCACCTGCATTTGCAATTTTCCAAAAGAACCATTAAGAAGATATAACTCAACCTAGCCATCACTTGCAGGTCTGAGCACATACCTTGGGAAGATAAACACAATTGCTCCAATCTCTAACTATGATCTTTCCACATTGAATTCTGCTTCTAATGTTGTATTAGAAGGGAATTGGGTATACCATAGCTAATAGATTTAAATGGACTTTAATCCCATCCCAATTACCGACTTCTTCATTAAGTCTCTAGCTAACCCCTTCGTCAAGTGGTCAGCTAAGTTTTGTTGCGACCGAACAAACTCAATAGATATCACCCCATTCATGATTAATTCCCTAATCATACTATGTCTAACACCCAAATGTTTAGACTTTTCATTGTATATTTGACTATAAGCTTTAGCCAATGTGGCAGTACTATCACAACGGATAGACATTGGTGATATCGGTTTAGGCCATATCGGAATCTCATATACCAAATTCCTTAGCCATTCCGCTTCTTTACCAGCAGCAGCTAATGCTACAAACTCAGATTCCATTGTGGAACCAGTTATACATGTTTGCTTCTTGGAAGCCCATGAGATGGCACCTCCCCCAAGCAAGAACACCCATCCACTTGTAGAGGATGCATCTTCAGCATTATTTATCCAACTAGCATCCGAATAACCCTCTAACACCGAAGGAAATCCCATATATGACAATCCATAATTCATTGTACCCTTCAAGTACTTGAATACCCTAGTTATCGCATGCCAATGATGTCTACTAGGATTACTAGTAAATCTGCTCAACTTTCCAACCGCATAAGCAATATCCGGTCTAGTGCTAATCATAGCATACATCAAAGAGCCTATAACTTTTGAATATTCGAGTTGATCCACAGGTTTACCTGTATTTGGCATAAGCTTTTCTCCCGGATCCATGGGAGTACTTACTGGAGAACAACTTTCATAATTGAACTTCTTAAGTATTTTCTCAATGTAATGAAATTGCGTAATTACAATCCCCTTATTCTCCCGTTTAATCTTAATACCAAGAATAACGTCCGCTTCTCCCATATCCTTCATGGAGAACTTTGATGACAAGAAATTCTTCGTTTTATCAACTTGATTTTGGTCGGTGTCAAAGATTAACATGTCATCAACATATAAACAAATGAAAACTCCTTTACCGGAAGTATCAAATTTGCTATATACACATTTGTCAGCTTGGTTTAGAATGAAACCATTAGACAAAACAACCTCATCAAACTTTTGATGCCACTGCTTCGGAGCTTGTTTCATCCCATACAACGACTTAACTAGCTTACACACTTTATGCTCATTACCAGGCATTACAAATCCTTCAGGTTGCTTCATATACACTTCTTCCTCCAAATCACCATTCAGAAATGCTGTTTTGACATCTATTTGATGAATCACTAGATTATGAATAGCCGCCAAGGCAATCAACAATCTAATAGTAGTGATACGGGCAACAGGAGCATATGTATCGAAATAATCAATCCCTTCCTTTTGTCTGAAGCCTTGGATAACTAATCTAGCTTTAAACTTGTCAATTGTACCATCGACTTTCATCTTCTTTTTGAAGATCCATTTGCAACCCAATGGTTTGCAACCTGGTGGTAAATCAGATAATACCCAAGTATTATTTTCCATGATAGAACCAATCTCTTCGTCAATTGCTTCTTTCCAAAAAGCAGAATCTCGAGATTTCACAGCTTCATCATACGTTCCTGGATCCTCCTCTATACTATAGCAATAATAGTATTGAGTGTCAATCTGATCCTTTGATCCCTCAATTAAATATAGTTGAAAATCAAATCCATAAGATCTAGATTTTCTAGCTCTTTTGCTCCTACGGGTTTCAAGTGTCTCACTTGGCACATCATTTGAATGATCATCCCTTAGAGATTCATCTGAATTAGGTATAGAGTCCTTTGGTCTAGGTATAGAAGAGAAACAATTCTCATCAAATATGGCATCTCTCGATTCTATAATCGTGTTAATAGAAATCGAGTCATTAGGTTCTATAACATAAAACCTATAGGCCTTTGAGTGCTCAGCATATCCAACAAAGATGCAAGCTACACCCTTTTCACCCAAAGTTTTCCTTTTTGGGTCCGGGAGTCTAACCACGGCCCTACAACCCCAAACACGTAGAAATGTTAAGTTGGGTCGTTTCTTATACCAAAGTTCATATGGGGTAGTCTTGTTCCTTTTATTAGGAACCCTATTTAACAAATAGCAAGCCGTTAACATAGCTTTTCCCCAAAACCCTTCACTCAAACCAGAGTAAGATAACATGGCATTCACCATTTCCTTAAGCACTCTATTTTTCCTTTCAGCCACACCATTTTGTTGAGGTGTATAAGGTGCCGTAGTCTCATGAATGATTCCTACGGATTGGAAAAATACAGGATCATAATATACACCACCTCTATCTGTACGTAATGTTTTAATCAACACATTCTGTTGCACTTCAACTTCAGTTTTATAAATTTTGAATTTATCTAAGGATTCGTCCTTAGCGTGCAGCAAATAAACATAACAGAATCTAGATGCATCATCTATGAAAGTGACAAAATATTTTTTATGTCCTAATGATGGAGTAGCATGCAAATCACATAAATCACTATGTATCAACTCAAGAATGACAGATTTCCTTGTTATACTTTTAAAAGGTTGCCTAGTGATCTTTGTTAACATGCAAGTTTTACAATTTTCTACATTTTTATCAAAAACAGGAATTAAATCATCTTTAGACATTTCATGCATTCTTTTATAATGTACGTGTCCTAGACGAGCATGCCATAACGATGAATTGATAACATTCGAAGAGGACATAAATACAGAACCAGAATCATTAGGAACTCCATTCAAATTCATCATAAACATACCATTATTATAATATCCAAATCCTACAAACACACCAGACTTCGATAAAACATATTTATCGGATTCACACACTTGCTTGTATCCAAGCTTATTTAATACAGGACCAGAAATTAAATTCTTACGTAGTTTAGGAACATACAAAACATTAAACAAAGTAATAGTCTTTCCAGAACTGAATTCTAGCACCACGTTTCCTTTGCCTTCAACGGGAGCGAAGTGATCATCTCCCATGTAGAGGACAAAACCATCTTCCACTGGAACAAGAGTCTTGAACCAGAAACGATCCTTGCAAACATGTGTTGTAGCGCCAGAATCAATCCACCACGCGATAGCATCATCCTGCACATATAATGCTTCAGAATTTAGTGAAACCGAATGTTTAATCAAACTATTCAAATCACGAATTGATTTCTGACCTTGGTTTTCGGATTGGTCCTTAGACCCCTTTCCTGAACCACTTGCATTCACGTTATCATGCTTTTTGCCGGAACGACAATCCTTCTTGAAGTGGCCTGTTTTGCCACACTTCCAGCATTCTAGTTTCGGTTTCTTGTTAGCACCGAAACTGCCCTTATTGTTCTTGAAAGCACGCTTCTTTCCTTTGTTTTTGTTGTTACCGTTCTTACCACCCTCTTCGACCATATTAACCGAGGGTCCAGCAATTTCTTTGCCTTTTCCTTTGTCATCCTCCTGCGCTCTTAGAGATTCTTCTATGCGCAAGTGACTTCCAAGTTGGATCAAAGACAGTTCGTCTTTTCCATGCTTCAGATTGTATTTGAAATCCTTCCACGAAGGAGGCAACTTGTTTATGATGCTTGAGACAGATATTGTTTCATCCATCTTCAATCCGTGTTGTGTGAACTGTTCAAGGATTCGAAGGAGTTCATTGAATTGTTCCATGACAGACCTCGATTCAACCATTTTGTAATTGTTGAAATCGGTTACCAGGAACTTTTTACTGGATGAGTCATCTGCCATGTACTTGGATTCGAGACAATCCCACAATTCCTTTGCAGATTCTATGTTTTGATAAATATCAAATAAGGGATCAGACATACCGTTAAGAATGTGCCCTCTGCATATGTAGTCGTCGTTCTCCCATTTTGATCTGCGTCTCAGATTTTCAACCGTGTCTTCCTCCAGAAGTTCTGGAATCGGTGTAGACAGAACGTGCACCACCTTCAACGTTGTCAACATGAAATGCATCTTCTTCTACCAACGCCTGAAGTCTTGTCCTTGAAACTTGTCCAATTTTCCGAAGTTTGTAGTCATCTTCTTGACGGTGCTTCCTCCAGCCATGATTATCAGAAAATACTTTGTTCGTTTGTTAGAGAATCGGGTATGATAATCCTGGATAACTTCGAAGAATCGTGTTCGTACACTTTCCGAACAAAGTATTTCGACCCTATTCTTGCCTGGGTTCACGAAATCTTTGTGGGGATAATTCTTGAAGAACAATTTGTTTCTGGCAAAGAGACATGTTCAGGAATGTAGAGAGAAAGTTTGGTTTCGTTATCCTTTTTTTAAACTGAGGCCAAATGACTCCTTATATAGGAGATCAATAACAGAAACCGAAAAGACGCAACTGTTCAGAAACGGTTACGTCGGTTGGGAAAGGGTTCAACTGTTCAAAAGAAAATTTCGAACGGGGCGCTTCCCCGCATCCCGCCAGGGGCTTCGCCCCTTGGAACCCCGTTTCAATTATTCGCATTCAATTATACGTTGGCTCGACGAGCGTGCACTCCGCACTACCCCTAACTCGTTTCCAAGCTTTAACGCATAGTTGCATCGCCCTATAATAAATCACATTACTACTAAAATACATTGATGATACTAAAATCACCAACACAAACAGCCTCGATATGAGCATATCCTCCTGTCACGGTTCAAGGATTCCAGACTAGTATCGCACAACATTGTCATTTGGCATCCGGTAATGTTTTGACTTGAAAGATGTTATGTTTTTAGATGTGTTCTATTTCAATTCTGCTGTATATATATGTTGCTACTGTTATTTTATGTTTAGAATTATGTGATATCGCATCACGTATGTCGTTTTCGTTGATGTTACGTGTAGATACTTTCTGTATTAATTCTCATATTCTGTGTTGATTCTCATGTATATAGATATATGTGTATTATTTGCTGCATTTCATTTTTCTATATATACTAATTTTGCACTGTATTATTTTAATATGTACATGCTGGTTTTGGTTATATATATTAAGTTTCAGTTTCAAGTTATATAACATATATATGTTTCTACTTTCAAGTTTCAGTTTCAAGTTTTGGTTTATATATATATATATATATATATATATATATATATATATATATATATATATATATATATATATATATATATTAGTTTATAAATTATATAATATATGTGTTTTTACGTTTGTAATATATAAATGTATATATCTTTTTTTTTCTAGTTTGCAATTTTTATAACATGTATGTTTTTAGGCCCAGTATATATAAATATATATATTTTATTTAGTTTCCTTTTTCAATTTTTAAAAGTATATACGTTACTTTCAATTTTCTGCATATATACAGTACCAATAAGTTTATATATATATATATATATATATATATATATTGTTAATACTATTTTGACTTTTATTTTATTTTTGCTTTATGTCAATTTTGTAGCAATACAAATTTATTATATCATGTGTCGTGTTAGCTTTCTATTTTTCGATTACGTTTGAGTTTATGTAAAAAATTGTGACACTACTGTAATAATAATATGTTTGGTTGCTGCTGTTTGGTGTATTATTGCGTCGCAATTTTGGAGTTTAAATCCAATTTAACTTCCGAAAATTGTTTGGACGCATAGATTGTTGCTCAACTTCTTATAGAGTGATTCATACATAAATTCACTCTAAGTTAGCTTGGAGCTAAATTCAGTTGCTCTCGGTTTCAGTTGGCATTCAGTCCCGTGACTTACTCTTGGCCTTCTTAAAATGAGCTCTTAAGCAATATCAACTTAATTTTTAATAATTTCAAACATTTGTACATTAATCATTTTTAATTTAATTTCAAACCATTTTCTTAACTAAAATCTGAAGAAAAAGATTATTCTGGATGGAATATCTAGTCGTAATCCCGAATATTAGGCCCAAGTTGTAAGAGCTTGCAAGCCCTATATATTCGTCTTCTCTTCAAAACACTCCAATATTCAAACATATTTTTCTCAATAAAATCTAAAGAAAAAGATTACCCTAGATGGAATATCCAGTCGTAATCCTGAATATTAGGCTCAAGTTGTAAGAGCTTGTAAACCTTATGTATTTGTCTTCTCTTTAAAATATTTGTAAATATTCAAACATATTTTCTTAATAAAATTGAAAGAAAAAGATTACCTGGGTGAAAGGTCCAGACGTAGTCCCGAGTATTAGACCCAAGTTGTAAGAGCTTGCGAGTCATAAATACTCGTCTTCCAAGCCCAAAAATACATTCAACCAATCAAACTCTTTTTTCGCCACCGTGTGATCGATCAAAAACCTTTTTCATAAACGAAGGACATCTTGTCTTGAGATGATGCAAAACAATGCTTCGACCATAATTGTTGAGTTGAGATAAGTGACGTTTTTCCGAATGTTGATTTGTAAATCCATTTGATGTGTGGTATACGTCCGCTCCTCATCTGTTTTGGGTAAAACAATATTTTCGTCGATTAGTACAATATAGCTTTCGCTAAAATCGACCAACAAACAAACATTTTCTACCTAGAACTACGTAAGCCTTGAGTTCTCTATTGAGATACGTAGGAGCAGAATTGCAAAATCTTGTCAGGCCCATTAATAAAAAACTTAGGTTTAGTCCCCTTTATTGCAAAAATCCAAAAACATCTTCTCTTTTCTTTTGATCCTATCTTTCTTTCCCACCTAATAACTTGAGAATCCTAACATTTCAAACTAACACTAACGCACACAACTAACCTAATGGTTCCCGTTGAGTACAACGGACGTGAGGGATGCTAATACCTTCCCCTTGCATAATCGACTCCCGAACCCTGATTTGGTTGCGACGACCATAATCATTGTCGTTCTTTCTTGGGTTTTATCGATATTTCCCCTTTCCTTTTTATGAATAAATAAAGTTTGGTGGCGACTCTATTCAGTCTATCATTGCGAGCGTGCAATTGCGCTTCAATAAGTCGTGTTCTCATTTTTCGAGGTGCGACAAAGATCAAATGGCATCAAATAAAGATAGCCAAAACATCAAAGCAAGCACTCCAAAAGAAAGCAGTCTTCAATGTCTTCAAATGTATTAGATGGATATTGTAACACCCTTCTACCCAAACGACATATTTAAATAGATTATCAGAGTACAACATGTAGAAGAGTTTACATTTCTTACAACATAACAATTATCGCATCACAACATAAAACATATTATTATTTTATTTTAACTTCGCAGCGGACAACAACATTAATATTATCATTCATCATATAACAATTCTTAATAATGGTTCAACATTATCTCAACAAAACATCTCAACATGTTAGTCATCATAAACAACGTAAATGATAATCAATTATCTATCGAATCCCATAACCCCGGTGTCACATGACCAGAGCATTTGACTCGACTCGGTAGAATAACTCTACACTTATTCTTCAAACCTCAACAATAGCTACTCCTCTTTATCTGCACATTGCTCATCATAGATGAACATAAACACATGCAGAAGGGGTGAGAATTACATTATTAAATAATAATATAAAGGCAGAAATATAAACATAAATATATTTCACATATGCCAACACAGCTCATCATAATCAACATACTCATGAACATCAACAAAACAACATATCAAATGCAATGCACACACCCATGCATGACTCAACACGACTCGGTATACCCATTTTGTGACCAACTACAGGATCACCACTCCTAGATTCATCACCATAGAATCCGAGTTCCCCGCAAGGAACCAAGCCTCTCAACAAGCCCGGAGTCAACAACATCACTGGAACTCAGTCCGTTCATCACTAGGCATCGGCCTTTCATGAATGCATGCACACCAAGCATGCATCATAATCAACATAGCAACAACAGCATCATATAGTCATGTTATCATCATCATTAACACATTCTATCACAAAAGCATATCACATCATGACACATAATCAAACACAGTATTATCACACTCTACTAATATCTATACCACTCAAAGCAACGGGAAATGATCCCTGCTACATCATACATCAGCTAAGTACATCACTCAACCTAAACAACCAAAAACTGCATAACAACAGCACAGAAAAATCACAATTCTGCCCATACGCGTATTGCCTATGCCCATACGCGTATTGCCCACGCCTGACCAAATCCATACGCGTAATGCCCACGCCCATACGCGTATGCTACGCGTATCACATTCCCATACGCGTACCAACAGAGACCAAAACACGTTCAAAACATCATCTTCCTCATCCATACGCGTATTGCCTAGTGCCATACGCGTATCAGCCATCTCATACGCGTATTGCCTAGTGCCATACGCGTATGACCAGAAACCAGATTTCCAGATCTGCAATGGCTTTCTCTGCTACGAGATCTATCCAAATTCATCCTTCCACAGTCCAAATTTCGCACAAAATCACTCATATCATCTAATACAATTAGTCTCCTATTCGATTTCACAAATCCTAACGTCATTGCATATAATTTCTACGAATTCCTTCTATTAAAATCCCAATTTCGTTCATCCAATATTTCACCATTTTCAGCATATTATTGTTTAATAAGGTTCAGACCCCTTACCTCTTTGGATTGAAGGAAGCTCTGAGCAATCTTTGGCCTTTTCCTCTTCCTTCTCTTTCTCTTCAGCGTTTCTCCCCCTTTCTCTGACTCTGAGGCAAAACACGTGAAAAAACTGAGTTCTCCCTTGGCCTCTTTTATCCAATTCCACTTTTACCCTTCCACTCTTCATATTCCATTTATTTTATTTATTTAATTATTATTAAAATAAATAACATCTATAGTAATAATAAAAATAATCCAATAATCTCAACTTTATTTAATTAAATTAATAAAATAATATTAACTCAATTAAATAATTCTCTTATTTTAATCGGGGTGTTACAACTCTCCCCCACTAAAAGAGTTTTCGTCCTCGAAAACATACCTCAAGCAAATAGAGCCGAATACGACTCCTTCATCTGATCTTCACGCTCCCAAGTCAAGCTCTCACCAGCTGGACCTCCCCAAACAACTTTCACTAGAGCAATCTTCTTACCTCTCAGGGTCTTCTCTTCTCGGTCATCTATCCGAATTGGCAACACCTCAACGGTCAAATTATCCCTCACCTGGATATCATCCAACTGAACAACATGCGAAGGATCCGCAATATATTTTCTCAACTGAGATACATGAAACACATCATGCAGATTAGAAAGCGACGGCGGTAAAGCTATCCGATACGCCACTTCCCCAACCCTCTTCAAAATCTGATACGGACCCACAAACCTCGGAGTAAGCTTTTTAGACTTTAAAGCTCTACCCACACCTGTCGTCGGAGTAACTCTCAAGAACACATGATCTCCCTCTTGGAACTCAAGTGCCTTTCTCCTGTTATCATGATAACTCTTCTGACGACTCTGAGAAATCTTCATTTTCTCCTGAATCATCTTAACCCTTTCAGTCGTCTGCTGCACAATCTCAGGTCCGAGTACAACACTCTCACCTGATTCATACCAACACAATGGAGTTCTACACCTCCTACCATACAATGCTTCATATGGAGCCATACCGATGCTAGCATGAAAACTATTATTATAAGTAAACTCCACCAACGGCAAATAACTATCCCAAGAACCACTCTGCTCCAACACACAAGCTCTCAACAAATCCTCCAAGGAT
Source organism: Lathyrus oleraceus (assembly GCF_024323335.1). Taxonomy (NCBI): domain Eukaryota; kingdom Viridiplantae; phylum Streptophyta; class Magnoliopsida; order Fabales; family Fabaceae; genus Lathyrus; species Lathyrus oleraceus. Next base: position 78,977,275 of record NC_066585.1, read on the forward strand.
TGGATAGTTCTTTCAGTCTGACCATCAGTCTGAGGATGATAAGCTGAACTCAACCTCAACTTAGTCCCTAACGCTTTCTGCAAACTTTCCCAAAATCTAGAAGTAAATCTGGGATCTCTATCAGACACAATACTGGATGGAATACCATGCAGCCTCACTATCTCCTCAATATACAACTCTGCCAACTTCTCTAAAGAGTGATTAATCTTCATCGGCAAGAAATGCGCCGACTTAGTCAATCGATCCACAATCACCCAAATAGAATCATTACCTTTCGTCGTCCTCGGCAATCCCGTCACAAAATCCATGGAAATGCTATCCCACTTCCATTCAGGAATCTTCAAAGGTTGCATCATACCTGCCGGTTTCTGATGTTCAATCTTTGACTTTTGACAAGTCAAACAGGCATACACAAACTTAGCAACATCTCTTTTCATACCAGCCCACCAAAACAACTTCTTCAAATCTTGATACATTTTAGTTGCACCTGGATGGATGCTCAATCCACTCCTATGGCCCTCTTCAAGAATACTCTTTTTCAATTCAGACACCTCAGGAACACAAACTCTACCTTTAAATCGCAGGATGCCATTCTCATCAATCTCAAAATTACCACCATTACCCTGGTTAACCATAGTAATATGATCAACTAGAGCGACATCAACTTGCTGACCATTCCGAATATCTTCCAGAATTCCACTAGTCAACTTCAGCATACCCAACTTTACACTATCAGCGGAAACTTCACAACCCAAACTCATATCACGGAACTGTTCAATTAACTCGAGCTCCCGAACCATCATCATAGACATATGTAGAGACTTTCTACTCAGCGCATCTGCAACTACATTAGCCTTACCGGGATGATAACTCAATTCAAAGTCAAAATCCTTCAGTAATTCTAACCACCTTCTCTGCCTCATATTTAACTCTTTCTGATCAAACAGATACTTCAGACTCTTGTGATCACTGAACACTTCGAATCTGGAACCATACAGATAATGCCTCCACATTTTCAACACAAATACAACAGCTGCAAGTTCTAGATCATGCGTAGGATAATTCCTCTCATGAATTTTCAACTGTCTGGAAGCATAAGCTACAACTTTACCATTCTGCATCAAAACACCACCAAGACCCATCAAAGAAGCATCACAATAAACAACGAAGGACTCACCAGGATTAGGCAAGATCAACACTGGAGCACTGGTCAACCGCCTCTTCAACTCAACAAAACTCGCTTCACAAGCTGCATCCCACACATACACTTGACCCTTCTTAGTCAACTGCGTCAACGGCAATGCCAACTTAGAGAAGCCCTCAATAAATCTGCGATAATAACCAGCTAACCCCAGAAAACTGCGTATCTCAGTAGCAGACTTCGGAGTCTCCCACTGTAATACGGCATCAACTTTAGCAGGATCAACAGAAATCCCACCACTCGAAATCACATGGCCAAGGAAACTCACTTCCTTCAACCAGAACTCACATTTAGATAACTTTGCATATAATTTCTTTTCTCTTAACACCTGCAAAACAATTCTCAGATGTCCTGCATGCTCTTCTTCCGTCTTAGAATATATCAATATATCATCTATGAACACCACAACAAAATTATCAAGGTACGGATGAAATATACGATTCATATATTCCATAAACACACCTGGAGCATTAGATACACCGAACGGCATCACAGTGTATTCATAATGACCATACCTCGTACGGAAAGCAGTCTTCGCAATATCGTCTGACTTCACTCGGATCTGATGATAACCCGACCGCAAATCAATCTTACTGAAAACATGAGCTCCAACCAACTGATCCATCAAATCATCAATCCTCGGCAATGGATACCGATTCTTGATAGTCACCTTATTCAACTGCCGATAATCGACACACAACCTCATCGTACCTTCTTTCTTCTTCACTAACAATACTGGTGCACCCCAAGGAGAAACACTTGGACGCACAAACTTCTTCTCAAGCAATTCTTCAAGTTGCTTCTTCAATTCAACTAATTCAGTTGCCGACATTCTATAAGGAGACATCGACACCGGACTCGTACCTGGTACTAAGTCAATGGCAAATTCGACTTCACGTTCTGGAGGTAATTCACTTACATCCTCTGGAAACACATCTTGAAATTCACAGACAACAGGCAAATCTACACCCACCACTTTCTTATCCGCTTGCAGAGACGCAAATAAAGCGAATATCTGAGCTTCATCTTTCACAAAATCCCCCACCTGCTTAGCAGATAGAAATCTTGCCTCATCATGCTCACCAACTTCAGAAAATCGCACCGTCTTCCTATAGCAGTTGATAAACACGCCATAGAATTCTAGCCAATTCATTCCCAGAATAATATCAATTTGGTGCAAGGGCAAGCACACCAAATCAACCACGAACTCTCTCTCAAAGATCGTCAAATGACAACCTCGACAGACCACAGAAGTCTTCACAGAACCATTAGCAGGAGTATCTATCACCATACTTCCGCCTAGGGACGACATAATCACACCAATCCTGGTCGCACACTCATACGAAATAAACGAATGAGTAGCACCAGTGTCAACAATAGCAAGCAATTCAACATTATTAATCAAGCAAGTACCTTTAATCAGATTATCTTCTTTAGGAGTTTCAGTCCCACTCAGAGCAAACACCCTACCAGTAGTATGAGCTGCAGTAGCCGCCTTCTTCGGTTTCGAGCACTGCGAACTGATATGGCCTTTCTCGCCACAATTAAAACATGTCGGACCAGCATCCTTACATTCAGTAACTCTATGTCCAGCCTGACCGCATCGGAAACATCTCAGCACTTTCTTGGTACAGCTATCCGCACGGTGGCCTGGCTCGCCACACTTGAAACATTTACCAGCTATGGGAGATCCTCCTCCACTTGGCTTCTTCTCATCTACCACTTTCTGCTTACCTTTACCATTCGGAGATGCATAAGGACTACCACGATCCTTATTCTTCTTCTCACTAAGACTCTTGTAGTGAGCAGTCCTAGCCTTGCTATCTTCATCAAATATCCTGCACTTATTAACCAGCGTAGGAAACCTACGAATCTCCTGGTAACCAATGCCTTGTTTGATCTCGGGACGCAACCCGTTCTCAAACTTGACACACTTGGATTCCTCAGCATCAGCACCATTATAATGAGGACAATACTGCACCAGCTCCTCAAACTTCGAAGCGTAATCAGCAACAGACATGTTACCCTGCTTCAGTTCTAGAAATTCCATCTCCTTCTTACATCGCACATCAGCAGGAAAATATTTCTCCAGAAAGACCGTCTTGAACATTTCCCAAGTCATCTCAGCACCTGGTACTTCAATCCTCTGGCGAGTGTTATCCCACCAGTTTTCAGCCTCTTCAGATAACATATGCGTACCAAACTGCACCTTCTGTGCTTCAGTACACGTCATCACCCGGAAAATCTTCTCAATTTCCTTCAGCCAAATCTGAGCACCATCTGGATCATAGCGCCCCTTGATTGTAGGAGGGTTATTCTTCAGAAACCTTCCCAAATTCCTAAACTCGTCGACCGGCGGATTCTGCTGCGCCTGCATAGCCTGCGCCATAGCAGCCAAAGCCTCAGCAATCGCACGGTCATTTTCTCCAGCCATACTCTGCACGACACAACTACAACCGTTAAATATCGACAGTGTCATTTACACTAATCGACCAACAGGGAAAACATCACATTATGACTCGACTGGACTGACCATGCTCTGATACCACTAATGTAACACCCTTCTACCCAAACGACATATTTAAATAGATTATCAGAGTACAACATGTAGAAGAGTTTACATTTCTTACAACATAACAATTATCGCATCACAACATAAAACATATTATTATTTTATTTTAACTTCGCAGCGGACAACAACATTAATATTATCATTCATCATATAACAATTCTTAATAATGGTTCAACATTATCTCAACAAAACATCTCAACATGTTAGTCATCATAAACAACGTAAATGATAATCAATTATCTATCGAATCCCATAACCCCGGTGTCACATGACCAGAGCATTTGACTCGACTCGGTAGAATAACTCTACACTTATTCTTCAAACCTCAACAATAGCTACTCCTCTTTATCTGCACATTGCTCATCATAGATGAACATAAACACATGCAGAAGGGGTGAGAATTACATTATTAAATAATAATATAAAGGCAGAAATATAAACATAAATATATTTCACATATGCCAACACAGCTCATCATAATCAACATACTCATGAACATCAACAAAACAACATATCAAATGCAATGCACACACCCATGCATGACTCAACACGACTCGGTATACCCATTTTGTGACCAACTACAGGATCACCACTCCTAGATTCATCACCATAGAATCCGAGTTCCCCGCAAGGAACCAAGCCTCTCAACAAGCCCGGAGTCAACAACATCACTGGAACTCAGTCCGTTCATCACTAGGCATCGGCCTTTCATGAATGCATGCACACCAAGCATGCATCATAATCAACATAGCAACAACAGCATCATATAGTCATGTTATCATCATCATTAACACATTCTATCACAAAAGCATATCACATCATGACACATAATCAAACACAGTATTATCACACTCTACTAATATCTATACCACTCAAAGCAACGGGAAATGATCCCTGCTACATCATACATCAGCTAAGTACATCACTCAACCTAAACAACCAAAAACTGCATAACAACAGCACAGAAAAATCACAATTCTGCCCATACGCGTATTGCCTATGCCCATACGCGTATTGCCCACGCCTGACCAAATCCATACGCGTAATGCCCACGCCCATACGCGTATGCTACGCGTATCACATTCCCATACGCGTACCAACAGAGACCAAAACACGTTCAAAACATCATCTTCCTCATCCATACGCGTATTGCCTAGTGCCATACGCGTACCAGCCATCTCATACGCGTATTGCCTAGTGCCATACGCGTATGACCAGAAACCAGATTTCCAGATCTGCAATGGCTTTCTCTGCTACGAGATCTATCCAAATTCATCCTTCCACAGTCCAAATTTCGCACAAAATCACTCATATCATCTAATACAATTAGTCTCCTATTCGATTTCACAAATCCTAACGTCATTGCATATAATTTCTACGAATTCCTTCTATTAAAATCCCAATTTCGTTCATCCAATATTTCACCATTTTCAGCATATTATTGTTTAATAAGGTTCAGACCCCTTACCTCTTTGGATTGAAGGAAGCTCTGAGCAATCTTTGGCCTTTTCCTCTTCCTTCTCTTTCTCTTCAGCGTTTCTCCCCCTTTCTCTGACTCTGAGGCAAAACACGTGAAAAAACTGAGTTCTCCCTTGGCCTCTTTTATCCAATTCCACTTTTACCCTTCCACTCTTCATATTCCATTTATTTTATTTATTTAATTATTATTAAAATAAATAACATCTATAGTAATAATAAAAATAATCCAATAATCTCAACTTTATTTAATTAAATTAATAAAATAATATTAACTCAATTAAATAATTCTCTTATTTTAATCGGGGTGTTACAGATATTCCTTGACACAAACTCACAGGAATAATTATCACGTATAAACAGTAAGATTAAAATAATAGCTTGATCACAGAGACAAAGTAACAAGTAAACAAATGGAGTTGTTCTAGGCTTGTATCAGATGAATGGCATTGGCCAAGAAATGTCTCAAATAATGGCATTGGCCAAGTCTCAATGGCATAGGGAAGTTGCATACTCTAAGTCCTAATCAAGTCTCATATAGAAGCTCAATAGTCCACCAATGTATTTTTTAGGGTTTTTGTTATTATTAAGTATTTTAAGGCCCTAAGACCACAAACAAAACAAAATCACAAGCATAATATAATAAAAGCACAAAGCATGGCTCTAGTGAGCAAAGTGAAAATGACTGAAACATAAACAAGTTGCATGAAATGTAAATGACAATGAATGATAAAGTGCATAATTTTAAATTGCATCAAAGTAAATTGAATTAAAATAAAGTCAATACAAAAGGTGTTAGTCAATGTTAGTGGAAGAAGAAAATTGTTTTAAGTCATTTTTTGGAGAATACTCAACCATCCACTCATAAGCATGGAGATATGTATCAAGACAGGACGCATGATAAGGGCTCTAACTTGGATAAATCAACAAATATGGCACTAGCTCTCACAAATGGAAAAAAGGTTAAATCTTCACACAATACCATGAGGAATGAGAGACTTACAATCTCACTTACAAAAATGTTATGCCTTTGGGACAATTATCTTTATGTTAAGCAATCATAATTTGACTTATGTAGAAGTCACAACTATCTGAGGTTGGACAATAAAAATATTGGTGTTAATGTATGCTAGAGACAAGGTATAATGACCAAGCTCCTAAAGCATACCACAAACAAAAATAAAATGGAATAAACCTATCTCAATCAGGCTCATATTGATTCATCTGACACAGGGTCATTGATGAATCAACTAGCATTTGATATTTGAGAAGTCATTGGTCAATGAAGGATTTAGGAAGAAGGAGATAAAGATGAGAAGATAAAGTGAAAAGAAATCCCAAATTGATCAAGGGATGAACTACATTTGATCAATATCATTCATTCATTTTTGGAGATGAAGTTCAAACTTCATCAACCCCTTAAATCCAATGGTTTGATCAAATTGAAGTCTAATTCAACCAAGATCAAGACCAAATAAGTCAACACAAAGTCAATCAAATAGCTCAACATGATTTTATGCAATTAAACAATTTAATTTCAATTTTTAAATGAATGAAAATGCATTTTTAAAGATGAAAAACCTCAAATCCCCTCAAATCACCAAAGAAATGACCAATGGATTTATCTTAGATCAAACAAGATCAAAGGATATTTGACTAAATTTTTTGGGGAATTTTTGAAAGTCAGAAGTATTTAAAATCAATTAAAAACAAGTCGAAAATCATTTAATTCGCTATAAATATCAAATCGAATCCAAAAAAATAATTTTAATTTAGAAAATGGAAGAGGAAATTATTTGAATTTTTTTGGTGAAAGTCTCATATTTTTTGGATTAAAATTGGATTTATAATGAATTAAATAAGAAAAGGTTATTTAAAATATTAATTCAAAAAATAAAAAAAAATAAAAAAAACAAGGGTCATAAGATCTCCCTCATTAATTGAGGTGGCATATCTGATGTCCAACACGCGTTATCCACCGTGTTCCAAAGTCAGAGCACATACACATATGGTAATCAGAATGGAGGGACATGATTAGAACATAGACCAAGGATCAGATGGCCTGGACACTACCAGCGCACCACCGGAGCCCTAGCTCCGGTCATCTTCTCCGGTCACCTTCACCGGACTTGTCCAACTAAAATGTTCATGAAAATGAAAGATTCATACACTATTTTGAAGAGAAAAACGCCATAAGTTTGAGTCTGACCTCCATTTTCTCCAATTCTCACTATACAAAAAGATATGTGGAATTGAAAAATGAGGTGTGCAAACTGAGTTGCTTCGATTTGGCCTCAAAGCAACTCAATTTTGTTGCCTACATTGGTAGGACTTCGGCCAACCACAAATCAAGCAAAATTATGGAGAAATGAGAGAGAATCGAAGACTTAAAAATTTGGAAAAATCACCTTCAGGTTGCAGTTATTTGGCTTGATCTCGATGCAATTCTTCTTGGCTTGGCTTCCTCTTGCTTGCAGGAGATGATTAGAACACAAATGGAAGTGAACCCTTGGAATTTTAACTCACAAACAAAATTTGAGCTAAAACTCGATTTCAAATAAATATTTAAGGTTGTTCTATCAATAGAGGTTAGAGGATTTGCATATCAAAGCTTGGTCAAGGGGCCTCCAATTTTGAGGCAATGAACATGTACTTATAGGCTTATGAATTAATTTTCACACCATTTGAAAATTTGGCCAAATTTATCAAGTTTGTGTGCATGGGTGCATGTGCATGCACTTAGGCCCAAATAATGATTTCATTAAGTCCAAATTTATGCACAAAACATGTTGAGATCATAACATGGAGCCATGCAAAGGTGTGTGAGAATTAAGTTCAAAAGTTGCCAAAACAAACCATCCAAAGGAACCATGCGCAAGTACCTTAATTTTAATCCAAATGGAATGATCTTGGACTCTTTGGAAAGCTAGCATGAAGGGTAACTACTTTGATATTGGAACTTTTTCCATTTGAGGCTTGGAGATTGATTATTTTTGGTGTTGAAGTTGGAGGAATCAAACATACTTGAAAATTTTCTAAGTTAAAAGTCAAATAACCCTTTTTCCACCTTGAATAACTTTTTCTATGAGCTTCAAATGACTTTGGTTCCTTCTACAAAGTTGTAGATATTTAAATTTTATTATATTTGGTCATAAATTTTACACCATTTCGATATTTCATGATGGAGTTATGGATTTTATAAGTTGAGAAAAAATGCATGTTCAATGGTAATGGCCCAAAATGACCTATAATGTTTCCTCATGGAACATGCCCTTGCAAGTGGAATTTGACCTTTCTAAAAGACAAAAAGTTTGAGAAGACATCTTGAAATTGATCATGAAATTTGGATCATCTTCATATCATAAAAATTGAGCAAGTTATGGTTCTTGGAAGCTGACCTTCCATCTAGGGCACAGACAAAATGACATATAATCTTTCACCATAAAAGATGACTTTTCAAGCAAAATTAGCTCTTAATGACAAAATGAAATTTGTTTTTAATATCATAAATAGTAACTTTTATCTTAGAATAATTTTCATATGGCAAAAATTGTAGGAGATAGGGTTTAGGGAACCCTAGATTTGACCAGTTGACTTTTCTGGTCAAACTCCTTGAACCAACTTGCAGACTTGAAGTTATTTTGATTCTTAGGGCTCATAGAGAATAGTATATGCTTAAGATTATGTTCAATGAAGCATCCCATTATATTTTTTTATCAATTGTTGGAGAAAGATGTTGAGGAATACACACAAGATATCCAGATGAATTAGGGCTTCCTTGACAAATAAGCTTCAAACTCTTGATGGTTTTTTTGATCAAAATTACAAGTAAAGAACATGTGGATTCATATATGATGCTTAGAACTCAATTGGACAATTGCTTTCTTGATTCCTTGCATTGAGGGTCTCAAACCCTAGTTGTGAGCTTGATGAGGTACAAGTGGACACACACTACCTACAAATGAAACAAAGTTACACTAGACATATTTTTGGTATTTTAGTTAGTAAACAAAGAAAAATAAAGTATGATACAATCAAATGTGCTTGGTAATCTCTCCCAATGCAAACCCAATGAATGAGGGGTGAGGAGGATACCGAGATGTGATCACAATGCTAATGCCAAGTTGATGAGATGACATGAGGGATCTTAGGGTCAAAATTGGGGTCTGTAGCACCTCAAATTTGCACCTATCATTATGCATACATTTTCATATTAGGTCATAGCATATCATGGTCCATTGCATAGCATTTGCATTGTCCCCAGTTGCCTCAAGTGCAAGCCAATCAAGAAATTAGGTCAAACTGATCAGGAGATCAGTCAGTCAAGCAAGCAAGCACAATTCTCAAGGAGCCAAGGCCCTAGGGTTTGTCCAACAAGTTCATATGACTTGGAGGTCCATTTGAAGTGTTCAAGTCAAGGGTTGAAGGCTTGGAGGTCATCAGTTCATACACAGACAATCAAAAACCCTAGAAAGTCAACTGTCAGTCAAAGCAGTGGATGGTGGCCATTCTTGTGGAATTTGGGCACCATGATCAATAATCAAGAGTTCATACAACTTGGGACATCATTTGAAGTCAAGTTCTCAAGGAATTAGGGTTTGGAATTCATCAGAAGATGCACAGTCAGTCAAAAACCCTAAAAGTCAACTGTTGGTCAACTGTCCATTTAATCAGTGATTTGATGATTGGAATTGGTTTATGAGAGCTCATTCATGTCCAAATAGTCCTCATGTATCATGTCAAACACCATCATGGAAGAATTTGAAGCCAGAGCAGAAATTTCCAAAAATGGAAACTGGACCTGTAACTGAAACTTACCAAAAATGGAAAGTCTTGATCCTCAAAATTACATCATGATACAAGCTTCAAATGAATTTTTGCCCAACATGAAAGTTGAAGATCTTGTTCTCCCATTTCCAAAAAGTCCAAGAAATCTTAATTCCCATGTGTGGTTGGCAAGTTATGATCGAATCGATTTCAGAAAATCTTGAACTTCAAAAGGCCATATCTCTCAAACCATTTGGCCAATTTTGGTGGGGTTTTTTCCTACAAGTCACATTTGATCCCCTCTTTCCAAAAATATAAATTTCATGATCCAAAATTTCACCAATCAAAATGGCATTTTTTGACTTATCTCATTTAAATGCAAGTTTGACCAAGGGTTGACTTTTTGATATGATCATTTTTTTTCCACTTGGCCAATTGAAATAGCTCAGAAATATCATTTAAAATGTGTTTGCCAAGTCAAATTATGCAGTACACATGTATCCATGCTAGCTTGCTTGGAATGTGGCCAAGAGTACACTTTCACCATGTCCATGGACCATACCTTGTTTTGTACTCTTAAGACAGAAAATTAAGAGATCATTTGCTGTCATTAAAACCTCATTTAGCAGCCTAAAACCAACAGAAGAGCCATCCCTTGCTTGCTTGAATTGAGGAGGAAAGTACATGTTTGCACCACCACATCTCACAAACCATGCTTTGTACCATGACAGCAGAATCATCATCATTTTCTGTCATGGCCAGCCCCTAATAGCAGACCAAAGACATGGCAGCAAAAAAGGACTCATCCTAAAAAATTTCATGGACCTTGCTTTGGCATTTTGAGAAAAGGCTGTCAAAAAAACTCCAAGGTTACAAGGCTTGGCATGACCACAAAAAGCAACAGCCAACAGCAGAGTAGATCTCCTTATTTTTTCTGTCATGCTAAACACTAATAGCAAGAACAAACCAACTTCATTCATTAAAACATCATCTTGAATGCATTTCTAAAACCATGTCCAAAAACACCAAAGAGCCAAACCCTGCCATACCATAGAGCAACATCCAACAGCAGGTACACCCTCATTTTCTGTCAAAAATGAAAACTCCTAACTAGCATCCTTAAGACACATTTGCATAAAAAATCACATCTTGCATATTCCAATTTTCTGTCCAAACTTCCAATGAACAAACCCTGGCCTTGCTTGTAACAAGAATCAAACCTCATTTTCCTGTCATGAGGAACCAACAGCAGACCAACAAACTTCATACATGCTAAAAAACTCATCTTTTGTGCATTTATGATTTTCTGTCCAAACATTGGCAAAAAGACAAGACCTGGCTTTGCTTGATGCAGAATTTTCCATCCTTTTTCTGTCATGAACAAACACTACTTGCAGCCATCACACAACCAATTTTACTCATTCATTCATGCTCACTCTTGGCCATTTTCTAAAAAGGCTTCCAAAAACCTCAAGTAACCTAACCTGGCCTTGCTTGAGACAATATCAAACACCATTCCATCATTTTGAAACCATCAAACACATTTTGACAGCATACAAACCTTGGTCCTCTCATTGGCTCAAAAACTTCATTTGGTGCATTTGTCATTTTCTGTCCAGAACTTCCAAAACCTAGCCTTGCACTGTATTTTTTCACCCTCCATTCATCACTTTGGAACCCTGCTAGCACCATCTAACACAGCCAAAAAACCATGGTTCACTCATTCAAAAAAACATCACCTTGCTTGGCATTTTCACAAGATTAAAAATTCTGTCCAAAAGAAACTCCAGAAAACTGAGCCTTGCATTGTATTTTCACCATCCACTCATCACTTTGAAGCAGCTAGTAGCCATCAAAAACACATTTGCATAACAGAAATCCAACTCATGCTGAAAACTTCATTTGGCATTTTCTTCCAAAACAGTCCAAAACTTCCAATGAGCCTGGCCATGGATTTGTTTCACCAACACAGCAGATATCATGATCATTTTCTGTCATGTTGAACATTAATAGCAGACACAAACCACCCTCATTCATCTTCTAAAAACTCATTCTTGGCATTTTCAAAAAACTGTTCAGAAAACTCCAAGGAGACTAAACCTGGCTTTGCTTGAAACTACACCCAAACATCATGTTGAAACACAACTAGCAGCAAAAAAAAACACATAGCAACACAGAAATCTCTCATTCTAAAAAACTGCATTTTTCACATTTTTCAAAAACCTGTCCAACACTTCCTAAAAGAACAAAACTTGGCCTTGCATAAAACATCATCAAAACAACATGGTGGACCTGTTGCAGCCACTTTCCTTCATCTGTAAAGCCTCACAACACTGCTGTTTTCAAGAGATCATGGCCATGGCAGAGTTTGTTTAAAGTCTTTCCAAGCTGTTGCAAGCCAAACCATCTTCACCAACCATCATTTGAAGGACAATAGTGCATCTGTTTCAGGCTAAGAGGACCAAAACCACACTGTTTCTCATTCTGCTTCAAAAATAGGTAAGATTTCGACCCTCTCTATTTCAAAAACCATGAGATGTTTCTGGTAGGTCTCTCCATGCTGAGTCTCGTGATGTATTTATTTTTGAAAATGGTTAGATATTTTTAAAGTTATGTTGTTTTGAAGTTTTGATGATAAAACTTCTTTGGCTCGGTTCATGATGTATACAATGTTTTGATGAAAAATGATGATGGATTCTTGTTTGCCTTGCCGTGCTGATCATGTCTGTATATTTAATTGCTATTTCTGGAAAAAATTTGTGAATCACGGTTGGGAAGGTGATGGATGTATGCACTGTTTGCAAAAACCCTAAAACCATGTTTTCCAGATTTTTTGTCTGCTTGCTTCACGTGCTGCATGATGCTAGTGGCCCAGGAGCCAATCATTTTATTTCGTTTTCTGGCCCTAAACGACGTCGTTTTATTTAGTGGCGCAAATAATTACAAAAATGCCATTCGTGGCATGTGACACATTGAAACAAGTTATTCCTTTTCCAATTATTTCACTTTGATTCATCCATCTTACAAAAATCACAAATGCTTCAATTTTAATCCAAAAATCATGGGATTTTTTGCATTGCCTTCCCCATGATCCCTAGTTTTTTATCATTATTTTTCCAGAATTTTTGGATGGTTGGTTTTTAAATGGTGCTAGGGTTTGTGACATGTATGCACATTTTGTACACTTTGCCAAAACATTTGTGAAATGATGAGAATGTATCCAACAGCTGGCGACTCTGCTGGGGATCTAGAGAAGTTGACCTGTGCTGGTCCATCTTCCCTGAGCGAGTCTCTCCTAGCGCTCTCTAGGATTAGGGTTTTGGTTGCTTTCTGCTTGTTGTATTTTATTGCATTCATTGTATATATGTACATTTATTGTTTGCATTGATTGTGTGCATTGATGTTTACATTCATATTCATTATTCATTACTGGCTGGCTGTCTGTTTTTCTCTGTGTAGGGGGGAGTCAGTTGAGGTAAAAGGCCCAATACCCAGGCTATGAGTGAAATCTAGGAAACCTAGGAATAGAGTGATTCATGGGAAGCGGGTGGTATGGCGCCACTTAGCGGAACATTGATATCACGAGCAGTTCAGACCCTGGTGGGATATCATCGGTGCATACATCGGGTGTGCACAGGATGATATTCTGCGAAAGGTTATTTATGCTGCGTTTCTCTCGACCTTACCCTGGCCTAGATGACACCCGTGAGCGGGGCGGGTTTGATCATTTTAACAGGTACGGTTGGTGACTCCTGGTACTGATGGTGACTACGAGTTGTATTTCTGGACGCCGGAGGTTTGACCCTGGTATTGATCAGAGGGTTCCGTTTATTTCGGATCCCTGGGCTGAATTTGAGGGTACTCGCTCAGATGGTGACTCAGTTCTCCAGACATGGGTTCAGATGCCAGCTCCTCAGATGACTTTGGGGTTTCAGATGGTTCCTCAGATGCCAGTTCCTGCCAGTCTTGGCTCCATCATTTGCATCATAGCATATTTATTTTCAAAAAAAATAGTAATGCATGAAAAAAGTTAACTCGCATACGCATATCCTTTTCAGGATCATTCATGATAAGATAGCATCCGCATCCGCATAATGCATATCATACACATCCTTGCATTGCAGACATGTTTGGGAGAGACTTCTCACCCTGGTTCCTGACTGAGACAGGATTGCCGACCGTCGTCCGCACCGCTACTCAACCAGACTCAATCATCAGAGGATTATGGATCAGGTTCAGACAGAGTTAGCTGAGATGAGGGCAAACATGGCCCAGTTCATGACAACGATGCAAGGAGTTGTTCAGGGGCAAGAGGAGCTGCGTGCCTTAGCCCAGAGACTGGAAGCCGTGATTCCACTAGTCCATCGTGCTTCACCAGTGGATGTACCCGTTCATGAGAATGCTGTTGTCACTATTCTCGTCAATGATTATGCCTTGGGTGATTAATTGAGGGGGATCAGAATCAGTGAACAACCTCTTGCTGCAGAGACTGTTAATGTCAGAGCAACCCGCGCTCCGGTTCGCCATCCTGGCTCTTCAAAGTTCTTCCAGTTCTAAGAAGCTATACTCTGGGGCACCCAAAAGGGGAGAGATTGAAACAAATGCTGTGCACCGTCGAAGGAGTACGATTAGAGGATCATATCGCCAGGTCGCTGCTGCGACTATTCCAGCAACTCAACAACAGCAGAGAAGGTCAGCTCAGCAATATCAGCATCCACAACATCGTCCTCAGCAACAGGCTTCCTAGCCTCCAAAGGTAATCAAGCCAATACAAGTAATGAGAGGAAGAAGATCGTTTTTGATCCAATCCCCATGTCCTACGCCGAACTGTATCCCTCTCTGTTAGAGCGGAACTTGATTACGCCCAGAGACCCGCCGCCCATACCTGTCAACCCTCGGTGGTGGTATAGGCCTGAACAGCATTGTATGTATCATTCGGGTGCTCCTGGTCATGATGTGGATAGTTGTTTCCAGTTGAAGATGAAAGTTCAAGACCTCGTGAGGGCAGGTATTCTGAACTGTGAAGACTTGGGTCCCCGTGATAATCAAACTTGAAGATAACAAGTCCTGGGCTGGCGCCGACTTTTTCTTCAGAAGGGTTGTTCAGAAAACAGAAGCTGCTGATGCAAAGGATACTGACAGTTGTCATCCTCGGTGGGATCTATCACAATCGGGTCACTGTGGGCTTTCCTACAGTTGTTCATAAGTCAGAGTAACAATCACTTTGTTTAAAAACCCTTCTCCCATGCCAAAAGGAGAAGTGATGACATTGTTGGCAACATTTTGTGCAATGATATTTTCATTCAAATAATTCATGTTAAAACATTTGTTTTTCCAATTGTTTTCCCTTTTCGCTTTTTGCATGAAATTGGTGATCACAAAAAACCTAAAAACAAGAATAAAAGCAATCTTTTCATCTGCATAACGATTGTCTTGTTTGTTTTTCAAAAAGCTTTTCATCTCTAAATCTTTATGCAGGTTGTTTCTCAAACCCATTGAACATGGTGATCGGACGTCATCTCCCAATTTTGAATTCCCTGTATTCGAAGCGGACGAAGATGATGTTGAAGGGATTCCTGACGAGATTTCCCGACCTCTTGAGCAAGAAAAGAAGATCACTCAGCTGCATCTCGAGAATCAGCAGAACAGCCAACTGGGGCATCAAAAAAAAAGGGAGGGTGCAAAATCAAGAAAAGAAATCAATCAAAATCAAAAGAAATCAAAAGAAAGAAAAAGAAAGGAAAAAAAACAAAAGAGAAATAGCACCCTCAAAGTCCCAAGTTGACAGATGCTGAATTCGATCGAAAAGAAGAGATCAACTGCCATGTGTCATGGCCAGTCATATCAGCAGAGAGTGAAGAAAGCATTCGACAAGAAGATCAAGCCTCGTGTGTTCCGAGGGACCCTGTGCTCAAGAAAGTCTTGTCTTTCGTGCCCGATTCCAGGGGCAAGTGAACCCCAAGCTATGAAAGTCCATGTGTTGTCAAGAGAGCCTTTTCAGGCAGTGCTTTAACACTTACATCAATGGATGAAGAAGTTCACTCGTCCTGTGAATTCCAGATGCAGTCAAGAAATACTTCGCCTAAAACAAAACAAAAAAAGCAAAAGCTCGCTAAGTCGAACACCCCAAAGGGAGACTTAGGCAAAAAGGAGCGTCTCGGTGGATTGAAAACCCGAAAGGGCGATCCAGGCAAAAGTTAGAGACATTGAAAAAAGAATGTGCATCCCGCTAGATTGAACACCTCACACTGGGGCAATCTAGGCAAAAATTAGGGATTCGGCAAGTAACTACATCTTGACAAGACTGTGCCCTATATCTGTCATCCGTCAGGGATTCTCGACTCGTCGTCGACTGAAGCTTTGAATACATCGAAAATTCAGAATGGTAGAGGAAAGGTCATTATGTTCAATGTAGCCCTCTCCAATATATATCACCGATTTCAAACTTGTACAGATCTATGGAGTCTCGCCCTTTGCAGACTACCATTCCATCACATCAATTTGAGCTTTTCATCCAATTATTTGCACTCTTATTTGTTTCAACTCAACAAACGTTTTGCATGTTTTAATTGATAAAGTATCATTGTTTTCAAAATAAACAAATTTTTCAAAAAAATTGTTCTTAAACAAAGTGAACGTTCACAATGATGGAAGGATACTTAGGAGACCCACAGTGCTCTCCCGGGGGTGGTATGATTACCAACAGGTAAGACAATTGTTCGTATCCCGAGCATGACTGTATCTTCATCCCGCAGAACCTCGTATGGTCTCTCCTCAGTAAATTTGCACGACGCAGTGTTGTTTGAAGTTGTTCATCTTCATGTTCCCGGCAGTACAACATTCTTCCTCCAAATCCCTGTTAGCTCTATTGTGGGGCATCCCCAGTAGAGTGCTGTTTGAGCCCTATCGTGGGGCATCCCCAGCAAGTTTGCTGTTTCGGACATTATTGTGGGGCAGCCCCCCTAGCAGAGTGTTTACTGAAGACTTCAACTTTCGCCTCTCCAGCAGAGCAGTCTTCCTCTCTCCCCCAACATGGGTGTTTTTCTTTGAAGATTCAGTATCTGGTGGATCGACATCCCCGTAATCCGACATTCCCTTAGATAGATCCCCGAGTGGAGCGGGTCTCATAAAATACATCTCCAGCAGTGATTCTCCTACATATGGATTGGTTGGGTCGTCCCTAATGGAGTAGCATTTATTTCTCCAGCAGAGTTCATCCGACCAGTGGATTGGACGGGTTTCTGTAGTAGACTGATATCTGCATCCCCAGCTGAGTTGATTCTACCCATGGATCGCGTGGGTTATCCCTAGCAGAGTAACAGACATTCTCCAAAGCAGGGTTTATCCTATCTGAAGATTGGTTGAGTCTTCCTCCCAGTGAAGTCGCTTTACCATTCCCCAGCACAGTTCCTGGAATTCCCTGGTGTTGTCTCTGAAGGAGACGTGTGTTTATGCATTCATCATTTAGATAAGCATAGCATATTGCATCATTAGTGCATAGCATTTCCATGATCATGGGGCATTGTGTAAAGCAAGAAAAGACTCATGCATCAACATTGCAAGCATATCCATTAGCCCTAGGCCGTGGTGACCAGCCGAGATTGGGTTGTTGGAAAGAGTTTAGCATTGCGCCATCGGATCGGCTTCAGGATTGGGTTCATCAGCATGGTTGAGAGGTTGGTGTTTTCCCAATAAGTGATTCCTCAGTCGAGTGGGTATCCCCAGCAGTGTTACTCCCCAATTGTTAGCATCTTGCCAGCTTGGGTCTTTTTTCCTTAAGCAGATTTGGGTGTGTCTGATCTCTCCATGTAGAGTCTACCCCTTAAGCAGAAAGTGTCAATCTTTTCCTGCCATTTCCCCACTGAGATGTATCCTCGTGGATGACGGTTGCTTCCGTTCCCTCCCTACACGGGATGGGTTTTCCCTATTGAGTTCTTTCCTCATTAGGATGAGTCTTGATTCAGTCTGCCTTTTTGGATCGATCCTAAATTGGCTTCTTGTTGACTATCTCTTGTGCTGCCCTGGGGCATAAATGAATAGTCGCTCACTAACCGACACTCATTCATTTTATCCTCGGCGGAATTTGTTTGGCCTCTACCACCAAACCGGTAGCTGTAAGTCCTATCTTTGTGGTTTTCTACCCACTAGCTGGTAGTTGTAAAATCCCACTTTCCTCCCCTTGTTGGAATTAACCCTTTGTGCTCATCCCAATGATGACTGGTTACTTTTCCGTGGTTTTCTGCCTACAAACCGGTAGCTGTAAGTCCTATCTTTGTGGTTTTCTACCCACTAGCTGGTAGTTGTAAAATCCCACTTTCCTCCCCTTGTTGGAATTAACCCTTTGTGCTCATCCCGATGATGACTGGTTACTTTTCCGTGGTTTTCTGCCTACAAACCGGTAGATGTAATCCCCTCTTTGTGGTATTAATGGTCTTGTCCCCTTTGGATACTTGCTTTGATCAAGCAGTATTGTCCCCATTGGGTCTTCACTTTCTTTTTGGATACTTGCTCCAAGTTAGCAACTTTATCCTCTTTTGATTGGTCATCTTTTGCATACCTAGTCTGGTACCCAGATGCCTTTCTTTTCGGTCGATTATTCATTTAGCAACCCACAACCCGGTTATGGATAATCTTCCATGCGAGTGTATTATCTACGTTTTGACGGCTTTAGATAATATGTCTCATGTTTTTCCGGTATTCAGACCGAAGGAGTTTCCGACGATCAGGTCGATGTACTCATGGCACAAGGCCAATTTTCCGGTATTCAGACCGAAGGAGTTTCCGACGATCAGGTCGATGTACTCATGGCACAAGGCCAATTTTCCGGTATTCAGACCGAAGGAGTTTCCGACGATCAGGTCGATGTACTCATGGCACAAGGCCAATTTTCCGGTATTCAGACCGAAGGAGTTTCCGACGATCAGGTCGATGTACTCATGGCACAAGGCCAATTTACCGGTATTCAGACCGAAGAAGTATCCTCCTCTCCGTTGGTGTCGATAAACGTCGAGTTTTTCCCGATCATCCGTTGATGATTTGGTTGTGTTCACTCTCCACAGTAGAGTTTCCTCCTCTCCGTTGGTGTCGATAAACGTCGAGTTTTTCCCGATCATCCGTTGATGATTTGGTTGTGTTCACTCTCCCCAGTAGAGTTTTCTCCTCTCCGTTGGTGTCGATAAACGTCGAGTTTTTCCCGATCATCCGTTGATGATTTGGTTGTGTCCTCCTTCCCAAGTGAAGTGGTCTCCTCTCCGTTGGTGTCGATAAACGTCGAGTTTTTCCTATTCGTCCTATGACGTCTAGTTGTACCTGTCCCCATGTGGATTTACCTCTCCGTTGGTCTTGGTAAACGTTGAGTTTTTCCCATTTCGTCCGTTGACGTATGGTTGTATCCCTTCCGGTCATTCATTAATGTCTGGTTACCTCTCCGTTGGTCTTGGTAAACGTTGAGTTTTTCCCATTTCGTCCGTTGACGTATGGTTGTATCCCTTCCATTCATTCATTAATGTTTGGTTACCTCTCCGTTGGTCTTGGTAAACGTTGAGTTTTTCCCATTTCGTCCGTTGACGTATGGTTGTATCCCTTCCGGTCATTCATTAATGTCTGGTTACCTCTCCGTTGGTCTTGGTAAACGTCGAGTTTTTCCTAGTTGTCCGTTGGCATCTAGTTGTGATTTCTATTCCCATTCGTCATCGTTGTGATGTCTGGATGTGGCCATACCCTTTGAAAACCAAAAAACAAAACAAAATACCCAGTAATAAATATCAAATCCCAGTGGACGTTTCCGTTGGTGGATCCTGGCATTGTGCAAATTCTACGGTTCTTGGTATTCAATCCCTGTTTACCCTGAAAGTCTGACAGCCGTTGCTCTCATCCATTCGGGTTCCCAGCTGATTGAATAGGGGCAGCTGTAGCACCTCAAATTTGCACCTATCATTATGCATACATTTTCATATTAGGTCATAGCATATCATGGTCCATTGCATAGCATTTGCATTGTCCCCAGTTGCCTCAAGTGCAAGCCAATCAAGAAATTAGGTCAAACTGATCAGGAGATCAGTCAGTCAAGCAAGCAAGCACAATTCTCAAGGAGCCAAGGCCCTAGGGTTTGTCCAACAAGTTCATATGACTTGGAGGTCCATTTGAAGTGTTCAAGTCAAGGGTTGAAGGCTTGGAGGTCATCAGTTCATACACAGACAGTCAAAAACCCTAGAAAGTCAACTGTCAGTCAAAGCAGTGGATGGTGGCCATTCTTGTGGAATTTGGGCACCATGATCAATAATCAAGAGTTCATACAACTTGGGACATCATTTGAAGTCAAGTTCTCAAGGAATTAGGGTTTGGAATTCATCAGAAGATGCACAGTCAGTCAAAAACCCTAAAAGTCAACTGTTGGTCAACTGTCCATTTAATCAGTGATTTGATGATTGGAATTGGTTTGTGAGAGCTCATTCATGTCCAAATAGTCCTCATGTATCATGTCAAACACCATCATGGAAGAATTTGAAGCCAGAGCAGAAATTTCCAAAAATGGAAACTGGACCTGTAACTGAAACTTACCAAAAATGGAAAGTCTTGATCCTCAAAATTACATCATGATACAAGCTTCAAATGAATTTTTGCCCAACATGAAAGTTGAAGATCTTGTTCTCCCATTTCCAAAAAGTCCAAGAAATCTTAATTCCCATGTGTGGTTGGCAAGTTATGATCGAATCGATTTCAGAAAATCTTGAACTTCAAAAGGCCATATCTCTCAAACCATTTGGCCAATTTTGGTGGGGTTTTTTCCTACAAGTCACATTTGATCCCCTCTTTCCAAAAATATAAATTTCATGATCCAAAATTTCACCAATCAAAATGGCATTTTTTGACTTATCTCATTTAAATGCAAGTTTGACCAAGGGTTGACTTTTTGATATGATCATTTTTTTTCCACTTGGCCAATTGAAATAGCTCAGAAATATCATTTAAAATGTGTTTGCCAAGTCAAATTATGCAGTACACATGTATCCATGCTAGCTTGCTTGGAATGTGGCCAAGAGTACACTTTCACCATGTCCATGGACCATACCTTGTTTTGTACTCTTAAGACAGAAAATTAAGAGATCATTTGCTGTCATTAAAACCTCATTTAGCAGCCTAAAACCAACAGAAGAGCCATCCCTTGCTTGCTTGAATTGAGGAGGAAAGTACATGTTTGCACCACCACATCTCACAAACCATGCTTTGTACCATGACAGCAGAATCATCATCATTTTCTGTCATGGCCAGCCCCTAATAGCAGACCAAAGACATGGCAGCAAAAAAGGACTCATCCTAAAAAATTTCATGGACCTTGCTTTGGCATTTTGAGAAAAGGCTGTCAAAAAAACTCCAAGGTTACAAGGCTTGGCATGACCACAAAAAGCAACAGCCAACAGCAGAGTAGATCTCCTTATTTTTTCTGTCATGCTAAACACTAATAGCAAGAACAAACCAACTTCATTCATTAAAACATCATCTTGAATGCATTTCTAAAACCATGTCCAAAAACACCAAAGAGCCAAACCCTGCCATACCATAGAGCAACATCCAACAGCAGGTACACCCTCATTTTCTGTCAAAAATGAAAACTCCTAACTAGCATCCTTAAGACACATTTGCATAAAAAATCACATCTTGCATATTCCAATTTTCTGTCCAAACTTCCAATGAACAAACCCTGGCCTTGCTTGTAACAAGAATCAAACCTCATTTTCCTGTCATGAGGAACCAACAGCAGACCAACAAACTTCATACATGCTAAAAAACTCATCTTTTGTGCATTTATGATTTTCTGTCCAAACATTGGCAAAAAGACAAGACCTGGCTTTGCTTGATGCAGAATTTTCCATCCTTTTTCTGTCATGAACAAACACTACTTGCAGCCATCACACAACCAATTTTACTCATTCATTCATGCTCACTCTTGGCCATTTTCTAAAAAGGCTTCCAAAAACCTCAAGTAACCTAACCTGGCCTTGCTTGAGACAATATCAAACACCATTCCATCATTTTGAAACCATCAAACACATTTTGACAGCATACAAACCTTGGTCCTCTCATTGGCTCAAAAACTTCATTTGGTGCATTTGTCATTTTCTGTCCAGAACTTCCAAAAACCTAGCCTTGCACTGTATTTTTTCACCCTCCATTCATCACTTTGGAACCCTGCTAGCACCATCTAACACAGCCAAAAAACCATGGTTCACTCATTCAAAAAAACATCACCTTGCTTGGCATTTTCACAAGATTAAAAATTCTGTCCAAAAGAAACTCCAGAAAACTGAGCCTTGCATTGTATTTTCACCATCCACTCATCACTTTGAAGCAGCTAGTAGCCATCAAAAACACATTTGCATAACAGAAATCCAACTCATGCTGAAAACTTCATTTGGCATTTTCTTCCAAAACAGTCCAAAACTTCCAATGAGCCTGGCCATGGATTTGTTTCACCAACACAGCAGATATCATGATCATTTTCTGTCATGTTGAACATTAATAGCAGACACAAACCACCCTCATTCATCTTCTAAAAACTCATTCTTGGCATTTTCAAAAAACTGTTCAGAAAACTCCAAGGAGACTAAACCTGGCTTTGCTTGAAACTACACCCAAACATCATGTTGAAACACAACTAGCAGCAAAAAAAAACACATAGCAACACAGAAATCCCTCATTCTAAAAAACTGCATTTTTCACATTTTTCAAAAACCTGTCCAACACTTCCTAAAAGAACAAAACTTGGCCTTGCATAAAACATCATCAAAACAACATGGTGGACCTGTTGCAGCCACTTTCCTTCATCTGTAAAGCCTCACAACACTGCTGTTTTCAAGAGATCATGGCCATGGCAGAGTTTGTTTAAAGTCTTTCCAAGCTGTTGCAAGCCAAACCATCTTCACCAACCATCATTTGAAGGACAATAGTGCATCTGTTTCAGGCTAAGAGGACCAAAACCACACTGTTTCTCATTCTGCTTCAAAAATAGGTAAGATTTCGACCCTCTCTATTTCAAAAACCATGAGATGTTTCTGGTAGGTCTCTCCATGCTGAGTCTCGTGATGTATTTATTTTTGAAAATGGTTAGATATTTTTAAAGTTATGTTGTTTTGAAGTTTTGATGATAAAACTTCTTTGGCTCGGTTCATGATGTATACAATGTTTTGATGAAAAATGATGATGGATTCTTGTTTGCCTTGCCGTGCTGATCATGTCTGTATATTTAATTGCTATTTCTGGAAAAAATTTGTGAATCACGGTTGGGAAGGTGATGGATGTATGCACTGTTTGCAAAAACCCTAAAACCATGTTTTCCAGATTTTTTGTCTGCTTGCTTCACGTGCTGCATGATGCTAGTGGCCCAGGAGCCAATCATTTTATTTCGTTTTCTGGCCCTAAACGACGTCGTTTTATTTAGTGGCGCAAATAATTACAAAAATGCCATTCGTGGCATGTGACACATTGAAACAAGTTATTCCTTTTCCAATTATTTCACTTTGATTCATCCATCTTACAAAAATCACAAATGATTCAATTTTAATCCAAAAATCATGGGATTTTTTGCATTGCCTTCCCCATGATCCCTAGTTTTTTATCATTATTTTTCCAGAATTTTTGGATGGTTGGTTTTTAAATGGTGCTAGGGTTTGTGACATGTATGCACATTTTGTACACTTTGCCAAAACATTTGTGAAATGATGAGAATGTATCCAATGGCTCCCAAATTTTTTGTGCTTAAACTAGACAGACTCATGGTGATTTTGGTGTAGAGTTTGTGAATTTATCATTTGTGGTTTGTGAGTTATGATTTTTTGAATTAGGGTGTGACAATTTGTGTCACACCATTGATGTCCAACTTCATGATTTTCATTACCATGCTTCTTGACCTCAAATTGATCCAATTTTTTGCATGAACCTACTCTTGTATGTCTAGTTTACATGTGAATTTTCTTGGAATTATTTGTGGCATTTCCTAATTGTTTGGGATTTTCTCCCCTTTCCTAGTCAATTGTTGACTTTGTGTGACACATGTCCCCATTTCATTTGTGAAATTCTCATACTTTATTAGATGGACATGAAATTTGACATGAGATAACTAGACATCCTCATCTTTGCCATGGTTTTAGTCCCATTCATTTATCATACACCATCTCTGATTTATGATTTTTCTAAGCTGATGCATGTTTGGTTGACTTCTTTGAGCATGTTCAAAATTGCTTTGACTTTCTGATTTTCATTGACTGCCTTCCACTTGTCCAAATGGGATGAAATTTGACATGCTTACCATGATATGTGTTAGGATTGATCATGATTTATTTGGTGATTTTTGGAAATGTTTAAGATTGCTTTTGAGTTAAGTCTTGCTGTTGACTTCTATGAGCTTCTGTTTGCCATACTTTGACCTAAATGGTTCATAAAATGATGATGATGATTGATATGAATGTGAACCCAATTGGTTGTGTTTCTTAATGGTTTGAACATGATTTTGGACACTCATCCTTTGCTGTTTTGACTTTTTCATTCTCTTTTGACCCTAGGCTTGTCCTAGTGGTCCTGTTACTCACCTTTGAGCTTGTGTTTTCAGGTTAAGCAACAATTGACCATTTAGACCAATTCTTTTGATTGAGCTTGCCTAAATATCATTGTCTAACATGTTTTGTTTTGTAGGTGGCTTGGCTCACATGCCTTAAGCCTTGTGCCTTGCACATCCATGTGCCCCTAATTGACTGTTGGTGTCTGTTTCTGTTTGTTTTGTTTGAAGTTGCATACTAACATCTGCTTGACTGTTTCAGGTGCTTTAGTTGCTTAGTTCCTTGTGAACTTTTTGCTTTGCTTTGCTTGTAAGCAATTTGCATTGAGGTATGTCTCTTTTACTTCATGTAGTCTGGAAGACCTGGCCTGTTACTTGGCCAGGCAACTGTCTGAAGTCCTCCTTAAGAGGCAATGTTTGTGATTGTTTAATTTTGTCCTTGCATAGAGTCAAAGACCTCCTAAGTGAAGAGGCAATTGGTGGAAGGTAGGGATATGCAATCTATCCCCCACTATTCAGTGTGTCATCTGCTTTGCTCACACCACTGTGTCGATGCATTGCAGATACAAACCCAAGATCTTGTACAATTGTACAGTTGAGTCAGTTTTAAATGTGTAAAAGGGTTCCCACTTTCTGAACCCACACATTCATGTCTTAAGCTCTCCCAGGCCATGGATAAGAGCTGTGAAGTCTTACCTTCACTCACCTTTCATCTGCTTCACCTTAGCCCCGCAATGGCAAGGTTAAGAGCAACATTTACCCAGTTCCAGTTGGCCTCAGTGCCTAACCCTTGTGTGAGCCTCTTGTGTGCATATAGTGTGTGCTACTTGTGCTTGTGTTTGTTTGACTTGCTTCCTGTGCAAGTTAGGATTGTTTGACTTGCTTCCTGTGCAAGTTAAGTGTGTGTGGCTTGCTTCCTGTGCAAGTCATGTTTAGGATAGGCTGGCTCCTTGTGCCAGTTAGCTAGAAACCTTAACTTAGGGATGATTTGCATGATAACATCTAGGCTCGAGTCGTAGTCTCCCTAGTTGTGTCTCCCTCTGTTATCTGGTTAGGCTAGTCCTTTATCCCTCTGTAGGGGAACTACATCGCCCTGATCTTCATACCAGATGAAGTATGTAGGCAGGAGATTGAGCTGATCTCTCCGGGCGCCCTTTTTCCTTTTTGTGTGTGTTGTTTGACATTTGCTAGGCTCGAGTGCCTGACTCCTTAGCATTTTGTTGTTTGTTTGTTTGAGTGTGTGCTTGACAGTTATAGGCTCGAGTCCCCGACTCCCTATCAACTTGTTGTGTTGTTGTGTGCTTGGAAGCTGATGTAAGTCCATCGAGTGGCATTTGGGTTCCAGTGTGCGTGTGTTTGGTTCGGATGCTGATGTAAGTCCAGCAATTGGCATTCAGGCTCCATGTTTGCCTTCTTGTGTGTGTTTAGGTTCGGATGCTGACATAAGTCCAGTGATTGGCAGTCGGGCTCCACGTTTGCCTATTTGTGTTTGTTTGTGTGCGTGTCAGCCGAGCTACGAATGCTCTGATTCTTCTCTCGTCCGAGAAGATACGTATGCATAGGATGCGATATCCTAGCGAGCATGTGTCGTTTCCCCAGTCCGAACTACTTGGACTCTGATGTCTATGCCTGATAGACTAAGTAGGCCCAGGATGCGACATCCTGCCGAGTTCAGTTTCAGTCAGTCTCTTTCGTTTCTTTCAGCCAGTGTGTGTGAGTATTTGAGCAGTGTTTAGCAACCAATTTTCCTTTCTAGTGTGCGTGGATCCCGTCGAGTACGACGGATGCGTAGGGGTGCTAATACCTTCCCTTCGCATAACCGACTCCCGAACCCATTCTCTTTGGTCGCGAGACCATGTTCTTTCCCAGGTTTACTCTGAGCGTTTCCTTTCCCTCTTTTGGGATAAATAACGCACGGTGGCGGCTCTGTTGTTCTTGTTTTCCCGTCGGTTTTTCGCGTGATGCGACAGGGTCCTACAGCCAAGTTAGTGAAACATAAAGGTGTACATAAAAAATTACAAGTACTCTTGTAAACCCTAGCACTCTAAAATCTTCAATGGTAATGCTTGATTTCAAATGTGGGTTTGAGCTCCTTATATAGCAAAATAACTCTAGGCTTTTTCCTTGTGGTCTACAATTATTTTTTTCCATAATCTTTGCACAATGTGTTAGTTATTTGATTTGCTCCTGAAATATCTCCAACAAAAAGATTGATTTGGTTTATTACAAATTCAAATTTAAATCTCTTTTAAATATGATTTGATCTTCACAGTTGTCCAAAAAATCATATAATCATATTGCTAAACCAATAGGAATAAACAACAACTGAATATTCTAAAAAGATTCTATTAAAACATAGCAATCTTGCGCCTGTTGCACAAGGCCCATATGTCATACCAACATGCTAAAGCATTGCGCCAAACACGTGTCCCCTTTTAAGTTTCATACAACTTTAGCATGCTATATCAATCTTGAATACTTGGATACTTCTCCAAGGTGTTGTTTTGATAAATGCAGTCAATCCAAAGGACCAATCCACTAAGAACAACAAATGTGACTTTGATACCTAAACAACATGGAATAGGTTTTATTGAGCAATATAAACCTCTTGCACTTACAAAATTTCAATTCAAAATCATCACTAAGATCATTGCAGACAGATTGGAAATCTTGGATCCTTAAATTAATCCAGAATATTGAAGATGTTTCATTAGAGGTAGAAATATTTATGAGTGCATTATGATTACTTCATAAGCCATTAATACTTTAGATTGACAATATCTTATTACATTTTTTTTCTTCAATTTGTCTTTGATCAAAAGTTTGGTGATTGGATTCTTACCATTATCCACTTATCCAAACTGTCAATTATGATAAAAAGGGAAATTATATGATTTTTCTTGCTCTATATGAGTGAGGCAAAAAGATTTTATGTCTCTCTTGATATTTTGCATTACTGAAGAGACATTTAGTAGGCAATTATGTAGTTTGATCAGGGTAAGTTGTCATGCATATCAGCTGGTAAGACAATCATTCCTAGCCAAACTTTTTTTTATAGAGATCTTATGATATTATGTAGAGATACCAGGAAAAATGCCCAAGTCATTAACCATTTCTTTCCAAAATATGGCTAGAACTCTATTCAACATACCAATCCAACTAAGTGTAATATTTATGGTGGATGTACTCAGGGACAGAGCTAGAAATTTTGAGTAGTGGGGTAAAAATTTTCTTTGTGAAAAAATAATTTCTTTTGGTTGACAATAACCCTTTTGCAAATAATATCTTCTAATTTCATCTTTATCACTTGGTTGACAATCTGACATTTTTGGCCTTAAACCAGGATCGTTAGGAAGTTTTTCCAATTCAAACTCCAAAAACCTTTTTTTTCTTCATGGGAGGACCTAGTTTGGAGCTTCGACGTTCATTAGGTGTTTGAGGATTAGGTGTTGATGATTGCTCCGTTGATTTTCTTTTGAAATATTTTTCCATTGCTTATGTCATACGGTGAACTGACTTGGGGTGTTTTGCTTTTTATCGCAATATCGCGGATAGCAAGAGTCGCCACCGACTTTTCTTTTATCCAATAAGGAAAGGTGGAAAAGAACAGGAAAGACCTCAATAGATTTTGGGTTCGGGAGGTACATTATACAAAGGGAAGGTGTTAGCACCCTTTGTATCCATGGTTATCCATGGGCTCTTAATTGCTGGATCACTTATATTTTTGTCTGAAAAGTGTTCGTGAATTGTTTAAAAAATGTTTCGAAAAGAGAGTTTAACTTTGTAATGATTCTCGTATGAATGTATACAAAGTATTTATCTCGTTTGATTTTGAAAACGGTTTAGAAAAATGTAACTTGGTAATGATTCTAGTATGAATGTATACCAAGTGGTGATTTTCTAGGATTTGCAAAGTGTGAGGGGTGGGAAATGTTTTAGGTTATGATCCAGCAATTGAGAGTTATACCTTCCTAAGGTCGTTATGAACGTTTCCTATCCTTATGAGGGTAAAACTGTCCTTACTATTGAGAAGTAAGTAGTTTTATCCTTTGGATGTAAAAGGGTCATTGTAGGGTCATCGATCGGTCATTGAAGGCAACAGTTGTAAGGATACCTTAGCATTCGAAGGGACGATCATCATTTAACCGTAGGCTACACCGAAGGGTCATCGAGGGGCAAAATCGTATTTTCGAAGGCAACATCCGAGGGACCATGATTTATTTTATGATGATTTAACCGAAGGGTCTTTGCTAAGTGTATCCCTACATTCGCGGGACACGACCATAATACCGTAGTCGTAGGGTAACAAAGAGAGGTCTGAGATCATTTATTTCAAGACAAGATTTTACAATTAATTAGGTAGCCGTCATCAAGTAGGTAATTAGGTTCATATTAAAACCAATACATTAAGAACAATTAAGCCATTAGGGTGGATCTTTGCCATAAAATTAATACATTAAAACCAATTGAATAATTCAGATTGAATCTCCATAAGGGTATCCCACCCATAAGGTGGAATGCCTAGCCGGCCATTTCCTTGGAAACATGTAAACCTTTACACAATTCAACACACGGATTAGAGCATTGAGATAAAATATAATTGAAAGTTGCACCACAACAATCATGAACTCAAATCAAATGATGCAAAATTATAATAACATAAGATAGAACAGCAAAAAATTGAAACAGCCACTGTCCCATTCGCCCCTGCTTCGCCTGGCGAAGGCCTAGCGAGTACTCGCTACTGGCTCGCTTAGCGATGTGCTAGCGAGCGACTGCTGGTTTTTGAATATGATATCAGTACAATCTCAACCAATTTTATGCCTTATGGATCTCATTACTGCAATTATATGATTAATCATTTAAGGTATGCATGGTATATACTAACGTTCACATGCCAAGCTTAAGGTATTTCATAAATCTAATCATAAAGTCATATGCAAATTAAGAACATAAAACAATGATAGCAATGTAAACCTGTTAGCCGCTGAGTTGTGACTTCGGATCAGCAAATCGGATTGAATTGGGCAGAGGTAGAACTTGGTGCCGCCGAGTTCCTTCAAGGTTTGCCTCCAATGAGTATCAGGGTTTGCTTGCTAGGGCTCTTCTTTTCGCCTTCGTTTCCGTCTCCGTTTTTCTTCTTCGTCTGTTCTCCCCTGTCCCCCTTTCGTGACTGAAGCTTGGCTATTTATAATGCTCTTGTTGTGACCTAATGGGCTCAGAATGAAGCCCAGAAATTCTGACATTCGCAAGCTTCGCTAGGCGAAGGAGTTGCTCGCCTAGCGAGCAAGCTATTTTGGGCTTTTACTGGATCTGGTGCTTCGCTGGGGCGAGTGTCATAACGAGGGGTTCGCTAGGCGAAGGAATTGCTCGCCTAGCGAGCAGGCCAGTTTGGGCCATTTTCTGGATTGGGCCTATTGTGAGTTGGGCTTTCGTCCCTTGAAGACTAGTGCCTTGCAGAATAAGTCGGAGTATCTTGAAAAATGTTTTATAAGATTAGTGGGCGAATTTTGGGGTATGACAGCTGCCCCTGTTCAATATTCTTGAACCGAGAGAGTTAGGATGGTAAGTATGACATTCGTGGTCTGGAGGTGGAAGATTATTGAACACTAGAATGCCCCAAAAATTGGCATTTGTCAATTAGTCTTGGTGGAGATGGGCTTAAAGATGCCATCCAGGAAGTTTGATGATGAGAGCTTCAGAGTGCGTCGTACATTAGACGATATCTGAAGACATGGATGTCATACCGGGTCGTACGTTAGACCGTATAGTGGGTCGCCTATTAGGCTGTCGACTTCGCGGGGGAGTTAGAATGGGTCATACGCCGCTGGGGATAACAGATCAGAATGGATCATACGTAGATCGTATCTGAGTTGCAGAATGGGCCGTCTGTTAGGTTGTATCTGACGAAAAGTAGTCGTACGCTAGACTACACCTCGGGATGTACCGTACGCTAGGTAGTATCTGAGGAATGAAGATCCGAATGGGTCGTACGCTAGACCGTATTGTTGGAGGAGTAATATGTTGTGCCGAATCAAAATGAGATAAGAATCCGAATGAGTCATACACTGCTGGGGATAAAGGATCAGAATGGATCGTACGCTAGATCGTATCTGAGTTGCGGAACGAGCCGTCCGTTAGGCTGTATCGTTACTGGGGGTGAAGGATCAGAATGGATTTTATGCTAGATCGTATCTGAGTTGTAGACTGAGCCGTCCGTTAGGCTGTACCTGATGATGAAGGGGGTAGTCATACGCCAGACTACACTTCAGAATGTACCGTACGCTAGGTAGCATTTGAGGCCTTGAAGGTCCAAATGGGTCGTATGCTAGACCGTATTGGAGTTGTTGAAGGTCGGAATGGATCGTACGTTAGATCGCATCTGAGTTGAAAGAGTCATATGTTGAGCTGAATCAGAATGAACCGTACGCTAGGCTATATCTGATAGTATTTGTATATGTTATATTTGCAATAAATGTCTGGGATGGGCTTATAGATGCCATCGTTAGGAGGATGTCAGAATGAATGTTGACATGGAGTATATCTGAAAGATGTAGTTGAATCCTGAACGTAATTGATGAGGATGTTCGTCTGAATGGACCTTTGTTTTGACTGTATCAGGGGAATGATTAACCTGAAAAATAAAGTTAGCTTCATGCCATGTCATGATGCATGAGATGTTTTATGCCTTCGAAAATAACTGCGAACGATGTATGCATGCGTATGCTGTGACATGATGTAATGAATGAATTATGCATCTGAAAAGTTCTTCCAGAGGACTCTACTAGGGAAAACAAATCTCAATCTTCTGGTTGGGAGATACTGGTATCGATGACCCTTTCTTAGCCGGGGATGCTTGATTTCTGTCTGATGGTAGAAATGTTCAACAGAAGCCTGGCTGGGGGTGGAAGAGATGACCCATTTGTCTAGTAATGCCACTCTCTTCTGGGAATGACTGGCTTTGCTGATAGGATTAGCAACGGATTCATTGGAAAGCATGATTAGACCTTCTCCTCGATCCTGAAGTCTAGTAGTAATTGTAACACCCTTCTAAAATACCCCAAAATTAATTAAAATAATAAACATATAATCAGAGTAATAGTGCACCAAGGGTGTCACACAAACATTCCACACCATTTAAACAATATAACAATCATGCTCTTTTATTTAATTTAAATATAAAGTATTTGCACAATTACGCAGCGGATAGAGATCAACTCAATCATGCAAAACATGTAACATCACATGTAATTTAGTTCAACCACAACAACAATAATAATCAAAGTGTTCCCGCCCGATGTTACATCTATCAGAGCATGACCCACTAGGGAGACTACACTAGACTCCAAGCATTTGCTTCTACTCAACTCATTTCTCGTTACCTGAAAAATAGTTGTAAGGGTGAGTTCCTCAATCAATATAATAAGCATTATAAAACAACATGTAATGCCAAGTAATTAACACATCAATCACCCTAATTGCAATACACATTCAGTAATAGCTCATTGGCTTAAACATCATACTCAACATCAATATACAATACCAGTATAATCTCAAATCATACTTAACAACAACACAACACACGTATAATATTGGAACACATCCATTCATATTATACGCCATACATATTTTTATGCAATGAGACTCTACACATGCGGTACCGACTATTCTCGAACATATAGTTCAAGCTCACCGATCCCTCCAGATACGGCTACTAAGCTCACTAGTCCCACTCATTTGAGACCTAGTGACTCACTCACTAATTCCTCACCATGGGAATTAGCTACAGCCCCGAAGGCTAGACTATGCACACTAATCATCTAGTATGCAAACATCAACAACAAACCCACAATGGTTCACTCACTAATTCCTCACTATGGGAATTAGCTACAGCCCCGAGGCTATGCCATGCATGCTAATCATCTAGCAATGCAACATCAACAATAATTCAAAAATAAACATATGCTCACACTCTGAGCCATACAACAGTCCATTCACACATACATGCATAATGTATACATTCACAGCATCATGTACATCATTATACGTCATCAATCTTTCATCACATAAGCATGTCAGATTATGCCAAACAACCACCACAATATTAGTACATTTCAATATTGCATATACTGCTCAAAACAGCGGGAATTTATCCCTATTACCCCATAGGTAACATAGGCCAACCCTCAATTAGGTACACCACATTTAAAAACAATAATTTTTCACTCTGCAACAGTGTTAACCGGTTAACGCCCTGGGTTAACCGGTTAACGCAGGCAAAACTCACTTTCTGGCAAAACGCAACAGTGTTAACCGGTTAACGCCCTGGGTTAACCGGTTAACGCAGGCAAAACTCAATATTTTCACATTTCAATACAGTGTTAACCGGTTAACACCCTGGGTTAACTGGTTAACGCAGACCAAACAACAATTCCTGCGCTAACACACGGCAGAATGCAGAATTCCGCCGTTGGAAGACTTCCGGACCTCCGATTCCGATTCCGTAAACAGCTATACGATCGGGAAAACATTACTCGCACAAATACCGATTTAATTTCAACTTTCAACACAGTTCATCCAACAACATTTCAACATTTACAAATCCCAATTAGGGTCAAATTAACGGCTTATCACTACCCATGACATATTATCCCAAAATACCCATTAATCGACGATAAACCCCCCTTACCTTAACAATCCGGCGAATCTTTGAGCTTCAAGCCTTTCCGTTCTTCAACCTTTGCTCTTCAGCTCCTTTCTCCTCTTCTCTGCCCTTTTCCCTTTTCACGATTTCTCTGTTTTCACGTGAAAATGTTTTTACTCCCCCTGGACTTTTTCCTTAATTCCAACTTATATATATTTTCCAAATAATAATTATTATTCCAAAATAATAATAATTCAAAAAAATAATAATAATAATAAAATTTCCAATTATTTAATTAAATTAATAATTAAATTATTAACTCAATTCAAATAATTATTTTATTATTATCGGGGTGTTACAACTCTCCCCCACTAAAAGAGTTTTCGTCCTCGAAAACATACCTCAAGCGAACAACTCTGGATAAGATTCCTTCATCTTACTCTCCAGTTCCCAAGTCACGTTGCCACCTGCTGGCCCCCCCCAAGCTACCTTCACCAAGGCAATCTCTTTACCCCGCAACTGCTTCAACTCTCGATCCTCGATCCTCATAGGTGATGTTTCAACAGTCAGGTTATCTCTCACCTGTACATCATCTATTTGGACTACATGCGACGGATCATGAATGTACCTCCTCAACTGAGACACATGAAAAACTTCATGCAAATTCGCAAGCGACGGCGGTAAGGCGATACGATAGGCTACTTCTCCTATCCTCTCCAAAATCTGATAAGGACCAATAAATCGAGGTGTCAACTTCTTCGACTTCAAGGCTCGACCAACACCAGTTATCGGAATAACACGAAGAAACACATGATCTCCCTCTTGGAACTCAAGTGACTTCCTCCTCTTGTCATGATAACTCTTCTGACGACTCTGAGCAATTCTCATCTTCTCCTGAATCATCTTAATCTTTTCCGTAGTTTGTTGAACAATCTCCGGTCCAACCACAGCACTCTCACCGGACTCATACCAACATAAAGGTGTCCGACTTCTCCTACCATACAAAGCTTCAAACGGTGCCATACCAATGCTCGAATGAAAACTATTGTTGTAGGTGAACTCAATCAAAGGCAAATAACAATCCCAAGCACCTCCTTTTTCTAAAACACAAGCTCTCAAAAGATCCTCCAGTGACTGAATCGTCCTCTCAGTCTGACCATCAGTCTGCGGGTGATATGCAGAACTCAATCTCAGTTTAGTTCCCAAAGCCTTCTGCAAACCTTCCCAGAACTTCGATGTAAATCTAGGATCTCTGTCCGAAACAATACTAGACGGAATACCATGCAAACTTACAATCTTCTCAATATACAACTCGGCTAATCTCTCTAACGGATAATCCATTCTGATCGGAATGAAATGAGCCGATTTTGTCAACCTGTCAACAATCACCCAAATAGCTTCAAAATTCCTACTTGTCCTCGGTAAACCCGAAACAAAATCCATACTAATACTATCCCACTTCCACTCTGGAATAGCCAACGGTTGCATTAGTCCAGACGGCTTCTGATGCTCAATCTTTGACTTCTGACAAGTCAAACAAGAATAAACAAAACTCGCAATTTCTCTTTTCATTCCCGGCCACCAAAATAACTTCTTCAAATCATGATACATCTTCGTAGCTCCAGGATGAATACTTAAGCCACTACGATGTCCCTCCTCAAGAATACTCTTCTTAAGCTCAATAACATTCGGAATACACACCCGACTACCAAATTTCAAAACACCATTCTCATCAACTCTGAATTCACCACCTCGACCTTGATTCACTAAAGTCAACTTATCAACCAAATGCATATCGGATTTCTGACCCTCTCTGATCTCCTCCAGAATACCACTCGTTAACTTCAACATTCCCAATTTAACACTGTTGTGAGTACTCTCACACACCAAACTCAAGTCTCTAAACTGCTCAATTAAATCCAATTCCTTAACCATTAACATAGACATATGTAATGATTTCCGACTCAATGCATCAGCCACTACATTTGCTTTACCCGGATGGTAATTCAACCCAAAATCATAATCCTTCAGAAACTCTAACCATCTCCTCTGTCTCATATTCAGCTCTTTCTGATCAAACAAATACTTTAAACTCTTATGGTCACTGAAAACCTCAAATCTTGATCCATACAAGTAATGCCTCCACAACTTCAAAACAAACACTACAGCTGCCAACTCTAAATCGTGCGTCGGATAGTTCCTTTCATGAACCCTCAGCTGTCTCGAAGCATAAGCTATAACCTGCTTATTCTGCATCAACACACCACCCAAACCCAACAATGAAGCATCACAGTAAACTTCAAATGGTTCCGACGAACTCGGTAACGTCAAAATAGGAGCAGTAGTCAACCTTCTCTTTAACTCTTGGAAACCTTCTTCACATTTTGAGTCCCAAACAAACGCTTGCCCCTTTCTAGTCAACATCGTCAACGGTAACGCCAACTTAGAAAATCCCTCAATGAACTTCCTATAATAACCAGCCAAACCAAGGAAACTTCGAATCTCAGCAACAGACTTCGGAGCTTCCCACTTAGATACCGCTTCTATCTTAGAAGGATCAACAGCAACACCACCTCTTGAAATCACATGACCAAGAAAATTAACTTCTTCTAACCAAAATTCACACTTAGACAGTTTAGCAAATAACTGCTTTTCTCGCAGCACTCCTAAAACCATTCAAAAATGCTCAGCATGCTCTTCTTCAGATTTCGAATACACCAAAATGTCATCGATAAACACCACAACAAACTGATCCAAGTACGGATGGAAAATCCTATTCATGTACTCCATAAATACTCCAGGCGCATTAGTCACACCAAAAGGCATTACAGAATACTCATAATGTCCATACCTCGTTCTGAAAGCAGTCTTCTGAATATCCTCAGTTTTCACACGTATCTGATGATACCCAGATCTCAAATCTATCTTGCTGAACACACTCGCACCAACCAACTGATCCATCAAATCATCAATCCTCGGCAAAGGATACCGATTCTTGATCGTCACTTTATTCAGTTGTCTGTAGTCCACACACAACCTCATAGTACCTTCCTTCTTCTTAACCAACAACACTGGTGCACCCCACGGTGACACACTTGGACGAATAAACTTCTTATCCAACAAATCTTCCAACTGACTTTTCAATTCAGCTAACTCAACAGCAGACATACGGTACGGAGCCATCGATATCGGTCTAGTACCAGGTACCAATTCAATCGAGAACTCAACTTCACGCTCTGGCGGTAACTCATTCACTTCTTCCGGAAACACATCAGGAAAATCACACACCACTGCTAGATCACGAATCACTAGTTTATCTTTAGCCTCTAAAGTTGCCAACAGCATAAACAACTCTGCCCCATCTGCCACTTCCTCATTCACCTGCCTGGCTGATAGAAACAGACTCTGCCCTTCCTCAGTCTCAGGAAATATCACCGTCTTATCAAAACAGTTGATATAAACTCGGTTAAACACCAACCAGTTCATACCCAAGATAACGTCAATCTGCACTAATGGAAGACACACAAGGTCTATCCCAAAATCTCTACCAAAAATATTCAAAGGACAACTCAAACAAACCGAAGTAGTAGTCACTGAACCCTTTGCAGGAGTATCAATCACCATACTTCCACGCATCTCAGATATCTCTAACTTAAGCTTCACAGCACAATCCACAGATATAAAAGAATGAGTAGCACCTGTGTCAATAATAGCTATAAGAGGAAAGCCATTAATATAACACGTACCTCTGATCAAACGATCATCTGCAGAAGTCTCAGAACCTGATAGAGCAAAAACCTTGCCTCCTGACTGATTCTCCTTCTTCGGCTTAGGACACTGGGGACTGATATGACCCAACTCTCCACAGTTGAAACAAGTTACAGTCTTCAATCGGCACTCTGCAGCCAAGTGACCACCCTTCCCACACTTGAAACACTTCATCTCAGCACTGGTACACTCATGAACACGATGTCCAGCCCGACCACATCTATAACACTTAGCAGGAGCACTAGAGTCTCCCCCACTAGGCCTCTTCATCCCACTCTGCTTCTGAAAACCTTTGCCAGCTGCATACGGTTTTCCACGATCCATCTGATTCTTACCCTTCCTATCAACCCTCTGCTGATAGCTCTCTGCTCTAGCCTTGGAATCCTGTTCAAAAATTCTGCAACAGTCAACCAAGTCAGAAAACACCCTGATCCTCTGATATCCAATAGCTTGTTTGATCTCAGGACGTAACCCGTTCTCAAACTTCACACATTTCGAAAATTCTCCAGCAGCCTCATTATAGGGAGTATAGTACTTCGACAGCTCGGTGAACTTCGCAGCATACTCAGTAACCGACCTGTTACCCTGCTTCAATTCCAAAAACTCTATCTCTTTCTTTCCTCTGACATCTTCTGGAAAATACTTTCTCAGGAACCTTTCCCTGAACACAGCCCAAGTGATCTCAGTATTCCCAGCAGATTCCAACTCAGTGCGGGTAGCAACCCACCAATCATCAGCTTCCTCTGACAGCATATGTGTACCGAACCTGACCTTCTGGTTATCAGCACACTCAGTTACTCTGAAGATCCTCTCGATCTCCTTCAACCACTTCTGAGCACCATCTGGATCGTATGCTCCCTTGAACATTGGAGGATTGTTCTTCTGGAACTCACTCAGTTGACGAGCAGCTCCCATTCCTACAACATTTGGATTCCCTCCAAGTACTCCAGCCAGCATACCCAGAGCCTCAGCAATCGCAGCATCATCTCTACCTCTTCCAGCCATCTCTATTCTGAAAACCCAACAAACCAAAACAATAAGTACTGATAGGGTTACACAACACCTATCCCGTACAGGGGAAACAGAATAATTACGACTCGACTCGACCGACTATGCTCTGATACCACTAATGTAACACCCTTCTAAAATACCCCAAAATTAATTAAAATAATAAACATATAATCAGAGTAATAGTGCACCAAGGGTGTCACACAAACATTCCACACCATTTAAACAATATAACAATCATGCTCTTTTATTTAATTTAAATATAAAGTATTTGCACAATTACGCAGCGGATAGAGATCAACTCAATCATGCAAAACATGTAACATCACATGTAATTTAGTTCAACCACAACAACAATAATAATCAAAGTGTTCCCGCCCGATGTTACATCTATCAGAGCATGACCCACTAGGGAGACTACACTAGACTCCAAGCATTTGCTTCTACTCAACTCATTTCTCGTTACCTGAAAAATAGTTGTAAGGGTGAGTTCCTCAATCAATATAATAAGCATTATAAAACAACATGTAATGCCAAGTAATTAACACATCAATCACCCTAATTGCAATACACATTCAGTAATAGCTCATTGGCTTAAACATCATACTCAACATCAATATACAATACCAGTATAATCTCAAATCATACTTAACAACAACACAACACACGTATAATATTGGAACACATCCATTCATATTATACGCCATACATATTTTTATGCAATGAGACTCTACACATGCGGTACCGACTATTCTCGAACATATAGTTCAAGCTCACCGATCCCTCCAGATACGGCTACTAAGCTCACTAGTCCCACTCATTTGAGACCTAGTGACTCACTCACTAATTCCTCACCATGGGAATTAGCTACAGCCCCGAAGGCTAGACTATGCACACTAATCATCTAGTATGCAAACATCAACAACAAACCCACAATGGTTCACTCACTAATTCCTCACTATGGGAATTAGCTACAGCCCCGAGGCTATGCCATGCATGCTAATCATCTAGCAATGCAACATCAACAATAATTCAAAAATAAACATATGCTCACACTCTGAGCCATACAACAGTCCATTCACACATACATGCATAATGTATACATTCACAGCATCATGTACATCATTATACGTCATCAATCTTTCATCACATAAGCATGTCAGATTATGCCAAACAACCACCACAATATTAGTACATTTCAATATTGCATATACTGCTCAAAACAGCGGGAATTTATCCCTATTACCCCATAGGTAACATAGGCCAACCCTCAATTAGGTACACCACATTTAAAAACAATAATTTTTCACTCTGCAACAGTGTTAACCGGTTAACGCCCTGGGTTAACCGGTTAACGCAGGCAAAACTCACTTTTTGGCAAAACGCAACAGTGTTAACCGGTTAACGCCCTGGGTTAACCGGTTAACGCAGGCAAAACTCAATATTTTCACATTTCAATACAGTGTTAACCGGTTAACACCCTGGGTTAACCGGTTAACGCAGACCAAACAACAATTCCTGCGCTAACACACGGCAGAATGCAGAATTCCGCCGTTGGAAGACTTCCGGACCTCCGATTCCGATTCCGTAAACAGCTATACGATCGGGAAAACATTACTCGCACAAATACCGATTTAATTTCAACTTTCAACACAGTTCATCCAACAACATTTCAACATTTACAAATCCCAATTAGGGTCAAATTAACGGCTTATCACTACCCATGACATATTATCCCAAAATACCCATTAATCGACGATAAACCCCCCTTACCTTAACAATCCGGCGAATCTTTGAGCTTCAAGCCTTTCCGTTCTTCAACCTTTGCTCTTCAGCTCCTTTCTCCTCTTCTCTGCCCTTTTCCCTTTTCACGATTTCTCTGTTTTCACGTGAAAATGTTTTTACTCCCCCTGGACTTTTTCCTTAATTCCAACTTATATATATTTTCCAAATAATAATTATTATTCCAAAATAATAATAATTCAAAAAAATAATAATAATAATAAAATTTCCAATTATTTAATTAAATTAATAATTAAATTATTAACTCAATTCAAATAATTATTTTATTATTATCGGGGTGTTACAGTAATCGCTATTTCTATTTTATGCACGCATTTTTGGTAAACATCGATCATATCCAAATGCATATATTAATTCGAATTAAATCAATGGACGCTTATGCAAACAGAACAGAGAAAGTAAAACAAAAGCATTTTTTTTAAAACTAAAATTATATTGATTTCGAAAGAGGGCCTATAAACAGGCAATTTGAGTACAAGGAGACAGAAATCCTAGTAAGAGGAAATTGTCAAGAAAACAAAGAGAAAGCTATGCCGAAAACGTCCTATTGACTTTAATTCCCCTACTGCCGTTATGTCTTCAAGCCTCTCATCTCCTGCTGTCGGATAGAAGTGATTAGCTTGTTCAGTCCTTTGAACTTGGATGAAGCTGTCTGAGAACGGGACATAGTCATACGCTTTGATCCCTAATTTTTGCCTGGACCGCCTTTTCAGGTTTTCAATCCACCAGGATACCCCTTTTTGCCCAAGCCGCCTTTTCAGGTTTTCGACTTGCCGGGTGCACATTTTTTATGTTTATCCCTAATTTTTGCCCGAACCTTTTTTGTTCGCCGGGATGCCCTTACTTTTGCCTAGATACGTCGACCTAGCGGGTCTCTTTTATGCGTAGTATTTTTTAACTATGTCTGCGTTCACGGGATGTGGGAAGTCTTCGCCATCCATCGTAGCAAGTATCATGGCTCCACCGGAGAATACCTTCTTAACTACAAATGGTCCTTCGTATGTGGGGGTCCATTTGCCTCTGGGATCACCTTGTGGTAGAATGATACGCTTTATCACCAAGTCACCAATTTGATACACCTGTCTCTTGACCTTTTTGTTAAATGCCTGGGTCATGCGCTTCTGATATATCTGCCCATGACAAACAGCCCCAAGTCTCTTTTCATCAATCAAATTTATCTGATCGAGTCGAGTCTGAACCCATTCATCCTCGTCTAAACCTGCCTCTTTCATAATTCTTAAAGAGGGAATCTGAACTTCCACTGGTAAAACAGCTTCCATTCCGTAGACCAAAGAGAAAGGAGTTGCCCCTGTCGAAGTGCGCACTGAAGTGCGATAACCATGAAGAGCAAAGGGTAACATCTCATGCCAGTCTTTGTATGTTACTGTCATCTTTTGTATGATCTTCTTGATATTCTTATTAGCAGCCTCCACGGCGCCGTTCATCTTCGGTCGGTACGGAGAAGAGTTATGGTGCTTTACGTTGAACTGCGTGCAGAGTTCAG
Source organism: Lathyrus oleraceus (assembly GCF_024323335.1). Classification (NCBI taxonomy): domain Eukaryota; kingdom Viridiplantae; phylum Streptophyta; class Magnoliopsida; order Fabales; family Fabaceae; genus Lathyrus; species Lathyrus oleraceus. The sequence continues at coordinate 79,018,569 of NC_066585.1, forward strand.
TAATCATCTTGTTGTTCAAATTAGTACCATTGTCAGTGATAACTCTTTCGGGGATGCCATATCGACAAATGAGATTATTCTTGATGAATCGTGCCACCACATTCTTAGTGACAGAAGCAAATGAGGCTGCCTCTACCCACTTTGTAAAGTAATCAATAGCGACAAGGATGAAGCGATGTCCATTAGAAGCAGTAGGTTTAATCTCCCCAATCATATCAATGCCCCACATTGCAAAGGGCCAAGGTGCGGTCAACACGTTCAATGGAGCAGGAGGTGCATGTACTTTATCCGCATATATCTGGCACTTGTGACAGGTTCTGGAGTGATGGTGGCAATCAGCTTCCATGGTAGACCAATAATACCCTGATCTCAGAATCTTCTTGGCCATTGTATGTCCACTAGAATGAGTCCCAAAAATACCGTCATGCATGTCTTCCATAATCTTTTCTGCTTCTTTTTTATCCACACAGCGAAGCAAAGTTGAGTCATGATTACGTTTATATAAGACTCCATTACTCAGAAAGAACTTAGCGGAGAACTTCCTCAGGAATTTTCTGTCATTGATGGATGCCCCTTCAGGGTATTCCTGAGTTTCTAAATATCTTTTCACTTCGTGGAACCAAGGTTTCTCCTCTACTCCATCAGCGTTAAGTTCATAACAATACGCTGGTTCATCTAATCGTTCAATGGTGATCCTGGGAGCTTCATTGTTCCATCTGACTCTGAACATAGATGACATGGTGGCCAAGGCGTCTGCCAACTGATTCTCTTCTCGTGGGATATGTTCGAATGTAATCTCTTCAAAGTATGGGATTAATGTCAACACCCGCTCTCGATAAGGGATGAGATTCGGATGTTTAGTGTCCCATTCTCCTTTGATCTGACTGATTACTAATGCTGAGTCCCCGTACACGCTCAAAAACTTGATTCGCAGGTCTATAGCAGCTCTGAGACCCAAAATACACGCTTCATACTCAGCCATATTATTGGTACAATCAAAACATAGCCTAGCAGTGAAAGGAGTATGGCCACCCTTGGGGGAAATGATTACAACGCCAACACCATTACCCAATGCATTAGAAGATCCATCAAAAACCATAGTCCATCGGGATCCCGGTTCGGGTCCTTCATCCGGTCCAGGTTCTTCGTAATCAGTAACAAGCATGACATCCTCATCTGGGAACTCAAAATTCATAGATTGGTAATCATCCACTGCTTGATGAGCCAAATGATCGGCCAACACGCTTCCTTTGATCGCTTTCTGGGTAGTATACTGGATATCATACTCCGTTAAAATCATCTGCCATCTCGCTATCCTTCCGGAGAGGGCAGGTTTCTCGAATATGTATTTGATGGGATCCATCTTAGAAATCAACAAAGTGGTATGATTCAACATATACTGTCTTAGTCGACGAGCAGCCCAGGCCAAAGCACATCAAGTTTTCTCGAGCAGTGAGTATCTTGTTTCACAGTCGGTAAACTTTTTGCTAAGGTAGTATATAGCGTGCTCTTTTCGGCCAGACCCGTCATGTTGCCCCAACACGCACCCCATTGAACTTTCTAACACGGTCAAATACATGATTAGAGGTCTTCCGTCAACTGGTGGTATCAGAATGGGAGGTTCCTGGAGATACTTCTTGATTTTATCAAAAGCTTCTTGGCATTCATCATTCCATATCATCTCTTGATTTTTCCTTAGTAGTTTGAAGATGGGTTTGCAGGTAGCAGTTAAATGGGAGATAAATCGGGCAATGTAATTCAAGCGTCCCAAGAAACCTCTGACTTCTTTATCTGTACTGGGAACTGGCATTTCTTGAATAGCTCTCACCTTGGCCGGGTCAACCTCAATCCCTTTACCACTGACAATAAAGCCCAGGAGTTTGCCGGACCTTACCCCAAAGGTGCATTTGTTCGGGTTCAACCTCAACTTGTATTTCTTCAACCTCTCGAACAGTTTGTATAAATGATCGAGATGTTCCTCCTCAGTAAGAGATCTGGCTATCATGTCATCCACATATACTTCTATTTCATGATGGATCATATCATGGAACAAAACCACCATAGCACGCTGGTACGTTGCCCCTGCATTCTTTAAACCAAATGGCATTACTTTATAACAGAACGTGCCCCATTGCGTTACAAACGTAGTTTTCTCCATGTCCTCAGGCGCCATCTTAATCTGGTTATAACCTGAGAATCCATCCATGAATGAGAATACCTTGTGTTGAGCGGTGTTGTTACACCCTTCTACCCAAACGACATATTTAAATATATTATCAGAGTACAACATGTAGAAGAGTTTACATTTCTTACAACATAACACTTATTGCATTACAACATAAAACATATTATTTAATATTTAAAACTTCGCAGCGGACAACCACACGAATATTATAATTCATCATATAAAAATTCATAATAATATCTCAACATTTTCTCAACAAAACATCTCAACATTTAGTCATCATAAACAACTTAAATAATAATCAATTATCTATCGAATCCCATAACCCCGGTGTCACATGACCAGAGCATTTGACTCGACTCTGTAGAATAACTCTACACTTATTCTTCAAACCTCAACAATAGCTACTCTTCTTTATCTGCACATTGCTCATCATAGATGAACATAAACACATGCAGAAGGGGTGAGAATTACATTATTAAATAATAATATAACGACAGAAATATAAACATAATTATACTTCACATATGCCAACACAGCTCATCACAATCATCATAATCAACATACTCATGAACATCAACAAAACAACACATCAAATGCAATGCACACACCCATGCATGACTCAACACGACTCGGTATACCCATTTTGTGATCAACTACAGGATCACCACTCCCAGATTCATCACCATAGAATCCGAGTTCCCCGCAAGGAACCAAGCCTCTCAACAAGCCCGGAGTCAACAACATCATTGGAACTCAGTCCGTTCATCACTAGGCATCGGCCTTTCATGAATGCATGCACATCAAACATGCATCATAATCAACATAGCAACAACAACATCATATAGTCATGTTATCATCATCATTAATAGCATGACATACAACTCAACAAAACAACAACAACGTCATAACGATATCACATCGTCACATAACACATTCATAATTAACACGTAAATTCAACATCTCATCATCACAAACACTTCATACACAATCATATAATCACTATTAATTGTTTAGAATACAGCTACAGCGACTTACTAAGAGTCTCGCAACTCAACGTACTCAAAACCCACCAACATTAGCTTCTGCATTTCTCTAGTTCGCGCCGCCAACATAGGGACGCTCCGCGAACTCCTCCAATACAGCACCGTTCGCGCCGCGAACGAAGGATCGCGTCGCGAACAATTTATTTCGCTTCAGTACGCGCCGCGAAGCAGGGTTCGCGCCGCGAACAATGAATTACAGAACTCCTCTTTTTCCTGCCCAGTTCGCGCCGCGAATCGCGCGCGAACAGAACCCTCCCCTGCAGAAATCAGCGCAGCTTTGCTTCTCTACTCGCCATAATTCGTACCCCACAGCTAACAACCCAATATCAACATTTAACAGTCATATATGCACAACATACTTCGATTACAGTGCATATAACACAACAAAACTCACAGATCGGATAATTTTCCATCAAAACCCCAACTTTCCCAATCTCCCTAAAATCCCCAAAATTCATCAACAATCCAACATATATCATGAAATTGCTCGCATATTATCGTTTAATAAGGTTCAGACCCCTTACCTCTTTGGATTGAAGGAAGCTCTGAGCAATCTTTGGCCTTTTCCTCTTCCTTCTCTTTCTCTTCAGCGTTTCTCCCTCTTTCTCTGACTCTGAGGCAAAACACGTGAAAACAACCTGAGTTCTCACTTTGGCCTCTTTTATCCAATTTCCACTTTTACCCTTCCACTCTTCATATTCCATTTATTTTATTTATTTAATTATTTAAAATCAATAACATCTATAATAATAATAATAATTCCCAATAATTCAACTTTATTTAATTAAATTAATAAAATAATATTAACTCAATTAAATAATTCTCTTATTTTAATCGGGGTGTTACAGGTGTTGTCTACCAGGACATCAATGTGCGGAAGTGGAAAGTCGTCTTTGGGACTCGCTTTATTCAAATCTCTGTAGTCTACACACATTCGCACCTTGCCATCCTTCTTCGGCACTGGTACCACATTAGCAACCCATTGAGGATAAGAAGTAACAGCCAGAAAACCTGCATCAAATTGTTTCATAACCTCGACTTTGATTTTCTCAGACATTTCAGGACGCATGCGACGAACCTTTTGCTTAACAGGACGACAATCTTCCCTCGTTGGCAGCCGATGTACTACTATATCAGTATCCAGTCCTGGCATGTCGTCATAAGACCAAGCAAAAATCTCTACATAGTCATGTAACATCTGAATCAACCTTCTTTTGACACTGTTTTCCAAGCCTGCTCCTATTTTGACTTCTTTCTTGTCTACTTCGGTACCCAGATTTACAATCTCAACTGACTCCTCGTGCGGCTGTATAGTCCTCTCTTTCTGCAATAACAGTCTGGCAAGTTCTCCAGGTACTTCACAATCTTCCACACTTCCATCCTCGGCTTGGTAGATCGGATTTTCAAAGTCATAATGAACAGTAGTAGAACTATTATCAACAGGATCCAGAGTGGGTATGGATCTGCAATTCGTTACGTGAGTGTGTGTAAGAAAACATAGGTTGTTTGGAAGATGACAGAAAAGACAAAGAGCGCAATATTTGAATGCAAAAAGTCCATTGATTTATTGAATATGAATATGCTTATGAAAATGACAAAACCCTTAACAAATTAGCTATTGTGCCCCGGGCATAGACACAACACTTGGAGAAGTTCAATTGTAAAAAGAACAAAAATTTGCAACACCAAAATAGACAATAACAATTACTCCTGACTAAAGGAAATCGGGATAGTGTCTTCAGCCTTCCAATTATTGAGTATGTCGCCAATTGTTGGGAAAATCCAGCTATCCAGGTCGCAATCGCTGTCAGCGTCTTCTACAGCATTAATTTGACTCTTGGCTACCTTCTCAGAGCTAAACCCCAAGCCAAATTTGTCAGACTTGTACGGTACATCGATCAGTTGACCCCAGCCAGTACAGCCACCATCTTCAACCACAGCTTGAGCGTCCTTCAGGGAAATCATAGCAGGAGGAGTCCGAATAACCTTGGGCACACCGGAAGTTGGCTTAAGGACAGGATTGGTCGGAGGAACTACTTCAAATGACTGACAAGGAGTCTCAATGAATTCACCATCCATCTCGACGTATCTGAAGGCATGCACACTACTGACAATGTACTCTTCTTCTCCACACACGGTGACGATTTTGCCCTTTGTGGGATACCTCAGCTTTTGATGGAGAGACGAAGCTACAGCACCTGACCCATGAATCCAAGGGCGTCCCAGTAAGCAGGAATAGGCAGGACGAATGTTCATTACATGAAAGGTAGTGTTGAAGACTTGAGGTCCTATCTTGATAGGGAGGACTACTTCGCCATGGACAACACTCTTCGCACCATCGTAAGCACGTACCACAATGTCACTAGGTTTCAGTTCGATGCTTTTACAGTCCAGCTTATCCAGCACAGCTGTTGGCAGCACATTCAAGGAAGAGCCATTATCGATCAACACATGAGACAAAGTGATTCCCCTACACTCAATAGAGATATGCAGGACTTGATTGTGATTCTTTCCTGCTGGTGTCAGGTCAGCATCGGAAAAGCCTAGGCCATTGTCAACAGCCAAGTGAGCAACATAATTTTCGAACTGATCGACAGATGTTTCCTGAGGCACATGAGCAGTCTTCAAGAATTTTATCAATGCATTGGCATGAGATTCAGAAGATAACAGCAAGGATAACATCGAGATCTTAGACGGGGTATGCCCCAACTGTTCTACCACATCGAAATCACTCTTGCGGATGATTTTCAGCACTTCTTCCATTTCTTGTTTGGCAACATCTTCGGGAGTAACTTCGACCGGTGTCTCTGAATGAGAAGGATTGACTGGTTCCTTTCCTCGAGTCTCAAGGACAGGAGGTGAGATTTCTGGAGAGAAGATCCTTCCGCTTCGAGTAATTTTACTAGTCCCAACAACGTCACTAGTATTAGCAGCATCATCCACTTGCTTCACGCCATGGACGTAAGCATCACCGCCATAATTCCACGGAATAGCTTTGCTTGAGGAATACGGGATCGGGCCAGGGGCAGTGATGATTAGGGGAGCAACCCTGGGCTCAACAGTAATCTTCACAGGCGTCTTGGTAGCGGTAATCTTCACTGGAACTTTGGACCTAGCAATCACAGATATTTCTTCAATAGGGTTTTCCGCCTTAGGAATCCTTTCGAAGAGAACTTGTACGATCGTCCATCAGCCGTTGAATACCATTCTTCAATTTCAAACAGTCCTCGGGCCGGAGTATGCAGAGATTGCAATCTTCAGCACAACCTGGAAATAAACCAGCTTGCAATAAATTCCTCTTTATGATCGGGAGAGGAGATGTTAAGTCCGCCACATTGGAAATGTGAGAATCGTCATCCATAGCATTAACAGTCTTGTCATGGTTAGGCATAGGAGCAGTGATGACATTAGGAGTCTCCGGAGGCTCAAACTCAATTTCTCCAGCTTCGATCATATCCTGAATCTTATTCTTCAATGACCAGCAATCGTTTGTATCATGCCCGGGGCTATCGGAGTGATATGCACACCTGGCATTGGGATTATAACGAGAAGAGGTAGTGTTGGGATTTGTAGGAGGATCTCTAAGGGTGATCAAATTTGCCTTTAGCATTCCCTGCAGTGCATGTGCCAAGGTCATATTGATCCTGGTGAACTGCCTTCTTGGCCTGTCTTGTTTGGGCTGGAGGTTTTGAGATGGTGGTGCTGCAATCGTAACTGCTCCAATGTCGTGGTCACGGTTTTTCTTGTTACGACCCTTTTGACCGTACACAACATTTGATTCGTTCCTCCCCTGATAGGACCTTTTGGTGCTTGCAGAGGTAGCCGCCTGTATCTTTCCACTTCGGATGCCGCTTTCAACACGTTCACCTGTTAATATAAGTTCAGTGAAACCTGATGAAGAACTTCCCAGTAGATGGCTGTAGAATGGGCCGGTCAGTGTGCCCATGAACATGTCCACCAATTCTCTGTCAGTCATAGGGGGTTTGACTCTGCCAGCCAAATCTCTCCACTTTTGAGCATATTCTTTAAAGCTTTCTTTAGATCCCATAGTCATATTCTGCAACTGTAGCCGGGTAGGTGCTAGTTCAGAGTTATACTGGTACTGTTTATAGAAAGCTGTTGCTAAATCAGTCCAGGCGCGGATGTCAGAGCTCTCGAGCTGATAATACCATTCCAACTGTGTGCCAGACAGGCTCTCTTGGAAGAAATGGATCCATAGCTTCCTGTCAGTGGTATGCGGCTGAATCTTTCTCACATAAGCTCTCAGATGCATCTGAGGACAAGACGCACCATCGTACTTAGTGAAAGTGGGGATTTTGAATTTGCGAGGAATGGTCACATCGGAGACCAGACCCAAACTTTCGAAATCCAGACCGGGCACCTTCTGACCCTCCATAGCTAGCATACGTTCTTCCAGCAACTTGTACTTATCATCTCTTGGAGAGTACTGTTCATTTTCATAATCTTCATCGTCGTCCTCAGGGTTGAAGAGATCGACATTCTCCTCTTCTGAATCATTCTCTGTCTCCTCTTCTGGACCATTCGGGATCCCAAACTTGACTCCTGCGGCCTGTCCTTTACGCCTTCTTCCCGGGTTAATGAAACTCACAGCTTTCTTGTCTTTCTTCTTTTCGAGCAAAAGAGCCTTCAGTTCCTCCTGCCCCTTGGATAAGCTTAGCATCATCTCCTTGAATTGAGCATTCTGAGTCTGGAGATCTTTGACAGTTTGTTCGAGATTCATTTTTCTGTTTAGAAGGAAGACCGTGAGAACATTGAACTTGTAGAATACCTGTTATGCAGTGTTATGTTATGCTATGCGATGTGTAACACCCTTCTAAATACCCCAAAATATTTCAATTAAAATAGCAACATATCAATCAGAGTAATTATGCCCCGAAGGGTGTCACACAATCATTTCACAACCATCATCAGAATATCCTGTCATGCTCATTTATTTAAATCAAAATAAGGTCTTTTGCATAATTCGCAGCGGAATCAAATTCAGCATCAATGTAAAACATGTAACACTATACATGTAAATCATCCAACAACCAATATCAAATTAATTAAATCATTCCCTCCCGATGTTACATCTATCAGAGCATGACCCATAAGAAACTACTCTAGACTCCCAGCATAAGCTTCTACTCAACTCATTTCTCGTTACCTGAAAAATAGGCGTAAGGGTGAGTTCCTCAATCAATATAATAAGCATTATAGAACAATATGTAATGCCAAGTAATTAACACATTAATTCACCCTAATCAGACTACGCCTTCAGCAACAGCAATATTCGTTCAAATATCATACTCAACAGTAGATTCTCAACCATATTCAACATCAATAACACAACACACAATACACATATAATACTGGAATACATCCATTCATATTATATGCCATACATTCATTATGCAATGAGACTCTATGCATGCGGTACCGACTATTTGTGAACATATAGTTCAACCTCACCGTCCAAATCCAGGCACGGCTACCAAGCTCACTAGTCCCACTCATTTGAGACATAGTGACTCACTCACTAATTCCTCACCATGGGAATTAGCTACCACCCCAAATGGGCCATGAAATGCACGCTAATCACCTAGCATGCAAACAATCAACAACAGTCCAAAAATGACTAAACTCACTAATTCCTCACCATGGGAATTAGCTACCACCCGAAGGCCACAATATGCATGCTAATCACCTAGCAATGCAACATCAACAATAATCAAGAATAGACACATGCTCACACTCTAAGCCATAATACAGTCTATTCACAAATGTATACATTCACATCATCATGTATACCATCACACATCATCAACATAATCAATCACAAAAGCATATCATATCATGCCACAAAAGCAAACACAGTATTAGCACACTCTACTAATACCTATGCCACTCAAACAACGGGAAATGATCCCTATCACATCATATCTCAGCTAAGTCGCATCACTCAGCCTAAACAACCAAAAACTGCACAACAGTAGCACAGCAAAAACACAATTCTGCCCATACGCGTATTGCCTCTGCCATACGCGTATTGCCCAAACCTGGCCAAACTCATACGCGTAATGCCCACTCTCCTACGCGTATTGCGCGTTCCCTCGCCCAACTCATACGCGTATCACCTGTCTCATACGCGTATGCTACGCGTAACAACTTCCCATTACGCGTACCACCAGAGACCAATTCACGTTCAAAATGTCATCTTTTTCTCCCATACGCGTAAGGCTTTCCCCCATACGCGTACCAACATCTCATACGCGTATTGCCTAGTGCCATACGCGTATGACCAGAGATCAGAATTCTCAGATCTGCAATGGCTTTCTCTGCTACGAGATCTACCCAATTCCACCTTCTACAGTCCAATTTTCACACAAAATTCATTCATATCATCTAACACGAATCATACACTTTCGATTTCACAATTTTCTAACCTTTCTACCTCTAATTCCTACGAATTTCGTCAATTATAATCCAAATTTTCGTTCATCTCCAAGGTTCACAATTCAACATATATCATCCAATCAGAGGTAAAACAATGGTCTATTACTACCCAGTACATATCATCCCATAATACCCGTTAATTGATGATAAACCCCCCTTACCTGAGTTAATCCGGCAGCCTCTGAGCTCCAAGCTTCTCCTTCCTTCAACCTTCGTTCTCTGGTTCTCTTTTTGCCCTTTCTGCCTCTTTTCCCCTTTCACGTGAAAACCTTTTTCCAAAAATTGGGACTTTTTATTATTCCAACTTATATATCCAATAATATTATTCCACTAAATAATTATCCCAATAATTATTATTCCAAAATAATAATAATAATTCAAATATTCTAATTAAATTAATAAACATATTATTAATTTAATTTAAATAAATACATATTATTATCGGGGTGTTACAACTCTCCCCCACTAAAAGAGTTTTCGTCCTCGAAAACATACCTCAAGCGAACAACTCCGGATAAGACTCCTTCATCTGGCTCTCCAGTTCCCAAGTCACATTGCCACCTGCTGGTCCTCCCCAAGCTACCTTCACCAAGGCAATCTCTTTACCCCGCAACTGCTTCAACTCTCGATCCTCAATCCTCATAGGTGATGTTTCAACAGTCAGGTTATCTCTCACCTGTACATCATCTACTTGGACTACATGCGACGGATCATGAATGTATCTCCTCAACTGAGACACATGAAAAACATCATGCAAATTCGCAAGCGACGGTGGTAAAGCGATACGATAGGCTACCTCTCCTATCCTCTCCAAAATCTGATAAGGACCAATAAAATGAGGTGTCAACTTCTTCGACTTCAAAGCTCGACCAACACCAGTTATCGGAGTAACACGAAGAAACACGTGATCTCCCTCTTGGAATTCAAGTGACTTCCTCCTCTTATCATGATAACTCTTCTGACGACTCTGAGCAATTCTCATCTTCTCCTGAATCATCTTAATCTTTTCCGTAGTTTGTTGAACAATCTCCGGTCCAACCACAGCACTCTCACCGGACTCATACCAACATAAAGGCGTCCGACATCTCCTACCGTACAAAGCTTCAAACGGTGCCATACCAATGCTCGAATGAAAACTATTGTTGTAGGTAAATTCAATCAAAGGCAAATAACAATCCCAAGCACCTCCTTTTTCCAAAACACAAGCTCTCAAAAGATCTTCTAATGACTGAATCGTCCTCTCAGTCTGACCATCAGTCTGCGGATGATATGCAGAACTCAATCTCAGCTTAGTTCCCAAAGCTCTCTGCAAACCTTCCCAAAACTTCGATGTAAATCTAGGATCTCTGTCCGAAACAATACTCGACGGAATACCATGCAAACTTACAATCTTCTCAATATACAACTCGGCTAGCCTCTCTAACGGATAATCCATTCTGATCGGAATGAAATGAGCCGACTTTGTCAATCTGTCAACAATCACCCAAATAGCCTCAAAATTCTTACTTGTTCTCGGCAAACCAGAAACAAAATCCATACTGATACTATCCCACTTCCACTCTGGAATAACCAACGGTTGCATTAGCCCAGACGGCTTCTGATGCTCAATCTTTGACTTCTGACAAGTCAAACAAGAATAAACAAAACTCGCAATTTCTCTTTTCATTCCCGGCCACCAAAATAACTTCTTCAAATCATGATACATCTTCGTAGCTCCAGGATGAATACTCAAGCCACTACGATGTCCTTCTTCCAGAATACTCTTCTTAAGTTCAGTAACATCCGGAATACACACCCGACTACCAAATTTCAAAATACCATTCTCATCAACTCTGAATTCACCACCTTGACCTTGATTCACTAACGTCAACTTATCAACCAAAAGCATATCGGATTTCTGACCCTCTCTGATCTCGTCCAGAATACCACTTGTTAACTTCAACATTCCCAATTTAACACTATTGTGAGTACTCTCACACACCAAACTCAAGTCTCTAAACTGCTCAATTAAATCCAATTCCTTAACCATTAACATAGACATATGTAATGATTTCCGACTCAATGCGTCAGCCACAACGTTTGCTTTACCCGGATGGTAATTCAAACCAAAATCATAATCCTTCAGAAATTCTAACCATCTCCTCTGTCTCATATTCAGCTCTTTCTGATCAAACAAATACCTTAAACTTTTATGGTCACTGAAAACTTCAAATCTTGACCCATACAAATAATGCCTCCACAACTTCAGAACAAATACCACAGCTGCCAACTCTAAATCATGCGTCGGATAGTTCCTCTCATGAACCCTTAGTTGTCTCGAAGCATAAGCTATAACCTGCTTATTCTGCATCAACACACCACCTAAACCCAACAATGAAGCATCACAGTAAACCTCAAATGGTTCCGACGAACTCGGTAATATCAGAATAGGAGCAGTAGTCAACCTTCTCTTTAACTCTTGGAAACCTTCTTCACATTTTGAGTCCCAAACAAACGCTTGTCCCTTTCTAGTCAACATTGTCAACGGTAACGCCAACTTAGAAAATCCCTCAATAAATTTCCTATAATAACCTGCAAGTCCAAGAAAACTTCTTATTTCAGAAACTGACTTCGGAGCTTCCCATTTAGATACCGCTTCTATCTTAGAAGGATCAACGGCAACACCACCTCTGGAAATCACATGGCCAAGAAAACTAACTTCTTCTAACCAAAATTCACACTTAGACAGTTTAGCAAATAACTTCTTTTCTCGGAGAACTTCTAAAACCACTCTCAAATGCTCAACATGCTCTTCTTCAGATTTCGAATACACCAAAATGTCATCAATAAATACCACAACAAACTGATCTAGGTACGGATGGAAAATCCTATTCATATACTCCATAAATACACCAGGCGCATTAGTCACACCAAAAGGCATCACAGAATACTCATAATGTCCATACCTTGTTCTGAAAGCAGTCTTCTGAATATCCTCAGTTTTCACACGTATCTGATGATACCCAGATCTCAAATCTATCTTGCTGAACACACTTGCACCAACCAACTGATCCATCAAATCATCAATTCTCGGCAAAGGATACCGATTCTTGATCGTCACTTTATTCAGTTGTCTGTAATCCACACACAACCTCATAGTACCTTCTTTCTTCTTAACCAATAGCACTGGTGCACCCCACGGTGACACACTCAGACGAATAAATTTCTTATCCAACAGATCTTCCAACTGACTCTTCAATTCAGCTAGCTCAACAGCAGACATACGATAAGGAGCCATCGATATCGGTCTAGTACCAGGTACCAAATCAATCGAGAACTCAACTTCACGCTCTGGCGGTAATTCATTCACTTCTTCCGGAAACACATCAGGAAAATCACACACCACAGCTAGATCACCAATCACCAGTTTATCTTTAGCCTCCAAAGTCGCTAACAGCATAAACAACTCTGCCCCATCTGCTACTTCCTCATTCACCTGCCTCGCTGATAGAAACAAACTCTTGCCTTCCTCAATCTCAGGAAATATCACAGTCTTATCAAAACAATTGATAGAAACCCGGTTAAGCACCAACCAGTTCATACCCAAGATAACATCAATCTGCACTAATGGAAGACACACAAGGTCTATCCCAAAGTTCCTACCAAAAATACTCAAAGGGCAACTTAAACAAATTGAAGTAGTAGTCACTGAACCCTTCGCAGGAGTGTCAATCACCATACTACCAAACATCTCAGATATTTCTAACTTAAGTTTCACAGCACAATCCAAAGATATAAAGGAATGAGTCGCACCTGTGTCAATAATAGCTACAAGAGGAAAGCCATTAATATAACACGTACCTCGGATCAAACGCTCATCTGCAAAAGTCTTAGAACCTGATAAAGCAAAAACCTTGCCTCCCGACTGATTCTCTTTCTTTGGCTTAGGACACTGTGGACTGATATGACCCACCTCTCCACAGTTGAAGCAAGTCACAGTCTTCAACCGGCAATCTGCAGCCAAATGACCACCTTTTCCACATTTGAAACACTTCTTCTCATTACTGGTACACTCATGGATACGATGTCCAGCCTGACCACATCTGTAACACTTAGCAGGAGCACTAGAATCTCCTCCACTAGGCCTCTTCATCCCACTCTGCCTCTGAAAACCTTTGCCAGCTGCATACGGTTTCCCACGATCAATCTGATTCTTACCCTTCCTATCAACCCTCTGCTGATAGCTCTCTTCTCTGGCTTTGGAATCCTGTTCAAAGATCCTGCAACAGTCAACCAAATCAGAAAACACCCTGATTCGCTGATATCCAATTGCCTGCTTGATCTCGGGACGCAACCCGTTCTCAAACTTCACACACTTCGAGAATTCTCCAGCAGCCTCACTATAAGGAGTATAGTACTTTGACAGCTCTGTGAACTTCGCAGCATACTCAGTAACAGACCTGTTACCCTGCTTCAATTCCAAGAATTCTATCTCTTTCTTCCCTCTGACATCCTCTGGAAAGTACTTCCTCAGGAATCTTTCCCTGAACACAGCCCAAGTAATCTCAGCATTTCCAGCAGTTTCCAACTCAGTGCGGGTAGCAACCCACCAATCATCAGCTTCTTCTGACAGCATATGTGTACCGAACCTGACCTTCTGGTTATCAGCACACTCAGTTACTCTGAAGATCCTCTCTATCTCTTTCAACCACTTCTGAGCACCATCTGGATCGTATGCTCCTTTGAACATTGGAGGATTGTTCTTCTGGAACTCACTCAACTGACGAGCAGCTCCCATTCCCACAACATTCGGATTTCCTCCAAGTACTCCAGCTAGCATACCCAGAGCCTCAGCAATCGCAGCATCATCTCTACCTCTTCCAGCCATCTCTATTCTGAAAACCCAACAAGCTAAACAATAAGTACTGATAGGGTTACACAACACCTATCCCGTACAGGGGAACAGAATAACTACGACTCGACACGACCGACTATGCTCTGATACCACTAATGTAACACCCTTCTAAATACCCCAAAATATTTCAATTAAAATAGCAACATATCAATCAGAGTAATTATGCCCCGAAGGGTGTCACACAATCATTTCACAACCATCATCAGAATATCCTGTCATGCTCATTTATTTAAATCAAAATAAGGTCTTTTGCATAATTCACAGCGGAATCAAATTCAGCATCAATGTAAAACATGTAACACTATACATGTAAATCATCCAACAACCAATATCAAATTAATTAAATCATTCCCTCCCGATGTTACATCTATCAGAGCATGACCCATAAGAAACTACTCTAGACTCCCAGCATAAGCTTCTACTCAACTCATTTCTCGTTACCTGAAAAATAGGCGTAAGGGTGAGTTCCTCAATCAATATAATAAGCATTATAGAACAATATGTAATGCCAAGTAATTAACACATTAATTCACCCTAATCAGACTACGCCTTCAGCAACAGCAATATTCGTTCAAATATCATACTCAACAGTAGATTCTCAACCATATTCAACATCAATAACACAACACACAATACACATATAATACTGGAATACATCCATTCATATTATATGCCATACATTCATTATGCAATGAGACTCTATGCATGCGGTACCGACTATTTGTGAACATATAGTTCAACCTCACCGTCCAAATCCAGGCACGGCTACCAAGCTCACTAGTCCCACTCATTTGAGACATAGTGACTCACTCACTAATTCCTCACCATGGGAATTAGCTACCACCCCAAATGGGCCATGAAATGCACGCTAATCACCTAGCATGCAAACAATCAACAACAGTCCAAAAATGACTAAACTCACTAATTCCTCACCATGGGAATTAGCTACCACCCGAAGGCCACAATATGCATGCTAATCACCTAGCAATGCAACATCAACAATAATCAAGAATAGACACATGCTCACACTCTAAGCCATAATACAGTCTATTCACAAATGTATACATTCACATCATCATGTATACCATCACACATCATCAACATAATCAATCACAAAAGCATATCATATCATGCCACAAAAGCAAACACAGTATTAGCACACTCTACTAATACCTATGCCACTCAAACAACGGGAAATGATCCCTATCACATCATATCTCAGCTAAGTCGCATCACTCAGCCTAAACAACCAAAAACTGCACAACAGTAGCACAGCAAAAACACAATTCTGCCCATACGCGTATTGCCTCTGCCATACGCGTATTGCCCAAACCTGGCCAAACTCATACGCGTAATGCCCACTCTCCTACGCGTATTGCGCGTTCCCTCGCCCAACTCATACGCGTATCACCTGTCTCATACGCGTATGCTACGCGTAACAACTTCCCATTACGCGTACCACCAGAGACCAATTCACGTTCAAAATGTCATCTTTTTCTCCCATACGCGTAAGGCTTTCCCCCATACGCGTACCAACATCTCATACGCGTATTGCCTAGTGCCATACGCGTATGACCAGAGATCAGAATTCTCAGATCTGCAATGGCTTTCTCTGCTACGAGATCTACCCAATTCCACCTTCTACAGTCCAATTTTCACACAAAATTCATTCATATCATCTAACACGAATCATACACTTTCGATTTCACAATTTTCTAACCTTTCTACCTCTAATTCCTACGAATTTCGTCAATTATAATCCAAATTTTCGTTCATCTCCAAGGTTCACAATTCAACATATATCATCCAATCAGAGGTAAAACAATGGTCTATTACTACCCAGTACATATCATCCCATAATACCCGTTAATTGATGATAAACCCCCCTTACCTGAGTTAATCCGGCAGCCTCTGAGCTCCAAGCTTCTCCTTCCTTCAACCTTCGTTCTCTGGTTCTCTTTTTGCCCTTTCTGCCTCTTTTCCCCTTTCACGTGAAAACCTTTTTCCAAAAATTGGGACTTTTTATTATTCCAACTTATATATCCAATAATATTATTCCACTAAATAATTATCCCAATAATTATTATTCCAAAATAATAATAATAATTCAAATATTCTAATTAAATTAATAAACATATTATTAATTTAATTTAAATAAATACATATTATTATCGGGGTGTTACACGATGTATGAAATGTTTTCAAGGACTTTTGGAATTTAACTTTGCGTAAATCACCAACAAGAGAGAAATGTTTATTGCTAATTTCTTTGACCAATGTTCATTACAAAAGGAATAATAATAAAAATACAATGAAAGCTCAAGTCTCCCAGGGGCGGCTTCTTTTTGGGCGAAGATACGCATTGAGTCTTCGTTCCACATTAAGCTGACTGGTAAGTTCTAACACTTTCTTCCTTTCTGCGACGAACTGAGTCTCGAAAGTATCCCTTTCTTCTCTCAACTGGATCCAGGATCTCTTTAGTTCTTCAACATTGGTAGGCATATCTGGATAAGGAATGATCTGAGGAGCACCTCCTTCAGCTTCAGGTTCGACAATCTGAGGTCCGATTGCAAGATATGGCATGACAAGTTCACGAGCTCTGGCGCGTACCCATCTGAGATAAGGTTCCATAGGAATAGAATTTTTCTGTCCCAACGTACCTCTCTTCACCATGCCCCAAGCTCGTACAAATCTTTGACGGAGGCCTTGGGAATCGTTGTCATAGTCGAACACAATGCCTTCGATGATCATTTCATGTGGACCATCTCTTCGAGCATAACCAAACTGTCGCAGAGCTAAAGCAGGATTATAAGTAATACCTCCTCTTATTCCTAGGAGTGGTACATTAGGGAACTCGCCACAATGGTCAATGATGGTAACATTTTCCTTGAACTGAGGACACTAACAGATGTCTGGGTGGGAGAGCGACATTATCCTTTAAGACCATTTCAAATTCTGCTCGTTCTTCAAGACTGATTGAGGAAGGTGCGAAATAAACCACCTAGACAACAAAGGTATGCAGCACATGAGAGTCCCTTGCTTCTTCATGGTACGAGTGTGGAGGGAATGCAAAATGTCTCCCAGCAAGGTAGGTACAGGGTTATGAGTGAGAAATATCTTAATAGCATTCATGTCTATGAATTGGTCTGGATTAGGGAATAACACCAAGCCATAGATTAGCAATGCCAGGATGTCTTCGAAAGCACGGACATTCATAACTTTTAAGAATTCTCGGGCCTTATTTGTCAGGAATTTGGCAAGTAAACCCTTAACTCCACTCCTTGTTACCCAATTAGCTTCAATGTCGGACTTCGTCATGTGTAAAGCTGCGGCAACTTCTTCAGACTTCGGAACCTTTTCTAAACCACTGAACGGTAGTTGATCAAGGATAGGTATCCCAAGCAGTTTGGAGAATTCTTCCAATGTGGGTACCAACTGATAATCTGGGAATGTGAAGCAATGATGTTTAGGGTCGAAGAACTGGAATAAAACTCCCATCATATCTTCTTTGAACCCAGTGGTAACTAAATTGAGAAGAGAACCATGTCTCTTGATGAACTGCGCGTGATCGGAAAGTTCTGACACTAAGTTCTTGAGTTGAGGAGAGATTGCTACAAGATTAATCCGGATGGTCTTCCTGGGAGCCATAGCTTTACAAAACAGAGCAAAGTTAAATCCCTAAGTCCTTGAAATGATTATAGTGTCATGATATTATGATGTTATGATGTTATTATGTTATGATGTTATGTAAACAAACACAAGCAAGTCGCACAACAATCACTCCTAAGTTTTAAGGCTTGTATGAGTTCCATAGGTAAGTACCCTCCCTACTGAAGTTTGGTTGGTTCAACCTGTCCTAGAATAGTAACCGGGTTCTAAAAGGATCTCCAATCATTGACCTTCCTTCAAGTCCACTTCAGTGCAACACCAAGTGGTTGACCGAAGCTTCCCTAAAGTCCAATCTCAAGGAGTGTAGTATCGAGTCTCAACCAACCCCAGTCGGAACCGAAGTCAGTTATCTCACTACTTTCTAATGGCCAGGATGAGTCAATTAGGGTTCTAAAGGTCTGGTTAATGCTTTAATGACACCACGCAGATGCCAAATTTTTCCTCAAGTAAACATGAGGAACATCAGGACATCCAAAGTGTCACATTAACCGTAGCCATCATTTTAACCATTCCAGTATACGCCGGATAGTCGCGATGATCTATTGCTACTTACCTAAGGTACACTAGATCTGGGTGTAAGATCTTTCACTCAAGAATACCCAAGCAATTAAAAGTAAATCAGACAATTTTAAATAAGTGATCTTGTTTTTTAAGGTAACCTCTCTTGTAATTCGATTCCCCAGCAGAGTCGCCAGTTCTGTCATACGGTGAACTGACTTGGGGTGTTTTGCTTTTTATCGCAATGTCGCGGATAGCAAGAGTCGCCACCGACTTTTCTTTTATCCAATAAGGAAAGGTGGAAAAGAACAGGAAAGACCTCAATAGATTTTGGGTTCGGGAGGTACATTATACAAAGGGAAGGTGTTAGCACCCTTTGTATCCATGGTTATCCATGGGCTCTTAATTGCTGGATCACTTATATTTTTGTCTGAAAAGTGTTCGTGAATTGTTTAAAAAATGTTTCGAAAAGAGAGTTTAACTTTGTAATAATTCTCGTATGAATGTATAAAAAGTATTTATCTCGTTTGATTTTGAAAACGGTTTAGAAAAATGTAACTTGGTAATGATTCTAGTATGAATGTATACCAAGTGGTGATTTTCTAGGATTTGCAAAGTGTGAGGGGTGGGAAATGTTTTAGGTTATGATCCAGCAATTGAGAGTTATACCTTCCTAAGGTCGTTATGAACGTTTCCTATCCTTATGAGGGTAAAACTGTCCTTACTATTGAGAAGTAAGTAGTTTTATCCTTTGGATGTAAAAGGGTCATTGTAGGGTCATCGATCGGTCATTAAAGGCAACAGTTGTAAGGATACCTTAGCATTCGAAGGGACGATCATCATTTAACCGTAGGCTACACCGAAGGGTCATCGAGGGACAAAATCGTATTTTCGAAGGCAACATCCGAGGGACCATGATTTATTTTATGATGATTTAACCGAAGGGTCTTTGCTAAGTGTATCCCTACATTCGCGGGACACGACCATAATACCGTAGTCGTAGGGTAACAAAGAGAGGTCTGAGATCATTTATTTCAAGACAAGATTTTACAATTAATTAAGTAGCCGTCATCAAGTAGGTAATTAGGTTCATATTAAAACCAATACATTAAGAACAATTAAGCCATTAGGGTGGATCTTTGCCATAAAATTAATACATTAAAACCAATTGAATAATTCAGATATAATCTCCATAAGGGTATCCCACCCATAAGGTGGAATGCCTAGCCGGCCATTTCCTTGGAAACATGTAAACCTTTACACAATTCAACACACGGATTAGAGCATCGAGATAAAATATAATTGAAAGTTGCACCACAACAATCATGAACTCAAATCAAATGATGCAAAATTATAATAACATAAGATAGAACAGCAAAAAATTGAAACAGCCACTGTCCCATTCGCCCCTGCTTCGCCTGGCGAAGGCCTAGCGAGTACTCGCTACTGGCTCGCTTAGCGATGTGCTAGCGAGCGGCTGCTGGTTTTTGAATATGATATCAGTACAATCTCAACCAATTTTATGCCTTATGGATCTCATTACTGCAATTATATGATTAATCATTTAAGGTATGCATGGTATATACTAACGTTCACATGCCAAGCTTAAGGTATTTCATAAATCTAATCATAAAGTCATATGCAAATTAAGAACATAAAACAATGATAGCAATGTAAACCTGTTAGCCGCTGAGTTGTGACTTCGGATCAGCAAATCGGATTGAATTGGGCAGAGGTAGAACTTGGTGCCGCCGAGTTCCTTCAAGGTTTGCCTCCAATGAGTATCAGGGTTTGCTTGCTAGGGCTCTTCTTTTCGCCTTCGTTTCCGTCTCCGTTTTTCTTCTTCGTCTGTTCTCCCCTGTCCCCCTTTCGTGACTGAAGCTTGGCTATTTATAATGCTCTTGTTGTGACCTAATGGGCTCAGAATGAAGCCCAGAAATTCTGACATTCGCAAGCTTCGCTAGGCGAAGGAGTTGCTCGCCTAGCGAGCAAGCTATTTTGGGCTTTTACTGGATCTGGTGCTTCGCTGGGGCGAGTGTCATAACGAGGGGTTCGCTAGGCGAAGGAATTGCTCGCCTAGCGAGCAGGCCAGTTTGGGCCATTTTCTGGATTGGGCCTATTGTGAGCTGGGCTTTCGTCCCTTGAAGACTAGTGCCTTGCAGAATAAGTCGGAGTATCTTGAAAAATGTTTTATAAGATTAGTGGGCGAATTTTGGGGTATGACAGCTTATTACTAAAAACAAAACAAAAAATTACAATTAAAATCATATTCAGAAAATTCATAATAATACTATAAAATTGATACAAACACAATATTTTCAAACAAACACTACAAAACTCTAAAAATAATTTTTCTGCCATTAACACAATCCCAAGCTCAAGAAAGTAATAATATATTTTTTACTCTTATTACAATAATAAAAATAAATTATAAATTTATAAAGATTAAAATTAAAAATTTACCTTTTAAAAGTGGTTTGTTTCTATTTGAAAAGAGTAAAAGAGAATTAGTAGGAGTATGAAAAGAAATAGGAATTAAATTTTTTTATTTTATTTAAAGAATTCATTTTATTTTGAATGCAGATGGATGTGTGTGATACTCTGTATCATTTTATTAAGTGGAGGCATTATTAATTATTCTTCCTAATTTTTAGTATATTCAATATATTAATATATTACTTATATTGGGTGGCGTCAAACTTTCTTCCTAATTTGAGAATGTGTTACGACAACATTCTGAAACATGTAGCTACAAACTTTCCATAGGTAGTTGAAATTTTTATAATATAGGGTGGCGTCGGTGATTAGGGAGAACAGAAGGTAGGCATGTGCGCATTGTAAGAAAAACACATCGGAACATAACATTTGTTTGTTTTTCTACATATATTATTATTATTATGTTGTGACTCAATATCAATAACATTCACAAACAACACAACAACTCTATTATGCTACTAACTATTCTTATTAATCCTCCACTACTAGTTATGCATCATCACCATCCTCGTCTCCCATCAAGAGAGGATGGGAAGGTGACACTTATCCTACCCCTGAAGAGGGTACGCCTAAGCGGTATGTGTCTATATGGATGCCGATTTGGGGTATCTAACCCATTTTCTTCTTCTTTCGACCATTCTTTTCCCACCGAGTCCCTAACACCCCGAAGGAATTCGTTGCTACTGTGGAAGAGAAAGACTTGATCTTTATTCAAAATTTGTCTGAGACAGAGAGGGTAAAGCTTCTCATCAATGCCTCCAATAACTCTTTATGGGTTGGCTCATTGTTTTGTCTAGTAACTGCTGGCTGAGGGATGTTTTAGCCCTCAATAACATAACCAAGGTAAGGGACATTTAGAAAGAGAAATGCAAAGTTATGGAGCTGAAACACTCCTCTATTTAGAAGAAGTTATCTAAGATATAGAAATAGGCTAAACTTGTAGAATTTTTGCAGGCAGAAGTGAAACTTCATGGCTCTTATCGACTCTAGCTACCCAGGTGCATGAGCTAGAGGCTTTAGAGGTCATGGTTATGGCGAGGTGCAAGTTGGAAGAGGATCGATAGGCTTTCAAACACGAAAAGGAAGCTTGTGTTGAGGCTCTGAAATCTCTTAAGGAGGCGTCTGATGTTATGCATGAAAAATCCTAGGTTACCTTTCAACGCGCTACACAGGTTGTGTACGGGGTCCCAAATCAGGTTTTGGAGTAGGTGCAAGGATTTTTCCCCAATATATATGTTGATATTGGCCAGTTGAACCCGTTCGGGATGCTCCCGACGAGAATGCCAGGGATGAATCAAGCGCTTTAGTGTGACTTGTCGGGGCTTGAGAGCTTTTCCTTCTTCTTTTTGTTTTCTTGAAAAATTCACCAGGACGATACACCATGGGTTGTAACACATTTTTTATTAATAATAGGGTTACTATATCAAATTGCTACTTTATTTATTTTTGCTCATTAGATAATTGCCAAGCTTATTTTTTACTATGTCTTTGGGCTAATTATGAGTTGTACAAACTCAAATGCATGCTTTTATTCTTGCAACATGTAAATTTTATTTGCCCTGAGAGTAATTCCTATTTGTTTGCGGAGGATTTATCACCATAAGCGTGGAAACCTTAATGTTTTGGATGAAACATTTTATTGTTATATCCGGTAACGTACAATTGCTCAGCCCGTCATTTGATTTGTTTACACTCTCGTGGTGGGGCATGAGTCCAATGAGATACGATCATATATTTGTACTACGCTCTGTGTCATAGAGGTCTGTTCCCTCGCCAAAGGGAGGACTCCCGTCCCTTGTCACCGAGTTATGACTCGGTTCGAGATGGACATTCTCCGAGTGCCACCTCCAAACACCCTTGTTTGGATATATCCTATGAGAGGGTGTGTCAGTTATGCAGATATGTGTGTAATATTTGATTGTGTGGATTTGATTGTCGTAGTCAGACGTGCTAAGAGTTTGCGATAACACCCTTGAATTTCTTTTTGCATGCTTTTCACAATGGGGATTTGTTTGTTGTAGTCGCACGTGCTAAGCGTATCCCCTGAATATAAGGAAAATAGAAAGCGAGCAAAAAAATGATATAGAAGATTTTGTTCATAGTTACATTGATAGTTGTAATTGAGTGATATATTTGTAGACAAGTAAATTAATAAAGGATAAGTTAGGATCTGATGCTTGTCCACTCCCAAATGCCTTGTTTAGTCGGCCTAACTGTCGGTTGGGACGATCGAGGTGTCCATTTGCCTTAGACCTCTCCAGGCTTCTTATCTAATTGTACCTCTTTAGATAGCCAACAACTTTATAGGCATGAAACGATGATGTATTCTAGGGTTGTGATTTTCCCATCTCTATGGGGTGTGTGCCCCGTTACTATCTTCTACCGTGGTGCTTCTCCATAGGTATATACGGTCGGCAGAGGAGTAAGAGAGAAATTCCGTCTGAATCGTCTGACCATGTGCATCTTCAGGAGTGTCAGTCGGAAATGCTTTCTATTGTATTTTTGAGCGTAATGGGGGAACCGAGGTGTCTCATTCCTTCCCCATTCACCATTCGGCTATGATGGATTGAAAGAGTATAATCCATCCAGAATCATGTTTTTTTTTTACATATTTGACACTTGTCCGGTTCCTAAGAGTCAAAGGGTCATTGTGCCCCCATTTCGGGCCAACGAACCTCTGGTGTTTTTGTGGTTTCAACCAATAGGTCATTGACCGGGTGCCATGGATTATAATGTGTGTAGTAAGAACCTTCCTGTTTTTGGTAGGATGGTCGTGGTTGTAGGGGTTTTACCTTAACGAAAGGCGGATTTTCTTTGTCCTTAAAAGGCTCTCATTGCATTCTAAGGTTGATGCCCGATTGTGCTCCATGATCCATCTTAGGTGCCACACTAATATGCTAAGAGGGACGTGTACTTCCATGAATAAGCCGAGAAAATACCCGTCGTGATGATAATGCGATGTGAAAAAATAACACCGAAATATCTGATGTTCTATGTTATGGCTTTGCATCGTACGTTTGCGATGATAACCACTCAAGTTCCCACAATGCTTTTGGAATTCGGTTATCCCCTTCGCGTTATAACTATTATTAAAGCGATATGATTATTGATCATCGTTTATGTGCTCTTTGCCTCATCCTGGAGGTGAGTCAATTATGGTTCTAAAATAAAGGAAATCATTACTAGGAAAATCCTCTCAATGACAAACAATTGAAACAGTTTGTAATTAGAAGTTCCACTAGGAGCGATGCGTGAGATCTTTGAAAGTGACATGATGTTTTGTTCGATTTTGATATGGATCCAAATTTGGATATGAGATGGCATTTTTGCATGTTTTCAGGGTAGCTCAAAATTTCAGAGATTCGGTTGATCAGAGTTAAAATGAAGCTCGACTGATCCGAACGTCGTGGATCTACATGTTTAATCTCAAAAGATCTTTGTTCAGTTATCAGAGAAGGCTTCAATGAATAATCATGGAATTGTAGGAATCAAAAGTCGATTCTCACATATGACACCTTGTTCCATTCCAGAACCAGACCTATATGTGGTTCGTTGATGCAAAATTGAACCGGTAGTCCTAACCTCCAACAATGTTGAAATGAGCTTTCGGTGCGACAACAAATGATGGTGCGTACCTGCAAGAAACTCTAACGCTTAAGTCAACTGAGGTTTGTGAAAGTGGAGATTAAAGAATGTACGAGGACTTCCCGCGTGAAACGCGTTGATACCTTAGATTAAGTGGAGTGGATTGAATGGATATGGGTTAAGCTCTTTTGAACTTTTGGCCGACCCATAACAAATAATTAGAGTTAGAGCTTACTAAGCACAGTGAACCATGAGTCTTTTTTAGAAACAACACTAAAATAGTTAAATAATAAGATACTATATGCAATCCCTTAATAAGAATATAACAATTTATTTAATTGTTATTTTTTCTCTAATGAACTTATTAGAGTGCACATTTGCCTTGTTAATAGAGTCACCCACCTTGATCTTTGTGTTGGTGTAAGTCTTAGAGGCCAATACTTTTGGTACTTGTATCGAATTATTTATTAATAATAAAAGATATTTTCTTTATTATGTTTGTTTAATAAAGTCCCTAGAATAGCTAGTCCGTTTAATGTATCAAGTGTGACTTAATCATGAGATCCCATTAAACATAAGGACACTATTCTTAAAGTATCCGTATTCGAGCTTTATTGTGAAGTGGGATAACATTAAAGCATTAAGACTATTATGTATATAGACTGATGATCACATCCCATGGATCATGGATAAGGAGTTATCAAGTCTTAAACATAAGTATGAATATTGAGAGTAATATTTATACTGTATTGACCCGCTATGAGAATACTATATAGAATGTTATGCTAAGTGTCATAAGTTATTCTCATGGTGATAATGGTGTATACCACCCTTTGACCTGAAACCACTATGTACCCTAGATGTGGAGTCGAGTGCCTTATTGTTGATCAAACATTGTCCGTAACTGGATGATCATAAAGACAGTTAATGGGTACTCCACGAAGCATGCCGAGGGACATGAGTGACCTAGACGAAATTTGCCCATCCTACGTAACAGGATAAATGTCTACGGGCCCTATATTGAACTGGACAAGGATGACACGATCTATGCCTTGTGTTCAATATAGACATAAGGGTAAAAGGGTAATTATACACATAAGTATTATCACAAAAGGGTTTGTCAGATCACATGACATTTTCGTGTCTTGGGTAGCAGTGATATGTTGCTAGATACCGCTCACTGTTTATTATGTTAAATACGTGATTTAATATAATTGCTAATGTCGCGAAAACCTACAGGGTCACATACAAAAGGACGGATTGATGAGAGACAAAGTAACTAAGGAACACCGTAAGGTACGACGCACTTAAGTGAATTGTAGAACATCGTAATGTACGGTGTACTTAAGTATAATATGAAATATGGTAAGGTACCACACGCGTAAGTGATTTTGGCATATCATAAGATATGGGCCACATACACTTAAGTGGGCTTTTTAGCTTGCGACCCATATAAGTGGTTCTATAAATAGAACCCTTGTGCAGAAACATTTGTGCAGTTGTAATTTCGTTTCTTTCTCTCTCTCTCTCTCTCTCTCTCTCTCTCTCACTCAAATCCTTCATTCATAGTAGCTAGCACTAAGATTGAAGGAATCCGTTCGTGTGGACTGAGTAGAGGCATTGTCACCATTTAACGTTCGTGATCGCTCCATAGATCTGCATCAAAGGTTTCAATCGCCACAAGAGGTAACGATTCTATCACTGATTATGCCCATTCGTAAGGATCACTAAAGGAGAAATTTTTAAATTCTGTTGCGTTTTAGATCGCTATTCTCCTTCACACTGATGGAGTGGGGTTAGTCTGTTCTAAACTAAAAAATAATTTCAAGACTCAGCATATTCCACTAGATCATAAGACTATGCATATTCCATTAAGTCATACAGAGCTATATTACTTATTTAAAGGGTTAGGCAAAAGGATGATATACTTTACAAATCACATAGTTTACAACATCTTGCTTAAGATATAACAAACATAATCGATAATTGATTTTATTGAGCTAATAACAAGTACTTATAATATTTATAAAATAACATTCGCCTGAGGGACTCAACAAATTCTTGCCTAGGGGACTCAACAAAGTCTCGTCAGAGGGACTCAATATAGTCTCGCCTAAGGGAATCAATAAAGTCTTGTCAAAGAGACTCAACATCGCATTGCCTAAGAGATTTAATAAAGTCTCACATGAGAGATTCAACAAAGTCTCTTTAGAGGGACTCAACATAGTATCACCTGAGGGACTCAATAAAGCCTTGTCAGAGGGACTTAACAACATAGTCTTGCCTGGTGGCTCAACGAAGTCTCACTCGAGGGACTCAACAAAGTCTCGCTTGAGAGACTCAACAAAATCTCATTAGAGGCACTCAACATAGTCTCGCATGAAGGACTCAACAAAGTCTCATTAGAGGGGCTCAACGAGTCTCACTCGAAGGACCCGAATGAACCTCATCAGAAGAGTTGAAACTAATCCTCACCTAAGGATAGGGGTAAGCGCCTCGACAAGGCTCTTCGGAAGGATCGAAGGTGAAGGGTTAAAACACTGAAACCTATACAAGTTCTCGTGCTTGAGGGATTATGTAGAGGAATAATTGAGGAGGACCTTGGGGCGAGGGCGAGAGGCATATGTGTTGTCCTTCCCGAGTCGCCCCTGTATTAGTTCGAATGCCCTTCATTTGTTTCAATCTCCCCTTGCTCGAATCAGTCGCCCGACTTCCTATTCCTCTGTCCATAGCATGTGTTTATGGTTGAAGCGTGTATTAGGTAAATAGTCAGTACTTAGGAAGTCGCGGGGTCTAACCATCTCATGAATTTCTAGGTATTTACCACCTACTCCCATGGAGGTCACTATATTTTAGGGAGACTTGGTTTGTTCGATCCAAGGCCCCTATAAGGCTATAAATACATCATTACCTTTATGCTGAAAGAGAATCCAATCTCTAATACACACATAAAGCTTCTCACTTCATCGTCTGGGCTAACTTTAATCCTCAACAAATCATAAAGCCTTTGACAATCCTTATTTATTGGGGCTTGTCACATTCATTGTACTTTCATCCAATACACAATTATTGGAAGTATAATGAATCACAAAGTTGCTAGATCAGTTTGATCAAATTAGGTAAACTCGTTTCTCTGTGTTCTTGTTTTCATCTTTTTCTCTTACTTGTTGTGGACTTGCATTCACTCTTAACATGTTAGTGTGTTGTTTGAAATCATTTATTTTGGTTGTTATTGTTCTTTGTTCCACACATCTTGAATCTTCAACGAGAGTTTGGTGTGTTTGAACATATCAACAAACTCACTAGAATAATTAGAGTTTACGCAACACACCCTACCCTATAAGCCCCGTGCTTGAGAAATGTGGACCATCATAAATATTCTAACCTAAACCCATATGATATCATTAATCTCAGTCCCTCACTCAACTATAGTCAATTAGAATTTATAAGCATAAGTCTCTTTTAAAAACAAAACTAAAATAGTAAGATAGAGTAAAATACTAACTACACCCACCTCTTAATAAGGATAAAAGTCTTTAAATCTAAGTGATATATTTTTTTCTCTAATGAACTTAGTAGGATGTTCACTTTTCTTCTTAATATAGTCACCCACCATGATCCTTAATGAAGTAGAGTTAGACTGATTAAGAGAAAGAAGACTTTTCATGTCCCACTAGATCATAGAAACTATAATTCTTACTTCAAAGGTTATGAAAGACGACTATAATATTTACAAATCTAAAACATAAGACCTCTTACTTGAGATATCACTATTACTGTAATCACAACAAGTATACATTTACATTAAAATAAAACAAATCGAATACATTATCACATTTGTCATAAAAATTATTTGGAAGATAAATAAAATTTCAAATTCTAAATATGTAATTCATTTTATTTGTTATTTTATTAATTACTTTCCCCTCTATTCATTTTTAAATATGTTATTTTAAAAAAATTTTATTCATATCAAAAAATTAATCATTATTATTATTATTTTTTAAACAATAATTTTTTTATCTATAATACTCTTAATTATTTATTATATTTATTTTCTTTTTATCCTTATATAATAATTAATTAAAAATAATTTTAACAAAATTACAATTAATACTATCTTAAAATTTAAATAAAAAATAACAATTAAAAAAAACAAAATTAGAGATCGAAAAATGACAAGCCAAACTTGTGAATGTGTTACGACAGCCTCGTGCAACATGTACAAACTTTCCATAGGTAGTTGAAATTTCAGAATATAGGGTGGCTCGGTTCATTAGGGTGAACAGAACGTAGGCGTGGGAGCAGTGTAACAAAAAACACGTGGAAACATAACATTTCTTTCTTTTTCTACATTAGTACTACTACATTGTTATTATGTTGTCGTGACTCAACAATATCAACAACATTCACAAACAACACAACCACTCTCTATTCTCTCTCTCTTTCTCTCTCTCAAATGCTTCCTCCACCATTTCACTCTCCGGCAACTCTTCCTCGCCGGTGAATAATATAAACAATGCAAGACACTCTTCTCACTCTTCCACACCAACAACACATTAACATCAACTTTCACTCCAAAAACCACACTGCCGTTACAGATAAGTCTCTCCCTAACGGTGACATCTACACCGGAGCTTTATCAGGAAACACACCTCACGGCACCGGGAAATACCTCTGGTCGGACGGGTGTATGTACGAAGGTGAGTGGAGAAAAGGAAAAGCCTCCGGTAAAGGAAAATTCTCGTGGCCGTCGGGAGCTACCTACGAAGGTGAGTTCAAATCAGGTCGAATGGAAGGGTTCGGCTCATTCATTGGAGTCGACGGGGATGTTTACCGAGGGACCTGGTTTGCTGACCGGAAAAATGGATTCGGTGAGAAGCGTTACGGTAATGGTGACGTCTATGAGGGATGGTGGAGGTGCAACTTGCAAGACGGGGAAGGAAGGTACGTTTGGAAAAACGGGAATGAATACGTTGGAGAGTGGAAGAATGGTGCTATATGGGGTAAAGGTGTTTTGGTTTGGGCTAATGGGAACCGTTATGAAGGGTTTTGGGAAAACGGTGTTCCCAAGGGGAATGGAGTTTTTACTTGGTGTGGTGAAGGTTTTGGGAATGAAGAGAAACAGTGTGAGATGATGATGGCGAGGAAGAGATCCTCGGTGGATGGTTCAAAGGGTGTTGGTTTTCCGAGGATTTGTATTTGGGAGCTTGATGGTGAAGCTGGTGATATCACTTGTGAAATTGTTGATAACGTGGAGGCTTCTGTGTTTTACAAAGATGGTAGTGAATCTGAAAACAGTGGAGAAAGTTGCGGTGGTGTGTTGGACAAGAGTCCTTGTTGGTCTCTTGATGGTGATGTTAAGAAGCCTGGTCAAATTGTGTCTAAGGGGCATAAGAGTTATGATCTTATGATCAGTCTCCAATTGGGGATCAGGTATTGCTTTTTACTTGCTTTGGTTTTTGTTAGCTCATACACCTGACACGACATTGACACTGACAAGCCTTATGTTTTTTTGTTTATAGATATACTGTTGGCAAGTATGCTCCTGTTGTGAGAGAACTTAGAGTAGCAGATTTTGATCCTAAGGAGAAGTTCTGGACTAGATTGCCACTAGAAGGATCCAAGTTTGCACCTCAACATCAACCAATGGACTTCAGGTGGAAAGACTATTGCCCCATGGTGTTCAGGTGTTAACAATTTGCTTGAATTCTATTCATGCTTGAAATTTATTTCAAAGTAAAGAAGAATTGCTTGTGTTTGTGTTTGTGTATTTTCTATATACTAATTGTGCATATATCTTGGTTGTTACTTTTTTTTGTTGGTGGGTTGGTTGGTTGGATATTTAGACATCTAAGGGAATTATTTGCCATAGATCCTGTGGATTACACACTTGCTATTTGTGGAAGTGACTCACTCAGAGAGATGTCTTCTCCTGGAAAAAGTGGAAGCATCTTTTACCTCACTCAAGATGACCGTTTCATAATCAAGACTGTGAAGAAATCTGAAGTCAAGGTTTGTTGTTTTTTGCTTTTTGCTTTTTGATTTCCTGCATTTGTTGATTTGAAGAGAAATTAAATTTTGAACATTGTATTAAGTAAGGTGAAATTTCGCTTTCAGCTTTGGTCATAATTAGCTGGTGTCCCATGTCTGTCTCAGGTGCTTACCAGAATGCTTCCAAGTTACTATCAACATGTTTGTAAGTACAAGAACACTTTGGTTACGGCATTTTTAGGGGCACATTGTATCAAACCTGTTGGAGGTCAAAAGGTATGGTTTCATAATTGAAAACATCGAGTTTTCTTGCAATTTGTTATGAAAACTTATAATGCTGTGGAACAAAAACAGATTCGGTTTATTGTGATGGGAAATGTGTTTTGTTCGGAGTATCGAATTCATAAAAGGTTTGATCTCAAAGGTTCTTCTCATGGTCGAATCACGGATAAACCTCGGGAGGAGATTGATGAGACTACCACTCTCAAAGACCTTGATCTTAATTTTGTCTTTCGCCTAGAACAGTCTTGGTTTCAAGAGCTAAAATGGTACGAACTTACCAAGTTGGACATTCTTCTTACCTTTTGACATTTTTCATGCTGTTCTTATAGAGTTGATATTGTGTATAATGGCTTATGATGGTCAGGCAACTTGATAGAGACTGTGAGTTTCTGGAAGCGGAAGGAATCATGGATTATAGTCTTTTGATTGGCCTTCATTTCCGCGATGACCACTCAGTTGATGAAACGGAAAGTTCACCGCGTGATACACTGTCAGGTGTTTGTCTTATTTTCTTTCTCTTTTTCAAATGTAGAAATCCTCAAAAGATATGAAATCTTATGGATCATGAATTTAGCAGGCAAGAGAGATATGCATGATGATGATACGCACATACCCCGGTATGCTCTTTTTTCCTTTATTCTTGTTTTAAGACTGTTCTCAATATCCTTGCACTTTTCAATCATCATTATTCAACAGAATTCAATGTTTTGAAATTTAGAATTCTTGATGCACTTCTTTTAGTTTATGGCTTAACTGCTTAAGCAATTATTGTAAATTCCGACCTTGCAAGCATTTCATTGTACAAATATCGTCAAATAGGACTACCTTTGAAGCACTAACATAGACACTGAATAAGACACTAACACATGGATGAATGTAATCGCGTATGTTGTGTCGCTGCTACATAGGTTACTACTACCGGGACAATTTATAGACGTTGTACACTTTTGTCTTTAATACCACTATCTTGTTTGCATCTATTAGTGGCAATTGCTTTCACTACTATGCATGTGCCACACCCTGCCGTTTATTGCGTATGGACCAGGGTCTAAGACATATAGATAGGTCGAATACTTTTTCTGTTTTGAAAGGTGACTATGGCCCATTGTCACATAAAGTGTCAAGAGGTTATGATCTTGAACTAACAAACCACTGAGTAGTAATGAATGAGTGTTATACTATTTACCATTCTCTAGAGAAGACTTATTGAACTCTTTTTAAGAATATTGATCCCTATGTTTTTACCTAGAGATCCACCGAAAGTGACCTCAAGTTGTTCTAACATAATTGGAGATTGTTGTGTTGTGTTGACATTTTTGAAACAAATGCTGGTGGGGTCATTTTGTTTTCCTAGGCAAAACCAAATGCTTATCTGACTGGGAATTGATGGATCAGTGGTGTTTTTTTATGACACGACGGGCCCAAGTCTCCCGCGTCTAGAAAACAACGCATTTACGTTTACAACGCTTTAATTGATCTCGGTCATCGATATGAGAATGTCTGGCTATGATGTTACTAATTCGCCTTTCATCTTGATATTTCAGCGGTCCTCTAATCCGGCTAGGAATGAACATGCCTGCCAGAGCTGCGAGAATGTGTAGCGGAAAAAGCAACAATTCTACTCCTTCAGAGAATACTAGTGAGATCTCTGATGTAATCCTTTACTTTGGTATCATTGACATTCTTCAAGACTATGATATTAGCAAAAGAATAGAACATGCGTACAAGTCACTACAAGTTGATCCTACTTCCATCTCAGCCGTTGATCCTAAACTATACTCCAAAAGGTTTAGAGATTTCATACACAGAATCTTTGTTGAGGACACATGACACATGTTTGGACCAATTCAATGACATGCTTATGCATCAAAGAAAATGCTCTAATTGGAATCCAATTATTAAGTCCATGAGATTAGTATATAGTTGATGGCTAAATTTTTCTTATAGCCATTTCAAGTATTATAATGAGTGGGGGAGGAAAAAATGAGACAACACTTATGTCAATGTTTTTTTCCTTTTGTAGTGGGGAGTGGTTGGTTGGCACAATAGCTTATGCATATAAAAGTCACATGTCATGTGATTAGTTTTTTTTTTAAATGGCTTATGATGTGTATATGAAACAATTGTGGGGTGTGGAGAAAAGGGGTATAGACTATAGAGGATTGAATGAAGATTCAAATTGAATTGAACATATGTTTTTATTTGGAGAAATTGGAAAACAAGAAAGTAAAAGTTGACATAGGGGACCCAAGTTTGTCTCTCTAATGTGCTTTTCAAACTTCTTTTATATTTTTCTCTTCCACTTTTGCAACGAGTATATAAGCCATAAAAAGAAGAGAAAGGCACAAAAAAAAGAGGTTGTATTGTTAATTTATTTTTGTCTCTCCTTTGTCATTGTACAAACCATGACACCAAGTTTGAACAAGGACTATACTCACTTCCCACACTTACTATTTTATGTCCCTTTTTTTCTTTTTTGAACAATGGTGTGACCAAGAGTTGAATAAAACGACAAAGTGAACACGTCAATGTGGACCTAAGTGTGGACCAATGTGGCATCTTGATAGGTATTTATGCATGTTATGGCTCGGCATTTTAATATTGATGGAACTTGTTAGAGAAGTCTCGCCTTCATTGATCAACAAGCACTTACAAACTTAAATTTTACATGTGGTACTAGAGTCAATTCAAGATTCTTTTTAGACTGTTATTAATGTTTATTGCAAAAGTATAGATATAAAGCAACTAAACCTAAATAAAAATAAAGAACTCAAGTGTTATTCATAAATAAGATAAAAGATATGCACAATAATTTGTTGCAAACAATTCCACTACATCTAGGTGGTGCTTAAAGTGGGAATTCACAAAAGTTTCCCATCATGAATCCCTGACCAAATTACCGACAGTTGTTCATGGAAAATTTTACCCATTCTCCCTCTACAATTCATTTCGACTAAAATATTCTTATATTATAAAAAATATTGCATTCTAGATGGTTCATGTTAAATTATTCTACAACTAGTAAAAAATCGTGGTCTAAAATAAAAAAAATCTTTATTTTTTTTTCAAAAGTCTTTCTATAAAATTATCAAATCGGTATTATATTTCAGATAACTTCCGGTGATTACAATAAAAATGAATTTAGGCAACAGTGTAAACGGTTTTTAAACTATTACCAAAGATTTAAAACTGCTGTCTATTATTACAAAATAAAAAAAACTATCAAATATTTACATAGCAAGTTATTCAAGTGAACAAAAATTTGATAAAACATTATAATATCGGAAAATTTATTGTAAGTTATCCGATAAATAAAAATTTGATAAAAATTATAATATGGAAAAATTTATTGTAAGTTATTCGGTGAAGAGAAATTATATACCACAATTCTTTAAATGACATTCTCTGATACATTGATATAGACATACAAAATTTTCTGATTTAAAAAAAGAAGAAGGTATAATTGAAATATTTTAAAATGTAAGAGTAGAGAAATAATTATAAGAATATGGAGTTTTTTATTTTTTAAAGAATTTAATTGATATACACTGATAGTGTAAAGATTTTTTATACTGTCTGTTAATCACAACCATTGATTTATTTAAAATGTTTGACTTTTATTTTAACCACTTAAAAAGTAATACAAATGGATGATTGTGATGTATTGACAGTATAAAACTTTTTACAAATGGATGATTGTGATGTATTGACAGTATAAAACTTTTTACACTGACAGTGTATAACAATTAATCTCTTTTTTTTAATAAAAAGACAGAAAAATTAATATTTCATTAGTATATATTTTTTTTAATACACCCCCGCTTTACTAAACATAACATGTTAGTTACTGTTCATCAATAATTTTTATGTTATGTTAAAAACCTCATCCTCATCTTCATCTTCGTGAAATCGCCATTTTTATAATTTTTTGGAAATCGTCACAACTTTGTGAGTATTCATCACAACTTTGAAAGTAGCATTATCATCTTCGACGAAATTGCGATCTTCAGAAATCTCCATCTACGAAGAAAATTAAAACCTCACATTCATCACAAGAAATCCTCCTATAGGTTGAATCGATTGCAATTATTTTGAACATGTTGAATGCACCGACTTGTTTAAAGCATATATGAAAGCATCAAAAATCTTTCCAATTTGTTCGAGATCTACGATAGTTTCATTCAATTTCAAGGTAATTAACTTTTAAGTTGGTTTCTTATAGTTCAGAAGTTGATTTGTTGAATCTTAGGCACATAATTGTCTTTTTGTTATGTTCGAATTTGTTGAAAGGTTTTAAGTTTTTGCATGATGTTGAATGTAGTTGTTCAAATATGTCGAAGGGTTTTAGGTTTTTGCATGACATTGAATGTAGTTATTAAAATTATTTTGTATAATATATGTAGGTATTTGCAAAAGTTCCATCCATAGATATCGAGAATATTCTAAACATTTTCAAGGGCTCACAATGTACTAATCATACTAATTTTTCTTTTGAGGTAGACTCAAAGTTATTTTAAATTAACCGTTGATATGTTAGTAATTTCGTTTGTAACCACAAGGATGTCGTAGTTTAGTGAATTAATTAAAATCAATTTGTAGGGAAGTAACTATTCTCTGAGAGGGAGGACTTGTCATCCTATAAAGATGATGTATGAGAAACGAATAATCATGGAAATGGATGCAACTTTGATATGGAAGATGCAGTTGATTCAATGGTTGATTAAGAGAAATTAAACTTCAAAGAGACTTGTCCTGAATAATTGATGAGGTACCACTTTCTTGATTTTGTGATGATTTTTATGTTTTATATCTGGTACACGCGCTTACATGGATTTTCTAGTAGAAAGAGTTGTGTTGTTAGGAATAGGTGTAGTAGTCCAACAAATGTCCCTTTGTCATAGAGAAAGTATGAGAGATGAAAAATTCATAAATTTTGTTTTGGATTGGAAAAAGGGGCCAAAGACCGCGGTCTAGAGAATGCAACAATTATCTCAATCGTGTGCATCGCAAGATTATTATCTAGGGAAAAGCTTAGGAGATCCAGGTCTAAGATTCATTCAACGGTATCCCGCACCTTACGCCCAAAGAATAACATATGGTTACATCCAATCCACTGTAAAAGTAAAAGCGTGCCATTCTCCAAGTACATAATTTCAAATTCAAACTTCTTTTACTCTAATCCAAGTTGCTCAAGTAAACTCTATCGTGTATTAGCAACTGTTGAGTTCAAAGAGAGTGTCGGGGGATCATGCTAGCACCCTATCCTATAACCTTTTCCTTTTGACAAGAAGTTTTGCTACAAAAGAACCCTTTCATCCATTACCCACCACATGAGCACTTTTGGAAACCCTTAAGTCATTGCATAAATCATCTTCATGCAAAAACCTTGTTTACACTGCGTCTAACATCAAACCATGCATATCGTCCAATATATCATTGCATCATATGTGCATCAAAGGTCCGAAAGCCTCATAACCCAAACAAAAACAGACATCTACAATCAAAAGGCCCAGCTTCCAGCGGCACAGCGTAAAATCAACACATTGCATGCATCGATCACTCATCACACTTCATGCATTTCTCAAAATAATATTGCATAGACGATCATCATACTTCATAAAAATAAATTTAATGCATACCAAGAGTCGTGAGTGACGCTCACCCTCATTCCCAAAGACTAGTACTTGTCTAGCAAAGTGGAAACATTTTCAGAATCTGATGCTTAAAGCTATTATGGTGTTTTTCCCACAGGTGCATCTAGGACACAAATTCACAAACTCAAGAGTGATGCAAAATATTATGTGTGTGATGATCCATATCTATGAAAGTTTGGTAGTGATCAGGTTATTAGGAGGTGTGTCCCCCACTATGAGATTGAATCTATTTTGCATCTTTCTCATGCTTCTCAAGTAGGGGGACACTTTGATCCTTAAAGGACTGCAAGAAAAGTCAAAGACTCAGGTTTCTGTTGGTCCACTATTTTTAAATATGCTTATGAGACTTACCACACTTGTAAAGAGTGTCAGATAGTAGGTACATCCATCACTCGTAAGAGTGAAATGCCTCCACAACCTATGTGTTTCTGTGAGGTGTTTGATGTATGGGGAATTGAATTTATGGATCCTTTCCAATATTTTTTACAGGTTTGGAATACCTCTAACTATCATAAGTGACTAAGACACTCATTTCTGTAACCTCACCATAGAAGTTTTGCTCTGAAAGAATGAAGTTGTGCACATGGTATAGACTGCATATCATCCACAAAC
Source organism: Lathyrus oleraceus (assembly GCF_024323335.1). NCBI lineage: Eukaryota > Viridiplantae > Streptophyta > Magnoliopsida > Fabales > Fabaceae > Lathyrus > Lathyrus oleraceus. Next base: position 79,055,940 of record NC_066585.1, read on the forward strand.
TAATGGGTAAACTGAGATCTCAAACAGGGAAATAAAGCAGATCTTGGAAAAAATGGTTCAGCCAAATAGAAAAGTTTGGAGCGTCCGCCTAGAAGACACACTTTGGGCTCAAAGAACAACTTTCAAGACACCAATAAGGATGTCTCCATATAGACTTTTGTTTGGTAAGATATATCACCTCCTTGTAGAGATAGAGCACCATGCTTACTGGGTGGTAAAAAGTTGTAATTTGGAGATGCAACAAGCAGGTATGGAAAGAAAACTCCAGTTACAGCAGCTTGCAGAGCTTAGGCTAGAAACTTATGAAATTCCATGATAAGATGATTTCTAGGAAGGAATTCTCCATAGGCCAAAAAGTTTTATTGTTTAACTCTCGCCTTAAAATTATAGATGAGAAACTTCGATCGAAGTGGATTGACCCCTTTGTTGTTACTAATATATTTTCTCATGGTGCAATAGAAATTAAAAGTGCAGGTACTGAAAAATCCTTTAAGGTTAATGGACAGCGCCTGAAGCTATTCCATAAAAGTGTGGTGCATGGAGATGCAACCATAGAAGAGCTTTCCTTGGAAAATCCCACCTATATTGCAACTTGATCAGGGAGCACATTTTCCTTTCTCTCACTCTTATTTTATATTTATGTTCTTTCCTTGAGGACAATGTGATTTTTAAGTATGGGGGAAAAACCTTTTACTTCGTTTTATTTCATTCAGTTCTTTGTTTTTGTTTGTTTTCTTACATGAAAAATAAAAAATAAAAAAAATGCATGTTTTTTCTGTGGTTTTCGAGTTATAATTGTGAGTATTTTCTTTGTTCTCTTGACTGAAGACTTGTGGTGTGATGTGATTAATTCTTTTTGTGCATTCTTAGTATGATATATAGGACTAAACTCTAAATTGTACATCATTTGTGGTAGATCATTTAACCTTGTGAGTTTTGAGCCTTTTAATAGATAACATTACAAAATCCATTTTTTCTTTCTTGTGTGTTTCACTCATATCTATTAGTCTCTAGAAATTGAATTGACTCTTGTTGAAACTTTTTGTTTACTTGTGCACATTAATATGATAAAGACAACTTGTTTTTATTTTGTTTATGTTTTAGCCAGTAGCCAAAAAGCCAATCCTGAATAATATCATCCATTGTTTAAAAATCCCCTTGAGTCTATTATCCCATTCTTTGTTTAAACTCATTACAAGCCTGAAAGTGAAAAATAGTATTATCACTCATTCATAGGGTTGAAATAATCTTGTTGAAGTTATGTGAGGTTGAATAATTATAGTTGTGATATTTGATTAAAATAAAGTTGATAGAAAAAAAGAAAAAGAATTGAAAAAAATAGAAAAAGAAAAGAATGATGTCATTACATATTCCTTCTGATTTGAAAAAGAAAAAAAAGAAAAAAGAAAAGAAAAATAGCGGAGAGTTGTTATTTGAAAGTGAACAAAATATTTTTAGTTTAACTTTTGCAGCTCTTTCAATATATATTTTTAGTATCTTTTCTACTTTCTTTCATTATTTTTTGTTGATGATAAAATAAGAAGTAAATGTAGAAGTATTTAAGCACCTGGAATCTGACAGTTATTATTTTGCTTGAATTTTGAGTAAATATATTATGTGCTTTATATGTTTAAAATTTAATTAACCTTGATAAGATTTAGGGGAACTTAAAAATCTAACTCTATGGACTATTAGACTCAGGGAGAGTTTACAAACCTCAGACTCTACAGTCAACTAGTTAATTAAATTATCAATCATTTTTCTTAAATACTTATTTTTCCCATCATCAAAAAGGGACAGTTTGTTGGAACAAAATTGATTTGTCCACCATATCCTTTGGGTTTTAATGATAACAAATTATTTAAAGAACCATAGGGTATACTAATATTTGTTCAAGTGTGCATGACCATATACTAAAATTCATATTAAATCCAAATATTGATTATAACTTTGAACATCCAAAGATAAGCGTGAAGATCATATTCTGATGTATAAGAAGCTGGAGAAATGATTATGAAGAAGTCACCTTCTAAAGATATCAATATTCAAACATCAAAATCTGAATGAGTCGGTCTCCGAAGATCAGACTTTGAAGAAGAAGTCTACTTCTGATAAGAACCTGAACTAGTTAAAGCGCAAGGACTAATGTGACATTGATAAATCATTGTTCACCTCTAAACATATTTATCACATGATGACCTAAGCTATAGTTTCTTCATAGAGTATGCTGGAATACAACTACTAATTCTTTTTGTAATAAAGGTTTTTTAAACTAGGTTCCACCTAACCTGACAGTTTGGTGAAACATCCCAACATATCTCAACGTCTTTTTTGAAACTTCTCAACAAACTCTTCTGTTGCATCTTCAAGGGCTCTTTTCTTCACTATTTAAGGAACTAAAAGACTTGAAGAATAAACAACATATGAGATACACACATACACGTTGAACATGCTAATAAACAACGATTGACAACTAAAGAGAAACTACTCTGTCAAAGTTTTAACACAAGCTAAACTTAGGATTTCTTATCCTTGTATATCTTATAAATCTTTAAGTCTTGAAAGAGTCATATTGCGTTGTATTATTTATACATCTCTGTTTGTATATCTATTGTATTCACCCAACAATCATTTATCTGCTAGGTAGATTGTTAGAAGTCTCTTACTAAGTGTTTGAGCAAGGAAGTATTTAGCTTGTGGGTTAGAAGTGTTCAAATTAACCAGTTATTTGAATTATCCATGTCCAAATTCGATTATTAAAAAACGGTTAATTATTAGTATGATTTTAATCAAATCTATATTTTGAATATTTTATTAATATGGTTTTAACTAAACCCATTTTTTTGATATCCATATCAAAAATAAAAATTAAATTTGTCTATTCTTTTCTAAAAAATAATTATATAAAAGTAAATTTTTAAAAAATGATTTTTGAAAAAAAAATCAAATAACAAAAAAAATGTTTTTTTTGAATAAAAAGTCATTTTTATTTATTTTTGAAAACATTTTTTTTTTCTAAATATGTTTTGATTTTGGAAAAAAATTCTATTATGAAAAAAACATTTTTTTTTTATTTTTGAAAGAAAATGTTTTTCTGTAAAAAATGTTTTTTTTATATTTTTGAAAAAAAATATATTTTCTAAAAAATAATGATTTTTTTGCTATTTTTGAAAAAATATATTATTTTCAGGAAATAAAAAAACTATTTTTTAAAAAATAATTTTTACCAAAAAACAAAAATGTGTTTTTTTAAAAAAAAAAGAAAAAAGAACTGAAAAATTATAAAATTCTTGATTTTTTTTAATTTTTTAATAAAAACTAATTCTAAATTGGATATGGATATAATCGGTTAATAACTTATTTATAACCATTTGAAAAAAATGAAAATCGATTGTGACAATTGATTTTAATAACCGATTATAACATATGGATTATATATGGTTATGGATTGATTATGAAAAATAACCGTGCATGAGCATCCCTAGGTGTGCCAGAGCAAGAAAGTCTCATACTTGTGTGTGTGAGCAAGGAAGTCTTTAGCTTGTGTGCTAGAGCAAAAAAGTCTCATACTTGTCTGTATGAGCAAGAAAGTCTTTGACTTGTGTGTTAGAGCAAGGAAGTCTCATACTTGTGTGTCTGAGCAAAGAAGTCTTTAGCTTGTGTGCTAGAGAAAAGAAGTCTCTTACTTGTGTGTATGAGTAAGATAGTCTTTAACTTGTGTGGTAGAGCAAAGAAGTCTCATACTTGTGTGTGTGAGCAAGGAAGTTTTAGTTTATGTGTTAGAGTAAAGAAGTCTCAAGCTCGTGTGCTTGAGCAAGAAAGTCTCTTACTTGTATGTTTGAGCAAACGAAGTCTCTTGCTTGCGTGCTTGAGAAAATTATAATTTTATTGAATTATAGTGAAAATCTCTTATAAGTACAACAAAATTGGACTACTCTCAATTTGTGAGAGAAACCACGATACCTCTGTGTGTTATTCTTCTTTCTTGTATTTTATATCCGCTTTTTATCTCTAACTAACTTAGATTTTACAACCTTGTGTTTAGAATCTGACTTAAGAGTTCTAAAATAAATAAAAAGGCAACGCAATTCAACCCCTTATTCTTGTATTTTTCTCACCTTCAATATCTTGAAATCCTATTTTCTCTCTCATTCAACAAATAGATTAATGCATCATTTGATCCCTTAACTTAATTTAAGGTTTCACTTTAGTCCCTTAGTTAATAACATTTCTTTTAAGTCCTTTAAATATTATTCCATTAATCAAATTGGTCTTGTCGACTAAATTCTATCAAAATTTGTTAACTTATGTATGTGTGCCACTCCAGTTGGTACTTGGTTAGATAACATGAAATTGTTTTATTTTATATTGATTTAAATTTTAAAGGTTTTTCTTTTATAAAAGAAAATCAATAAAATCCTAGTTGTCTTATTATTGTCTTGTATCATTTCTCTCCTCCCTCCTCAAAACCTAGATGTTAAATTCTTTCTCTTTCTCCTCATCCATAAACTCTTCATCAAACAAAAGCAAATACCAACCAACACACTAATATGCAAAATAGTCTTCAGCTTGATGCCTTTGGATCTGTTGTTCATGATTGAAGTCGTTTTATCATCATTAACTAGTTCGAAATTTATTTTATTTTATTATAACGTGTTGATAGTCTCGATACCTTCACTAAAGTTCTTGTCGTTGTTAACACGAGCCTGCACAAACTTCTTTCTTCAGATCAATGTTCTTGTCGTTGTTAACACGGGCCTGCGCAAACTTCTTTCTTCAGATCAATATAAGGAGCTGAGTTTTGGCACTGATGCGATCAAGAATGAATCATTGTCAGAATTAGATAACCTACTTTTATTATTTTTTTAACATAATAAAATAATAAATGATAACATCAACCAATAAGTATTAATATAAAATACCACCAACAAATTAAAATTGCATGAAATAAAATCGTATTAACATTAAATTAACTAAAGAGTGAAACATCTAAAATTAATTAAAGTCATGATTAACTAAAATAGTAAATATTTAAGAGACTAAAATTGTAACAATTAAATAAATATTCATCAAAATTATTAAAATTATAATAATAAATATTTGAATAGTAGGTCAATGAATTTTGTGGGTTTAAGTCTGATTTTACCATAAATTCAACTATTTAATGAATTTTTTAGATTTTAAAATCATATTTGTACAATTACCCGATTCAACCTGTTTTTCTGAAATTTTTGGATGGATTTTACCAAAGTTTTTAAGTTGATCCAACCTGTATGCACCCCCTATAATTCAGCACTAATTAAACCTTACAAAAATAGTAGAAGACCATTCAATATTATATCATATTGGTTTGCATAATAGAACATTCAATATTATTTGATTTTGTGCGCTTTTTTAAAAATTAACTTACAATTTTAAGTTAGCTCGAATTAAATTTAAACATAACTTATGATATACGTTATATGAAAATTTTAATTTGATTTCTTTGGTAAAAACAATAATAAAATCAAAACTTAAATCTACTTTTGATCCCTCTATTTTAATAATTTTTAATTTTTATTTCCCCATTTTAAAAATAATTTTTTGGTCCCGGAACTTTATAAGGATATAAAATTATTTTTTAATAATTTTTAGTTACATGAATACTATAACTAGGATAATTTAATATTAAATATTTTTTATAGAATAAATTATTTATTTTTGTTTTATTTTATTTAGAAATTTATTTGAAAATTAAGTATTTTCAAAAATCATTTCTTTAATTAAGTTTTTTAAGAAATTATTAAATTAAAATTTTGGGCCTAATGCCCATATCATTCCAACATTAACCCAATATACAAGTTGGCAATTAAAATATATTAATGAGATCTATATAAACACTAACTATATTTATTAAATAATCGATATTAAACCTTAATGAGAAGCAAAATCAACCAAACACTCTTCTCAAAAACCAAAACACCAAACAACATCAAACACTATCCATTTGGATTTCTGTCTGGATTCCAATATCATGCTCACTATCTTCATTTTCATGGTCAAAAAATACGTGAACATTGCTCTGTGAAGAATGATGGAAACAAACCATTGCTTTAATGCAATAAGTTACAATTTCTTTATATAACACTAGAAGCACGTCCTTGGCTAATAATGCAAGAATCTGAATATGGTATCAAGATAAACTCACTTTCTCGATATAGAACTGAACGTTTCCTGAAAGTTTGCAAAACAGTGGACCAATTTATATGACAATAGAGAACTTTCTTAGGTAGAGTATAACAATTGCAGTACAAGTAAAAAAAATAGAGAACTTTCTTGTTGATGCAGTCTAATATTAAGCTTCAATTAAAATCTTATATTCCTCCATAGTATCTTTTGCAACAATGTAATTTTTATGATCTTTTGTAGCAGCAATGCAGTTTTTTTTGCTAGGTTGAAGGGTTGGAAAATATCACATTTCAAGTACATGCAATGGTTTTTGATAACCTGCATAACAGTGAAATGGGAAGAAAAAAATTGGAAAGAAATGGAAGTTGGTTATTGATTAATTGTTATAAATGCTTTACTTTTTGTGCTGGTGAGGTAACATTTATGTTTTGGAGTAATATATTAAGAAGCTATGCTTTTGGATAAGAGGTTACATTCATGTTTCTTCAGAATAACATGTGTTTGTTTATGTAACAGTGCAATTGGAGTTGAAATTATGTAATGTGAGAGAAAATGTTTTCATAAAAGTAGATATTGCACAACCATTGAAGAGAAATTAGCAGACACATTTTCCAACTCCTTTAAACTATTACCAAGCTTCTCTATAATTTGCATAATGATTTATGGTAAAGTTTTGGATATAAGCAAGTAGGAGGATTATTTAATTTGCAGATGGAAAATATCAAATGGAAAATAGTGAAATTGTGAATGCAAATTTCACCAACTCTAAAGAGTACCATATCGTTTTGGTTAATCTTATTTTGAATGTTTATATACCAACTTTAGTTTTCTAATATGAGCAGTGGGTTGGAGAAAGGTGCAATGTTATGGGTAAATATATTATAAAATTTATGTTAAGTAATTTCTAAATGAATTAATAAAATTCTAAAAAAACTCAATTCAAATCATTAATAGTTTATTTTATAAAAAATATTAAATAATAAATTATTTTAGTCAATATTTTTTAATTTATTAAAAAAATTTATCATAATCATCAATGTCACGTAATCAAAATTTTATCGTAATCATCAATATTCTTAAATTACGGAGTATTTAATTTGCCACCCCTCAAATTATACTTGACAATCTCCATACTTTTATATTGTCTAAGTTGTCTCTGGTTGAAAATTAAATGAAAATTTCTGGTAGAATTAACAAAATTGCCGATAGCACATTTAAATTTTTTGATATATCAGATATTTCAAAATTTATGATTTATTTTGTTAATTTCTGTGAATTTGAAACTTTTTGTGTGTTTATCGGAAATTTTTCAACTTATATGAAGTTTTCGATAGGGTTATATTTTTTATTTTTTGAATATTTATGATTTTGTTGACAATTTTGGATGGTTGTGTGTGTAAATCAGATTTTTATAACTATAAAAAGTTATGAAATTTCTGATATATTCAATGAGATTTCGTACAAACATTTCATGAAAAAACAGAAAATTTAAATTATTTGATATAAAATACCATTTTTTTAAAATTATTTAATATAAATATTCATTATTTAATTTTCATAAATTGCTCCAAACTTCCGATATCACCCCAGTAATTACAAATTAAAGTCTCTACGTTGTAAATTTCAAAAATTTTGAAAATAATTTTTTAAAAATAATATCATCTTTTCATATGCAATGAAAGGTGTCAAATCTTAATGGTGAGAGTGGGGTGTCAAATTAAATGATGTAACTATAGGTTGGAGAGAGATGCGAAGTTATGGGCCTTAAGCCCAATGAATATATTTTTAAAGTTCGTGTTAAGTAATTTCTAAATAGAATTTTAAAATTTAAAAAAAATTCAATTCAATTGTTAATTTATTCTATAAAAAATATAAAATATAAAATTATCCTAATTAATATTTATAATTTATCAAAAATATTTTTTTATTTTAATTATCAATATGACGTCATACCAATGAAATTCTAAAAGATATAAAGTTTAAGTATAAAAATGAATTTTTAAAATTAAATTAAAAATTATAAAATATAGAGGTGAAATATGGATTTAAGCTTAAAATCAATTTGGATTCCTTTATAGAAACATCCAAAAAGAGAGTACATAGGACAAGATTTGAGGTTGTGCGTATGGAAGAGACACGTGACGCAATCAACGCAAGATACGATGTGGGTATGGAATCTTCATTTCACACTTTATGCATGATTTCCGCGTAACCACGTTATAACCTTCAATGCCACAATAACAATTTAATATATTATGGTCAATGTGCCTTCTTTTTTATTCATAAACAATTCAATAATTAAATTTAAGTGATTCATAAGTTTTACCTTAAAATAGATCGTTTGGAACTCAAATTTAACTTTTGCATAAACAATTCTTAACAAAATTTTATTATATATCAAATTTTCATTCTCGTCAAAACCGAAGGGTTAACATAAAACGTGATATATTATAATAATAAAACCTTAACCATATATACATGAACAAATTTAATCCATTTTTTAAAAACTAATTAATCAATGTAGACGTTATGAAAGGAAAGTCATGATAATTCATCATTTCTTCGTAAAGTAAAATAAATAAATGAGAATTGAATGCGACTGGGTCCTTTCATGGGACTAATATTTTGTACCCTTGTTGAGAGTGAGACCAATACAATTCATTCGCATCAATCAATTGAATAAAAATCTAAAATCCCAAAAGAAAAAAAGTGTCCCAAAATCTTACAAGTTACACTACTAAATCCTCAAAATATACTAGCATTTATTAAGGAACGTGATGATATAAATTTGATAGTAATATTTAATACTCGTAGTAAGTAACATGAACACAACACCTCGTCGTTGTACACACCACTCACATATGGAACCGTTTATTTAGAATAGATAATGCATTAATATTTTACGATATTCATAAATAAATAAATAAAGAATAAGAGATTGGTTATACTTTTATTAAATCAGATGGAATTGACCTTTGTAACAATATGATATGAACAAGACTATAGTAAAAAAATTAAGGTGTTTCAGAGACTTATGATTGAGTGATATTGTTTATGTGAGCATCCTATTTTAAGCGTGTTATGTAATGAAATCATAATTATTGGTGAAATAATGGAGTTATTCTAAGAAACAGTGTTTTGAACTTTTGATGCGGGGGTATTATGGGTACATGCAAGGTTAGTATTCTGAAATCTAAGTTAATAATAGTATGAAAAGTGATGTGAAGTGACAAATATATTTGAATTATTTATAAATGGTGTGCTTCTTCTCGTATATAGTGGGACGATTGAAACTGCATGCGTGGGACGCAACATGTTGTGGGATGGACCATCTGATTGATATGTACGGAGTATGATGCATAAGAGTTCATAATCACCTATCTTCGTTAATAGTGGGAGTTCACCTGCTCCACACATATGTACCTAGGGATGACAAAACGAGTCTGACCCATTGGACATGCCATGTTTTGCCCGCACTTTAGTTCGAGGTTGACTAAGGGTTTAGATCATCATCCTCTAATGTGCCCGCACCATTTTTTTACGAAATTTTGCGGGCGCGAGTGTCATACCCCAAAATTCAACATACCCTTCACAAAGTTCATCTAAGTCACTAACCGTAGTCATATGCATATCTTCATATCATTCATTTCATCTGCATAGCCATTGGTCCAATACAAGAGGACATGTATCATGGATTCAAAGCTTTGTGCTTACACCTAGTGGAGGCTAGGGTCTCTCTGCAACTAAAGGTGGCTCAATCAATCAAACCCTAATTGGAGGTAGCTCTTGAGGCTTGTGTATGTTCTTATCATTGAGGATTCAACGGTGGCTTCTTGGTGAAGCAAAAATCTAATTTGGGATCCTCACTTGATCATGGTATCCCCTAAACCCTAATTTGCCCCATAAACCCTAATTATGGCTACCATCCCTTAGGTGTGCTCCTAACCCTAGTTCCATCTGATTCATTATCATTCATTGTGTATGCTTCACTTGCTTGGTCGTGATTCATTCCAGGCCCACTTGTTCATGGTCAATTATGGAGGCTTATTGGGTTTTGTTTAGCTTTCACTTCATGGCCTGACATGTTCATCTTTTGCTTGATGTTATTATTTGGTTCAAGTCCATTTCCATGACATCATAACTTCTACTTGATTCAATTCATTCATGACATGTCATCTAGTCATTCCCTCATTCCTAACCCATAACTTGTTCATGGTTTATTTATGTTCATTTCATCTGGTCATTTCTAGTGCATAGTTTGTTCATGGTATGTCCATTGGTTCATGCAGTCTCATTGCCCATTGGTCCATGCTAAAGCCTAGTGTGATTCTTCTAAGTCTTGTATCATCCACATATATTTCAAGAGCCATACATTGTCTAGGTCATGGTTGTTGTCCATTGGTCCATATTAAGATGATCCATCAAAGTCTTGTTAGTCATCATTCACTACATCATCCATTCAAGTGTGTTGATTTCAAGAAGTTTAGGTTTGATTATGTGGATGGTTCATTCAAGTCCATTTTCCATACAATTCATTCCATTTTCAATACCATAATTTGTTTATTAAAGTCATGTTCATTTCAATACATTCAATTCATTTCAATTCAATACAAATTCAATTCGTATGAACCAAATATCAATCACATTCATCACAAATCACCAAATGTCCATACATAGAAAAAGATTACAAAATGTGACTTTTCTACTTAAATTGACTTTTATTCACCTGTTTACTTTTTGGTCAACTAGTTGACCAAAGTCAGCCAACCCACTTTGATTATCCTAACCCTAATCCCTTTGCCCATGCTTCCATAATCCATCCATGAACCACCATGATTCCATTTTGGTAATCTTCACATGATGCCTTCAAATGTAAGCTTCCATTCATGTTCATGTGTAATCCTACAAAACCAAGTCATGAGCAATGCATCACACCCATTTTAAACCAATACATTAACCTTGTCCATTTTCATTACAACCATAAACAAATTCACATGACCATTATCAATGCACCATGACTTAAAACATTAACATGAACACACCAAATGCAAGGTTATGAACATAAGGATCTCACCATGTCTCTATGCTCTTCCAACCACAATTATGCAGAACCTTGTCCACAAGCATAAAAACCTGCAATACAAACCACAATTTTGTAGAACCTTGTCCACAAGCATAAAAACCTGCAATACAAGCCACAATTCTACAGAACCTTACCATAAATCATCCAACCTGCAGCAGAACACAAACATGAGCCAAGTAAAGTCCTACAGCAAACCAAGTCTTGAACTTGCCGCAACTCATGAACTTGCATCCAACTTGCAACAGACCATTAAACATTCAACCTGCAGGCGTGCCACCTGTCGCATTACGCGAAAAACCGGCGGGAGAACAAGAACAACAGAGCCGCCACCGTGCGTTATTTATCCCAAAAAAGGGAAAGGAAACGCTCAGAGTAAACCTAGGAAAAGACATGGTCTCGCGACCAAAGAGAATGGGTTCGGGAGTCGGTTATGCGAAGGGAAGGTATTAGCACCCCTACGCATCCGTCGTACTCGACGGGATCCACGCACAATAGTAAGGAAAATGGTTGCTAAAAAACACTGCTCAAACACACACACACTGGCTGAAAGAGACACAGGAAAACAAACGAAACAGGACTCGGCAGGATATCGCATCCTGGGCCTACTTAGTCTATCAGGCATAGACATCAGAGTCGAAGTAGTTCGGACTGGGGAAACGACACATGCTCGCTAAGGTATCGCACCTTATGCATACGTATCTTCTCGGACGAGAGAAGAATCAGAGCATTCGTAGCTCGGCGGACACGCACACAAACAAAAACAGGCAAAGGCAAACACGGAGCCCGAATGCCAATCACTGGACTTACATCAGCATCCGAACCAAAACACACACAAACACTGGAACCCGAATGCCACTCGATGGACTTACATCAGCTTCCAAGCACACAACAACACAACAAGTTAATAAGGAGTCGGGGACTCGAGCCTATAACTGTCAAGCACACACTCAAACAAACAGACAACAAATTGCTAAGGAGTCAGGCACTCGAGCCTAGCAACTGTCAAACAACACACACAAAAAGAAAAAAAGCGCCCGGAGAGATCAGCTCATCTCCTGCCTACGTACCTCATCTGGTATGAGGATCAGGGCGACGTAGTTCCCCTACGCAGGGAAAAAGGACTAGCCTAACCAGATAACAGAGAGAGACACAACACTAGGGAGACTACGACTCGAGCCTAGATGTTGCCATGCAAAGTCGTCCCTAAGTTAAGGTTTCTAGCTAACTTGCACAGGAAGTAAGCCTATCCTAAACATGACTTGCACAGGAAGCAAGCCACACCTAACCTAACTTGCACAGGAAGCAAGGGTCTCGATTGCAACTAGGGCAAGAGAAGGGGGAGGTCTCAATCGCAACGAGGGCGAGAGAAGAGAATTAGTGTTAGTTGTTAGTCAAACTCGACAAGACATCGCATCTCGTGCCTACGTATCTCATCTGGACATGAGAATCAGAGTTGCCGTAGTTCGGCTAAACTATTCCCGTTGGTTTGTGTTTTTTAAGTGGATAACGTCACTGCGCAATCTACCTGATGCTCGACCTTTGGAGACTTACTCATCTGTAGTAGAAGGAGCTAACGTATCCTTAAGAGGGGATAATGTTTGTTTGTGTTTTAGGAAAGCTCAAGCAAGAAAGGAAGTCCTATACGAAGGAACCGTGCTACCTTAATTGACATGCAAACGAGACTACGCGGAGTCTAACAAACCTAGGGGATACAATCACACCACACAAGCACATACAGCATGAAATAAACACACCAACAAGGGGCTCAAACATCAAGGCTAGGTTTTAGTCGAGGGGTCATATCAACCTCAACAAACAAACCACTGGAACTGGGTAGTGTTAGCTCTTAACCTTGCCATTGAGGGGCTAAGGTGAAGCAGATGAAAGGTAAGTGAAGATAAGACTTCACAGCTCTTATCCCTGGCCTGGGAGAGCTTAAGACAAGAATGTGTGGGTCCAGAAAGTGGGAACCCTTCTACACATTTAAAACTGACTCAACTGTACAATTGTACAAGATCTTGGGTTTGTATCTGCAATGCATCAACACAGTGGTGTGAGCAAAGTAGATGACACACAGAATAGCAGGGGATAGGTTGCATATCCCTTGGGTTCTGCCAATTGCCTCTTCACTTAGGAGGACTTTGCATATGTACAGGGACAATTTTAAACATACACAAGCATTGCCTCTTAAGGAGGACTTCAGACAGTTGCCTGGCCAAGTAACAGGCCAGGTCTTCCAGACTACATGAAGATTAGAAATATACCTCAATGCAAATTGCTTATACAAGCAAAGCAAAGCAAAAAGTTCACAAGGAACTGAGCAACTAAAAGCACCTGAAATAGTCAAGCAGACATTAGTATGCAACTTCAAAACAAAGCAAAAGGAAACAGACATTAACAGTTAATCATAGGCAAATGGATGTGCAAGGCACAAGGCTCTAAGCATGTGAGCCAAGCAACCTACAAAACAAAACATGTTAGTCATGGTATTCAAGCAAGTTCAATCAAAAAGAATTGGCCTCATTGGTCATTTGTTGGTCAACCTGAAAACATGAGCTCAAAGGTGAGTAACAGGACCACTAGGGCAAACCTAGGGTCAAAAGGGAATGAAAAAGTTCAAACAGCAAGTGGCACGCATCCAAAATCATGTTCAAACAATTAAGAAACACAACCAATTGGGTTCACATGCATATCAATCATTATCGTCATTTCATGAACAATTTAAGTCAAAGTATGGCAAACAGAAGCTCATAGGAGTCAACAGAAAGACTTGCATCAAAAGCAAACTCAAACATTTCCAAAAATCACCAAATAAATCATGATCAATCAAAACACATAGCATGGTAAGCATGTCAAATCTCATCTCATTTGGACAAGTGGAAGGCAGTCAATGAAAATCAGAAAGTCAAAGCAATTTTGAACATGCTCAAAGAAGTCAACCAAACATGTATCAACTTGAAAAATTCATAAATCAGGAATGGAACATGATAAATGAATGGGACTAAAACCATGGCATAGCTTAAGATGTCTAGTAATCACATATGAAATTTCATGTCCATCTAATAAAGTATGAGCATTTCACAAAACAAATGGGCACATGTGTCACAAAAGGTCAACATTTTGGTCAAACAGGGGAGAAAATCCCAAACAATTAGGAAATGCCACAAATAATTCCAAGAAAATTCACATGTAAACTAGACATCCAATAGTAGGTTCATGCAAAAATTCACATCAATTGGAGGTCAAGAAGCATGGTATCAAAAATCATGAAGATGCGCATCAATGGTGTGACACAAATTGTCACACCCCAATTCAAAAATTCATAACTCAAAGACCAGATAAGATAAATTCACAAACTCTACATCAAAATCACCATGGATGAGTCTAGTTTATGCACAAAAAATTTCAGATCGATTGGATAATGCATCACTATTTCACAAAGGATTTGGCAAAGGGTACAAAATATGGACACATGAACAAAACCCTAATACCATTAAAAATCCACTCATCCAAAAAATCAGCAAAAATCATGATAAAAAAGTAGAGATCAAGCAGAACACAATGCAAAAATTTTCATGAATTTTGGACAAATGTTGAAGATGTTATGATTTTTGTAAGTTGTGTAACCAAAATGAAATAAATATTGAACAATTAAAATGAATTGATTTAAATAAAAGGAACCGATGGCATTTTTGTAATAATGGAGGGAGTTTAATGAAACGCGGCGTTGCGTTTTGGGACGTGGCACACCGGGATAGGTCATGGCAATAGCACAGTGAAAGTTCATGCAGCACACGTGAGACAAAATTCGAAATTCTGGAAAATGGCTTAGGGTTTCTAACAGCAACAGTGCATCACCTTCTTCATTCAATCGAAAAAAATCAAAATGCCAAGAAATAGCAATTAAACACACTATCATGATCAGCAAACAACATACAGTCCAAATCTAACCATGGTTTTCACTAAATCGAGCTATCCATCAAGTAACATGCAAAAACAAGTTTGAATCATCAACATTCATTTCAACATAACTTGCTAAATACTTAACCATTTTCAACCATTCAAAGCTCATAATGATCAGGGTAAAGAGATCTACACATTGCATACCATGATTTTGAAAAATGAGAGATTCGAAACCTTACTTGATTTTGAAGAAAAGAGTGGAACAGTGTTGTTTGGATGTGTTGAAGTGAAACAGATGTCCAGCAAGCTTCCCAAAGTTGAATGGAGAGTGACTTGTAGCTCAACAGCCTTTGAAAATGCTCAAATCGAAAATCACCATTGATGGAGCTTGGAGAAAACAGAACTCGAAATGAGCTTCCAGTTGGGATTTGAGACTTGAAATGAGTTTGAAAATGAGGGTGTATGAGGTAGCAAGCAAGGCAGGTCGTGCTTCTTGAGGTTTCTTCAAGAAAATTTCCAAAGTGCAAAAACGAAGAATGGAGAGAAAAATGGTTTTTCTGTTGGTAATGTTGGCTGCTAGGGTTTGAATGAGCAGAAAATGAGTTTATATATCTCTGTTTAGTGTTGGCTAAGTAAGTGTTAATCAACATTTGGTTAAATGAGCAATTTTGCTAATTGGAGCATTTTGGCCTAAGGGCATGGTACATGAGCAAATGCTGCGAAAATGGGCCTTGGGCAAGTTCCAAATATCATTTCTGAATGTTTCCAAATGGCCAAAAGTGTTAGAAATGCCTAATTCAAAAACTCAATTTTTCACTACACTTGAAATTAATTAAGACAAGTCCAAAAAGGCCATTTTGAATGGTGTGGTTTTGGTGCATGAAGGTCACATTTTTGGAAAGAGGGGATTAAATATGACTTGTTGGAAAAAACCTCACCAAATTTGGCCAAATGGTTTGAGAGATATGGCCTTTTGAAGTTCACAAAATTTTGAAAATGAATTGATCATATCTTGCCAACCATACATGGGAATTGAGAGTTCTTGGACTTTTTGGAAATGGGAGAACAAGATCTTCAACTTTCATGTTGGGCAAAAATTCATTTGAAGCTTGTATCATGATGTAAGTTTGGGACCAAGAAGTTTCCATTTTTGGCAGTTAAAATTACAGGTCCAGTTTCTATTTTTGGAAATTTTCTGTTTGGCTTCAAATTCTTCAATGATGATGTTTGTCATGATATATGAGGCCTATTTGGACATGAATAAGCTCTCTCAAACCAAATCCATCCATCAAAACCATAAAATCAGTCACAGTTGACTAAGTTTGACTTTTTAGGGTTTCTGACTGATTGTGCATTGAATGATGACTTCTGAACATCCAACCCTTGACCAAAACACTTCAAATGGATCCCCAAGTCATGTGAACATGTTGGACCAACCCTAGGGCCTTGGCTCAATGGAATTGTACTTGCTTGCTTGGTTGACTGATCTCCTGATCAGTTTGACCTAATTCTCTGATGATCTTGCACTTGAGGCAAAAGGGACAATGCAATGCTATGCAGTGGACCATGTTATGTTATGACCTAATATGAGAATGTATGTACAATGATAGGTGCAAATTTGAGGTGCTACAGCTGCCCCTATTCAATCAGCTGGGAACCCGAATGGATGAGAGCAACGGCTGTCAGCCTTTCAGGGTAAACAGGGATTGAATACCAAGAACCGTAGAATTTGCACAATGCAGGGATCCAATAATGGAAACGTCCACTGGAATCTGATACTTATTACTGGGTATATATATATATATATATATATATTTTTTTTTTCAAAGGATACGGCCACATCCAGACATCACAACGATGATGAATGGGAAAAGAAATCACAACTAGATGCCAACGGACAACTAGGAAAAACTCAACGTTTACCAAGACCAACGGAGAGGTAACCAGACATTATTGAATGACTGGAAGAGATACAACCATACGTCAACGGACGAAATGGGAAAAACTCAACGTTTACCAAGACCAACGGAGAGGTAACCAGACATTAATGAATGACTGGAGGAGATACAACCATACGTCAACGGACGTAATGGGAAAAACTCAACGTTTACCAAGACCAACAGAGAGGTAACCAATCATCATCGGATGAATGAAAGAGATATACAACCATACGTCAGCGGACGTAATGGGAAAAACTCAACGTTTACCAAGACCAACGGAGAGGTAACCAATCATCATCGGATGAATGGAAAGAGATATACAACCATACGTCAGCGGACGTAATGGGAAAAACTCAACGTTTACCAAGACCAACGGAGAGGTAAATCCACGTGGGGACAGGTACAACTAGACGTCATAGGACGAATAGGAAAAACTCGACGTTTATCGACACCAACGGAGAAGGAGAAAACTCAACCAGACGTCATAGGACGAAAGGGAGACTCAACGTTTATCGACACCAACGGAGAAGGAGAAAACTCAACCAGACGTCATAGGACGAAAGGGAGACTCAACGTTTATCGACACCAACGGAGAAGGAGAATTAACTGGGGACGACCCTGCGGGGAAAGATATCAACTATACGCCAACGGACGCATAGGAAAAACTCGATGTTTATCGACACCAACGGAGAGGAGGAATACTTCACTAGGGAAGAAGGACACAACCAAATCATCAACGGATGATTGGGAAAAACTCGACGTTTATCGAAACCAACAGAGAGGTAACTCTGCATGGAGAGGGGTACAACTAGACATCATCGGATGACTAGGAAAA
Organism: Lathyrus oleraceus; assembly: GCF_024323335.1. NCBI lineage: Eukaryota > Viridiplantae > Streptophyta > Magnoliopsida > Fabales > Fabaceae > Lathyrus > Lathyrus oleraceus. The sequence continues at coordinate 79,073,869 of NC_066585.1, forward strand.
ACTCGACGTTTATCGACACCAACGGAGAGGAGGAAACTCTACTGGGGAGAGTGAACACAACCAAATCATCAACGGATGATCGGGAAAAACTCGACGTTTATCGACACCAACGGAGAGGAGTAATCTTCACTAGGGAAGGGATAGCGACGTTATGAACATCGAAAGAGGATGTTTACCGACATCAAAAGAAAACCAGACACTTACGCGTGACTGGAAATCACCGACGGATGGTGTTTACTGACACCAAAGAAGACCAGACACTTACGCATGACTGGAAATCACCGACGGATGGTGTTTACCGACACCAAAGAAGACCAGACACTTACGCATGACTGGAAATCACCGAAGGATGGTGTTTACCGACACCAAAGAAGACCAGACACTTACGCATGACTGGAAATCACCGAAGGATGGTGTTTACCGACACCAAAGAAGACCAAACACTTACGCATGACTGGAAATCACCGAAGGATGGTGTTTACCGACACCAAAGAAGACCAGACACTTACGCATGACTGGAAATCACCGACGGATGGTGTTTACCGACACCAAAGAAGACCAGACACTTACGCATGACTGGAAATCACCGAAGGATGGTGTTTACCGACACCAAAGAAGACCAGACACTTACGCATGACTGGAAATCACCGAAGGATGGTGTTTACCGACACCAAAGAAGACCAGACACTTACGCATGACTGGAAATCACCGACGGATGGTGTTTACCGACACCAAAGAAGACCAGACACTTACGCATGACTGGAAATCACCGACGGATGGTGTTTACCGACACCAAAGAAGACCAGACACTTACGCATGACTGGAAATCACCGAAGGATGGTGTTTACCGACACCAAAGAAGACCAGACACTTACGCATGACTGGAAATCACCGACGGATGGTGTTTACCGACACCAAAGAAGACCAGACACTTACGCATGACTGGAAATCACCGAAGGATGGTGTTTACCGACACCAAAGAAACAACACACGCGGGTGCTGACGGGATACTGACATCCACAAGATGACAGGGCAAGGCTGAACACTTGCAGGGGGTTTCACTGGGGAGAAACAGGCTTTCCTTTCACCAACGGATGAGGAAATAAAACTCTGTGGGGATTATCAACACCAAATGTTGACTGGAGCAACTGTAGCAAATGTGTTGTACAGGTTGAACAAAAATCCGTCGCTGCAGGGGATACGAACACATGAATGCATATGTTTGAATTTTTCTATGGCGTAATGCTCCATATGGAATGGAAATGCTACGCAGTTTTGAGGATGCAATGATTACTACATGCAAAATGCAAAATGATGAGAACTCCGCCGGGGAATACACAGGACGATTGTGCTGAGAAATCTTCAATACAATTCCGCTGGGGGAAAACAAGGCAACTGCCAGGGAACCATCAATACAACTCTGCTAGGGGGAGACAAGGCAACTCGCTGGGGAATAAGCAAACAACTTGCTACTGACAAAAGTAAAATTTGCTGGGGATATCCCAAACAAACAACAAGTAGGATAAACTCCGCTTGGGGAAATAACTGCTCCGCTGGGGAAGATAAACCAAGCAACTCTTTGGGGATAAGGCTCCTACAAACCTCAGATACGATAAACTCTGCTTTGGGAAATATCTGTTACTCCGCCGGGGACGACCCACGCAATCCACAAGTAGGATAGACTCAAACTGGGGATGCAGATATCAGTCTGCTACGGGAATTCGTCCAATCCATTGGTAGGATGAACTCTGCTGGAGAAAACAATCGAAAGATTGACCAAAAAGTGCATGAGATATATTATCTATAGCCGTCAAAACGTAGATAATACACTCGCATGGAAAATTATCCATAACCGGGTTGCAGGTTGTTAAATGGATAAACGACCGAAAAGAAAGGCATCGGTACCAGGACTAGGTATGCAAAGATGACCAATCAAAAGAGGATAAAGTTGCTAACTCGGAGCAAATATCCAAAAAGAAAGGGCAGACCCAATGGGGACAATACTGCTTGATCAAAGCAAGTATCCAAAGGGGAAAGAATATCAATACCGCAAAGAGGGGATTACATCTACCGGTTTGTAGGCAGAAAACCACGGAAAAGTAACCAGTCATCGATAGGATGAGCACAAAGGGTTAACTCCACCAAGGGGAGGAATGTGGGATTTTACAACTACCAGCTAGTAGGTAGAAAACCACAAAGATAGGACTTACAACTACCGGTTTGTAGGTAGAGGCCACCAAACGATCTGCTGAGAGACAGAGTGAGAAAAAAGGATTAACAACTACCGGGTAGTGGGTAGAAGACCGTAAAGAAAGGACTTACAGCTACCGGTTTGTAGGTAGAAGCCAGAAATTCCGCTGAGGATAAGATGAATGAGTGCCGGTTAGTGAGCAACTATTCATTTATGCCCCAGGGAAGCACAAGAAACAGTCGACGGGGAGCCAGTTTAGGATCGATCCAAAAAGGCAGACTGAAACAAGACTCATCCTAATGAGGAAAGAACTCAATAGGGAAAACCCATCCCGTGTAGGGAGGGAACGGAAGCAACCGTCATCCACAAGGATGTATCTCAGTGGGGAAATGGCAGGAAAGGATAGACACTTTCTGCTTAAGGGGTTGGCTCTACATGGAGAGATCAGACACACCCACTGCTAGGGAGGATCTACTGGAGAGATCTGTATCAACAAATAGCAGGAGACAACCATCAACAGATACACGGCAACAACTGCATCATGAGTATCCGAATGCTGTGATTATGCATGTATGCATTATGCATGATGAATGTATGATGAATGCTGACAAACAGACATGTAAACACACAGGTCCGGGAATCAACCACCCGGTACTACTCTTCTTCCGTAGGGAAGGCCAAAAACACCAGAGAGCAAACGCGATCTGCTGGAAACCGGGATATCAGGGAACAACACCATCCTGTGGGGAGAGGAGAAGACTGCTCTGCGGGAGAGGCGAACGCTAACGTCTTCAGTAAACAACTCTGCTTGGGGAACTGCCCCACAAAAGTATTTCAACAGCAACCTTGCTGGGAATGCCCCACGGTAGGGCTCAAACAAACCTATACTGGAGATGCCCCACAATAGTATTTCAACAGCAACCTTGCTGGGAAGGCCCCACGGTAGGGCTCAAACAAACCTCTACTGGAGATGCCCCACAATAGGGCTAAGAGGGACTTGGAGGAAGAATGTTGTACTGCCGGGAACATGAAGATAAACAACTTCAACCAACACTGCACTGAGCAACCTTGCTGAGGAGAAACCAAAAGAGGTTCGACAGGAAAAAGATACAGTCACGCTCGAGATACGAACAATTGTCTTACCTGTTGGTAATCATACCACCCTTGGGAGAGCACTGTGGGTCTCCTAAGTATCCTTCCATCATTGTGAATGTTCACTTTGTTTAAGAACAATTTTTTTTGAAAAATTTGTTTATTTTGAAGACAATGATACTTTATCAATTAAAAAACATGCAAAATGTAACACCCCGAATAAAATAAGAGAATTATTTAAATTAAGTTAATAATATATTTATTAATTTAATTAAATAAATTGAATTATTGGATTATTATTATTATTATTATTTGGAATAATAATTATTGGAAAATATATAAGTTGGAATAAGGAAAAAGGGTTTCAGTATTGGTAAAGAGTTTTCACGTGAAACAGAGAAGCGGCTGAAAGGTGAAAAGTGGAGAAAGGGCAAAGAGGAAGAGCTAGAGAGCAAAGGTTGAAGAACGGAAAAGCTCGAAGCTTAGAGATTGCCGGATTATCTCAGGTAAGGGGGGTTTATCGTCGTTTAATGGGTATTATGGGATAGCATGTAATGGGTAGTGATAAACCGTTGAATTGACCCTAATTGGGATTTAGAATGCTGAGAAAATTGTGATGAATAAGTTGTAGGAAAACTGAAATTGAATCGATAATTGTATGTGTCGTGATTTTCCGATAATGTAGCTTTTTACGGAAGTTGAATCGGAGGTCCGGAAGTCCTCCAACGGCGGAAAATGCGGAGAACTCTGCATTCTGCCTTGTGTTAGCGCAGGAACTGCTGTTTTGCCTGCGTTAACCGGTTAACCCAGGGCGTTAACCGGTTAACACTGTTATATTTTGTGAAAATGTGCTGTTTTGCCTGCGTTAACCGGTTAACCCAGGGCGTTAACCGGTTAACACTGTTGCGTTTTGCCAGAAAGTGTGTTTTGTCCTGCGTTAACCGGTTAACCCAGGGCGTTAACCGGTTAACACTGTTGGAAATTAGAAAAATTGATATTTTAATGTTGTGAACATATTTGGTGATTTGCCTATGTCGGTGTGTGACGTAGTAGGGATTGGGTTATGTTATGTAGTAATATTATGGTGAGTTGATGAGAAATCTTGTTGAGTTTATGTTATGAAGTGTCGTTACAAGTATGACTGAGTTGTTAAGTTGTTCAGTGTACGAAAAGTGTTAAAAATACTGAGTTGTAGGCTTGATGAGCCAAAGTTGATTATGTTGAAACCTTGTTGTGTTGCTATTATTATTATGTTGCCGGGATTGTAAAGTCGTGTATGCCATGTACATTCATCTGCATTAAGTCGGAGCTTTGCTCACACCACGTTGGCCTGGATTGGCAAATTTTAAGTTGAAAGTTGAAGGCTTATGCCTTGATGCCCAATAAAATGGCAATGATTTTAAGTTGGGAGTTTTACTCCGAATGGTACCACATGCATGACGAGTCGAGTCTCATTAGAGTTGCATTTTGTTGGCTTGTTGTATGGATATTTAATTTAATTGAGGAGTGGAATTGTGTTGATATTAAGTATGATGTTTGAGTTGATGTGTCGTTACTGGATGTATGTTACGATTAGGGTGATGAAATGTGTGAATTTACTTAGCATTACATGATGATTTATAATGCTTATTATATCGATTGAGGAACTCACCCTTACAACTATTTTTCAGGTAACGAACAAATGAGTTGAGTGGAAGCTAATGCTTGGAGTCTAGTGTAGTCTCCTAAGTGGGTCATGCTCTGATAGATGTAACATCGGGAGGGAACATTTTAATATTGTTGTTGATGATTGTTGAACCAGTTTACATGTAGTATGTTGCATGTTTTGAATGATCGATTTGATCTCTATCCGCTGCGTATTGTGCAAATGTTTTATGTTTTGAGTTAATGAAGGAGCATGACAGTTATTATGGTGTGAAATGTTGTGTGACACCCTTGATTGCATATTTACTCTGATTGATATGTGTTATTTTAATTATATACTCGGGGTATTTTAGAAGGGTGTTACATTAGTGGTATCAGAGCAGGTCGGTCTGTCCGGCCAGTTGTCGTGTCGTTACTGTCTAACAATTGTGTAATTGTTACTAGTCTAACTTTTAAGTTGTGTTGTAGTGATAAGTTGAAATGGCTGGAAGGAATGACGCTGCAATGGCTGCCGCAATGCAAGCAATGGCACAAGCTGTGCAGAACTTGCCAAATGCTGGTGGAGATGCTGGATCACGTAGCTTGGCGACTTTTCAAAGAGAGAATCCGCCGGTGTTTAAAGGAAAGCATGATCCAGATGCAGCCTTGGGATGGTTGAAAGAGATTGAGAGAATCTTCCGTGTTATGGATTGCACTCCAGCTCAGAAGGTTCGGTATGGTACTCACATGCTAGCAGTCGAAGCTGATGACTGGTGGCTAGAGACTCACGAGAGGTTGACCGTGGCAGGTGAAGTCATTACTTGGGATGTATTCCGTAGGGAATTCATGAGAAAGTATTATCCGGAAGATGTCCGTGGTAAGAAGGAAATTGAGTTCCTTGAGCTGAAGCAAGGAAACTTGTCTGTCATTGATTATGCTGCGAGATTTGTGGAGCTGTCCAAATTTTATCCTCATTACACTGGTGCTGGTGCTGAATTTTCAAAGTGCATCAAGTTTGAAAATGGACTGCGCTCTGAAATTAAGAAGGCTGTTGGGTATCAGAAGATACGCATTTTTACTGAATTGGTTGATAGCTGCAGGATATTTGAAGAAGACAATAATGCTCATTACAAGATTGTCAGTGACCGCAGGGGCAAGCAACATCAAAACCGTGGCAAGCCGTATGATGCCCCAGTGGGAAAAGGGAAACAAGGAGCTGCTCCGGCTCAGAGGACCAGTAGGGGAGGTGCTCCTGCTGGTATAGTTTGCTTCAAATGTGGTCAGGCTGGTCATAAGAGTAATATATGCACTGCTGAAGTAAAGAGATGTTTTCGTTGTGGTAAGACTGGTCATGCAATAGCTGATTGCAAGCACAAGGAAATGATTTGTTTTAATTGTGGCGAAGAAGGGCATATTGGAAGTCAGTGTCAGAAGCCAAAGAAATCTCAGACGGGGAAGGTGTTCGCATTGACCGGAACTCAAACCTCCAGTGAGGACAGACTTATCCGAGGTACGTGTTATATTAATGGCTTTCCTCTTGTAGCTATTATTGACACAGGTGCGACTCATTCCTTTATATCTTTGGATTGTGCTGTGAAACTTAAGTTAGAGATATCTGAGACGTTTGGTAGTATGGTGATTGATACTCCTGCGATGGGTTCAGTGACTACTACTTCGGTTTGTTTAAATTGTCCTTTGAGTATTTTTGGTAGAGACTTTGGGATGGACCTAGTGTGTCTTCCACTAGTGCAGATTGATGTTATTCTGGGTATGAACTGGTTGGTGTTTAACCGAGTTTCTATCAATTGTTTTGATAAGACGGTGGTCTTTCCTGAGATTGAGGAGGGAAAGAGTTTGTTTCTATCAGCAAGGCAAGTGAATGAGGCAGTAGCTGATGGGGCAGAGTTGTTTATGCTGTTAGCGACTTTGGAGGCTAAAGATAAACTGGTGATTGGCGATCTAGCCGTGGTGTGTGATTTTCCTGATGTGTTTCCGGAAGAGGTGAACGAATTACCGCCAGAGCGCGAAGTGGAGTTCTCGATTGATTTGGTACCTGGTACTAGGCCGATATCGATGGCTCCGTACCGTATGTCTGCTGTTGAGTTAACTGAATTGAAGAGTCAGTTGGAAGATCTGTTGGATAAGAAATTTATTCGTCCGAGTGTGTCACCGTGGGGTGCACCAGTGCTATTGGTTAAAAAGAAAGAAGGTACTATGAGGTTGTGTGTGGACTACAGGCAACTGAATAAAGTGACGATCAAGAATCGGTATCCTTTACCGAGGATTGATGATTTGATGGATCAGTTGGTTGGTGCAAGTGTGTTCAGCAAAATAGATTTGAGATCTGGGTATCATCAGATACGTGTGAAAACTGAGGATATTCAGAAGACTGCTTTCAGAACAAGGTATGGACATTATGAGTATTCTGTAATGCCTTTTGGTGTGACTAATGCGCCTGGAGTATTTATGGAGTATATGAATAGGATTTTCCATCCGTACCTAGACAAGTTTGTTGTGGTGTTTATTGATGATATTTTGGTGTATTCGAAATCTGAAGAAGAGCATGCTGAACATTTGAGAGTGGTTTTGGGAGTACTACGAGAAAAGAAGTTATTTGCTAAACTATCCAAGTGTGAATTTTGGTTAGAAGAGGTTAGTTTTCTTGGTCATGTGATTTCAAGAGGTGGTGTTGCTGTTGATCCTTCCAAGATAGAAGCGGTATCTAAGTGGGAAGCTCCGAAGTCTGTTGCTGAGATTCGAAGTTTCCTTGGTTTGGCTGGTTATTATAGGAAGTTCATTGAGGGATTTTCTAAGTTGGCGTTACCATTGACGATGTTGACTAGGAAGGGGCAAGCGTTTGTTTGGGACTCAAAATGTGAAGGAGGTTTCCAAGAGTTAAAGAGAAGGTTAACTACTGCTCCTATTCTGATATTACCGCGTTCGTCGGAATCATTTGAAGTTTACTGTGATGCTTCATTGTTGGGTTTGGGTGGCGTGTTGATGCAGAATAAGCAGGTTATAGCTTATGCTTCGAGACAACTAAGGGTTCACGAGAGGAACTATCCGACGCACGATTTAGAGTTGGCGGCTGTGGTGTTTGTTCTGAAGTTATGGAGGCATTACTTGTACGGGTCAAGATTTGAGGTTTTCAGTGACCATAAAAGTTTAAAGTATTTGTTTGATCAGAAAGAGCTGAATATGAGACAAAGGAGATGGTTAGAGTTTCTGAAGGATTATGACTTCGGTTTGAATTACCATCCGGGTAAAGCAAACGTAGTGGCTGATGCATTGAGTCGGAAATCATTACATATGTCTATGCTAATGGTTAAGGAATTGGATTTAATTGAGCAGTTTAGAGACTTGAGTTTGGTGTGTGAGAGTACTCACAATAGTGTTAAATTGGGAATGTTGAAGTTAACAAGTGGTATTCTGGATGAGATCAGAGAGGGTCAGAAATCCGATGTGCTTTTGGTTGATAAGTTGACTCTAGTGAATCAAGGTCAAGGTGGCGAATTCAGAGTTGATGAGAATGGTGTTGTGAGATTTGGTAGTCGGGTGTGCATTCCGAATGTTACCGAACTTAAGAAGAGTATTCTTGAAGAAGGACATCGTAGTGGGTTGAGTATTCATCCTGGAGCTACGAAGATGTATCATGATTTGAAGAAGTTATTTTGGTGGCCGGGAATGAAAAGAGAAATTGCGAGTTTTGTTTATTCTTGTTTGACTTGTCAGAAGTCAAAGATTGAGCATCAGAAGCCGTCTGGGCTAATGCAACCGTTGGCTATTCCAGAGTGGAAGTGGGATAGTATCGGTATGGATTTTGTTTCTGGGTTACCGAGAACAATTAAGAATTTTGAAGCTATTTGGGTGATTGTTGACAGATTGACAAAGTCGGCTCATTTCATTCCGATCAGAATGGACTATCCGTTAGAGAAATTAGCTGAGCTGTATATTGAGAAAATTGTAAGTTTGCATGGTATTCCGTCGAGTATTGTTTCGGACAGAGATCCTAGATTTACATCGAAATTCTGGGAAGGTTTGCAGAAGGCTTTGGGAACTAAGCTGAGATTGAGTTCTGCATATCATCCGCAGACTGATGGTCAGACTGAGAGGACGATTCAGTCACTAGAGGATCTTTTGAGAGCTTGTGTTTTGGAAAAGGGAGGTGCTTGGGATTGTTATTTACCTTTGATTGAGTTTACCTACAACAATAGTTTTCATTCGAGCATTGGTATGGCGCCGTTTGAAGCTTTGTATGGTAGGAGATGTCGGACACCTTTATGTTGGTATGAGTCCGGTGAGAGTGCTGTGGTTGGACCGGAAATTGTTCAAAAAACTACGGAAAAGATTAAGATGATTCAGGAGAAGATGAGAATTGCTCAGAGTCGTCAGAAGAGTTATCATGACAAGAGGAGGAAATCACTTGAGTTCCGAGAGGGAGATCACGTGTTTCTTCGTGTTACTCCGATAACTGGGGTTGGTCGAGCTTTGAAGTCAAAGAAGTTGACACCGCGATTTATTGGTCCTTATCAGATTTTGGAGAGGATAGGAGAGGTAGCCTATCGTATCGCTTTACCGCCGTCACTTGCGAATTTGCATGAGGTTTTTCATGTGTCTCAGTTGAGGAGGTATATTCATGATCCGTCGCATGTGATCCAAGTAGATGATGTACAGGTGAGAGATAACCTGACTGTTGAAATATCGCCTATGAGGATTGAGGATCGAGAGTTGAAGCAGTTGCGGGGTAAAGAGATTGCCTTAGTGAAAGTAGCTTGGGGAGGACCAGCAGGTGGCAATGTGACTTGGGAACTGGAGAGTCAGATGAAAGAGTCTTATCCAGAGTTATTTGCTTGAGGTATGTTTTCGAGGACGAAAACTCTTTTAGTGGGGGAGAGTTGTAACACCCCGAATAAAATAAGAGAATTATTTAAATTAAGTTAATAATATATTTATTAATTTAATTAAATAAATTGAATTATTGGATTATTATTATTATTATTATTTGGAATAATAATTATTGGAAAATATATAAGTTGGAATAAGGAAAAAGGGTTTCAGTATTGGTAAAGAGTTTTCACGTGAAACAGAGAAGCGGCTGAAAGGTGAAAAGTGGAGAAAGGGCAAAGAGGAAGAGCTAGAGAGCAAAGGTTGAAGAACGGAAAAGCTCGAAGCTTAGAGATTGCCGGATTATCTCAGGTAAGGGGGGTTTATCGTCGTTTAATGGGTATTATGGGATAGCATGTAATGGGTAGTGATAAACCGTTGAATTGACCCTAATTGGGATTTAGAATGCTGAGAAAATTGTGATGAATAAGTTGTAGGAAAACTGAAATTGAATCGATAATTGTATGTGTCGTGATTTTCCGATAATGTAGCTTTTTACGGAAGTTGAATCGGAGGTCCGGAAGTCCTCCAACGGCGGAAAATGCGGAGAACTCTGCATTCTGCCTTGTGTTAGCGCAGGAACTGCTGTTTTGCCTGCGTTAACCGGTTAACCCAGGGCGTTAACCGGTTAACACTGTTATATTTTGTGAAAATGTGCTGTTTTGCCTGCGTTAACCGGTTAACCCAGGGCGTTAACCGGTTAACACTGTTGCGTTTTGCCAGAAAGTGTGTTTTGTCCTGCGTTAACCGGTTAACCCAGGGCGTTAACCGGTTAACACTGTTGGAAATTAGAAAAATTGATATTTTAATGTTGTGAACATATTTGGTGATTTGCCTATGTCGGTGTGTGACGTAGTAGGGATTGGGTTATGTTATGTAGTAATATTATGGTGAGTTGATGAGAAATCTTGTTGAGTTTATGTTATGAAGTGTCGTTACAAGTATGACTGAGTTGTTAAGTTGTTCAGTGTACGAAAAGTTGTTAAAAATACTGAGTTGTAGGCTTGATGAGCCAAAGTTGATTATGTTGAAACCTTGTTGTGTTGCTATTATTATTATGTTGCCGGGATTGTAAAGTCGTGTATGCCATGTACATTCATCTGCATTAAGTCGGAGCTTTGCTCACACCACGTTGGCCTGGATTGGCAAATTTTAAGTTGAAAGTTGAAGGCTTATGCCTTGATGCCCAATAAAATGGCAATGATTTTAAGTTGGGAGTTTTACTCCGAATGGTACCACATGCATGACGAGTCGAGTCTCATTAGAGTTGCATTTTGTTGGCTTGTTGTATGGATATTTAATTTAATTGAGGAGTGGAATTGTGTTGATATTAAGTATGATGTTTGAGTTGATGTGTCGTTACTGGATGTATGTTACGATTAGGGTGATGAAATGTGTGAATTTACTTAGCATTACATGATGATTTATAATGCTTATTATATCGATTGAGGAACTCACCCTTACAACTATTTTTCAGGTAACGAACAAATGAGTTGAGTGGAAGCTAATGCTTGGAGTCTAGTGTAGTCTCCTAAGTGGGTCATGCTCTGATAGATGTAACATCGGGAGGGAACATTTTAATATTGTTGTTGATGATTGTTGAACCAGTTTACATGTAGTATGTTGCATGTTTTGAATGATCGATTTGATCTCTATCCGCTGCGTATTGTGCAAATGTTTTATGTTTTGAGTTAATGAAGGAGCATGACAGTTATTATGGTGTGAAATGTTGTGTGACACCCTTGATTGCATATTTACTCTGATTGATATGTGTTATTTTAATTATATACTCGGGGTATTTTAGAAGGGTGTTACACAAAACATTTGTTGAGTTGAAACAAAAAGGAGTGCAAATAATTGGATAAAAGCTCAAATTAATGTGATGGGATGGTAATCTGTAAAGGGCGAGACTCCATAGATCTGTACAAGTTTGAAATCGGTGATATATATTGGAGAGAGCTACATTGAACATAATGACCTTTCCTCTACCATTCTGAATTTTCGATGTATTCAAAGCTTCAGTCGACGATGAATCGAGAATCCCTGACGGATGACAGATATAGAGCACAGTCTTGTCAAGATGCAATTACTTGCCAAATCCCTAATTTTTGCCTAGATTGCCCCAGTGTGAGGTGATCAATCTAGCGGGATGCAAATTCTTTTTTCAATGTCTCTAACTTTTGCCTGGATCGCCCTTTCGGGTTTTCAATCCACCGAGACGCTCCTTTTTGCCTAAGTCGCCCTTTGGGGTGTTCGACTTAGCGAGTTGTTTTGCTTTTTTCCCTTTTTTTTTCTTAGGCGAAGTATTTCTTGACTGCACCAGGATTCACAGGACGAGTGAACTTCTCCATCCATTGTTGTAAGTGTCAGAGCACCGCCTGAAAAGGCTTTCTTGACCACATATGGACATTCATAGCTTGGGGGTTCACTTGCCCCTGGAATTGGGCACGAAAGACAAGACTTTCTTGAGCACAAGGTCATTCTCGGAACACACGAGACTTGACCTTCTTGTCGAATGATTTCTTCACTCTCTGCTGATGTAACTGACCATGACACATGGCAGTTGATCTCTTTCGTTCGATCGGATCCACTTGGTCGTAGTGACTCTGAATCCACTCGGCATCAGTCAACTTGGGACTTTGAGGGTGCTATTTTTCTTTTGTTTCTTTCTTTCTTTTTCTTTCTTTTGATTTTGATTTTGATTTTTTTTCTTATTTTGCACCCTCCTCTTTCTTTGTTTTTTTTTTTTCGATTGATTTTTTTTTTTTTTTTTTTGATTAATGCCCCAGTTGGCTGTTCTGCTGATTCTCGAGATGCAGCTGAGTGATCTTCTTTTCTTGCTCAAGAAGTCGGGAAATCTCGTCAGGAATCCCTTCAACATCATCTTCGTCCGCTTTCGAATACACGGAATTCAAAATTGGGAGATGACGTCCGATCATTATGTTTAATGGGTTTAAGAAACAACCTGCATAAAGATTTTGATATGAAAAGCTTTTTTGGAAACAAATAAGACAATCGTTATGCAGATGAAAAGATTGCTTTTATTCTTGTTTTTAGGGTTTTTTGTGATCACCAATTTCATGCAAAAAGCGAAAAGGGAAAACAAATGGAAAAACAAATGTTTAACATGAATTTATTTGAATGAAAATATCATTGCACAAAATGTTGCCAACAATGTCATCACTTCTCCTTTTGGCATGGGAGAAGGGTTTTTAAACAAAGTGATTATTACTCTGACGTATGAACAACTGTAGGAACGCCCACAGTGACCCAATTGTGATAGATCCCACCGGGGATGACAACTGTCAGTATCTCTTGCATCAGCAGCTTCTGTTTTCTGAACAACCCTTCTGAAGAAAAAGTCGGCGCTAGCCCAGGACTTGTTATCTTCAAGCTTGATTATCACGGGGACCTAAATCTTCAAAGTTCAGAATACCTGACCTCACGAGGTCCTGAACCTTCATTTTCAGCTGGAAACAACTATCCACATCATGACCAGGAGCACCCGAATGATACACACAATGCTGTTCAGGCCTATACCACCACCGAGGGTTGACGGGTATGGGCGGCGGGTCTCTGGGAGTAATCAAGTTCCGCTCTAACAGAGAGGGATACAGTTCGGCGTAGGACATGGGGATTGGATCAAAAATGATCTTCTTCCTCTCATTACCCGTATTGGCTTGATTATCATTGGGAGGTTGGTAAGCCTGCTGTTGAGGACGATGTTGCTGATGCTGATACTGTTGAGTTGGTCTTCTCTGCTGTTGTTGAGTTTGAGTTGCTGGGATAGTCACAGCAGCGACCTGACGATATGGTCCTCTGTTCGCACTCCTCCGACGGTGCACAACATTTGTTTCAATCTCTCCCCTTTTGGGTGCCCCGGAGGATGGCTTCTTAAAACCGGAAGAATTTGAAGAGCCAGGATGGCGAAACGGAGCACAGGTTGCTCTGACATTAACAGTCTCTGCAGCAAGAGGTTGTTCACTGATTCTGATCCCCCTCAATTCATCACTCACGGCATAATCATTGATGAGAATAGTGACAGCAGCATTCTCATGAACGGGTACACCCACTGGTGAAGCACGGTGGACTGGTGGAATCATGGCTTCCAGTCTCTGGGCTAAGGCACGCAGCTCCTCTTGCCCCTGAACAACTCCTTGCATCATTGTCATGAACTGGGCCATGTTTGCCCTCATCTCAGCCAACTCTGTCTGAACCTGGTCCATAATCCTCTGATGATTGAGTCTGGTTGAGTACCGATGCGGTCTCCGATCAGCTATCCTGTCTCAGTCAGGAACCAAAGTGAGGAGTCTTTCCAAACATGTTTGTAATGCAAGGATGTGCATGATATGCATGATGCGGATGCGGATGCTATTTTATCATGAATGATCCTGAAAAGGATATGCGTATGCGAGTTAACTTTTTTCATGCATTATTATTTTTTTTTGAAAATAAATATGCTATGATGCAAATGATGTGAACATGACTGGTCAGGCTGTGCGTCTCAAGGCACAGGGTCAAAGCTTCGTCTTGAACTCTGATCACAAACATCTGAAACCCAAAGTCAATCTGATCAACTGGCATCTGAAACCAATCTGAGGAACCAAGTCACCATAAATCCGACTTGGGGAGTTCTGAAATAAACGAAACTGGAGATTACATCACTATCATCACAGGAACATCCACTGAACGGATGACAGCCAGCTCCTCTGAACAGGTACTCTCAAATTCAACCCGGGGATCCGAAATAAACGGAACCCGCTGATAAACCACGGACAGAACTCCAGCATCCCAAAAATAAATGTCCATAATTCACAGTCACCATCAGTACCGAGAGTCACCAACTGTACCTGTAATAATGATCAACCCTTCCCCACTCACAGGTGTAGTCTAGGCCAGGGTAAGGTCGAGAGAAACACAGCATAAATAACCTTTCGCAGAATATCATCATATACACACCTGAAGTATGCAACGACAATATCCCACCAGGGTCTGAACTGTTCGTGATATCAATGTTCCGCTGAGTGGCGCAATACCACCCGCTTCCCACGAATCACTCTATTCCTAAGCATCCTAGATTTCACTCATGGTCTGGGTATTGGACCTTTTACTTCAAGTGACTCCCACCCCCAAACAGAGAAACACAGACAGCACAGCAGATGATAATGAATGAATGCAAACATTGATGCAAACAATAAATGCAAACAGTAAATGCAAATATATACAAATGAATGCAATAAATAAAGCAGCACAAAGCAACCAAAACCCTAACCTAGAGAGCGCTAGGAGAGACTCGCTTAGGGAAGATGGACCAGCAAGAGGTCAACTTCTCTGTGTATATCCCCAGTGGAGTCGCCAGCTGTCGCATTACGCGAAAAACCGGCGGGAGAACAAGAACAACAGAGCCGCCACCGTGCGTTATTTATCCCAAAAAAGGGAAAGGAAACGCTCAGAGTAAACCTAGGAAAAGACATGGTCTCGCGACCAAAGAGAATGGGTTCGGGAGTCGGTTATGCGAAGGGAAGGTATTAGCACCCCTACGCATCCGTCGTACTCGACGGGATCCACGCACAATAGTAAGGAAAATGGTTGCTAAAAAACACTGCTCAAACACACACACACTGGCTGAAAGAGACACAGGAAAACAAACGAAACAGGACTCGGCAGGATATCGCATCCTGGGCCTACTTAGTCTATCAGGCATAGACATCAGAGTCGAAGTAGTTCGGACTGGGGAAACGACACATGCTCGCTAAGGTATCGCACCTTATGCATACGTATCTTCTCGGACGAGAGAAGAATCAGAGCATTCGTAGCTCGGCGGACACGCACACAAACAAAAACAGGCAAAGGCAAACACGGAGCCCGAATGCCAATCACTGGACTTACATCAGCATCCGAACCAAAACACACACAAACACTGGAACCCGAATGCCACTCGATGGACTTACATCAGCTTCCAAGCACACAACAACACAACAAGTTAATAAGGAGTCGGGGACTCGAGCCTATAACTGTCAAGCACACACTCAAACAAACAGACAACAAATTGCTAAGGAGTCAGGCACTCGAGCCTAGCAACTGTCAAACAACACACACAAAAAGAAAAAAAGCGCCCGGAGAGATCAGCTCATCTCCTGCCTACGTACCTCATCTGGTATGAGGATCAGGGCGACGTAGTTCCCCTACGCAGGGAAAAAGGACTAGCCTAACCAGATAACAGAGAGAGACACAACACTAGGGAGACTACGACTCGAGCCTAGATGTTGCCATGCAAAGTCGTCCCTAAGTTAAGGTTTCTAGCTAACTTGCACAGGAAGCAAGCCTATCCTAAACATGACTTGCACAGGAAGCAAGCCACACCTAACCTAACTTGCACAGGAAGCAAGGGTCTCGATTGCAACTAGGGCAAGAGAAGGGGGAGGTCTCAATCGCAACGAGGGCGAGAGAAGAGAATTAGTGTTAGTTGTTAGTCAAACTCGACAAGACATCGCATCTCGTGCCTATGTATCTCATCTGGACATGAGAATCAGAGTTGCCGTAGTTCGGCTAAACTATTCCCGTTGGTTTGTGTTTTTTAAGTGGATAACGTCACTGCGCAATCTACCTGATGCTCGACCTTTGGAGACTTACTCATCTGTAGTAGAAGGAGCTAACGTATCCTTAAGAGGGGATAATGTTTGTTTGTGTTTTAGGAAAGCTCAAGCAAGAAAGGAAGTCCTATACGAAGGAACCGTGCTACCTTAATTGACATGCAAACGAGACTACGCGGAGTCTAACAAACCTAGGGGATACAATCACACCACACAAGCACATACAGCATGAAATAAACACACCAACAAGGGGCTCAAACATCAAGGCTAGGTTTTAGTCGAGGGGTCATATCAACCTCAACAAACAAACCACTGGAACTGGGTAGTGTTAGCTCTTAACCTTGCCATTGAGGGGCTAAGGTGAAGCAGATGAAAGGTAAGTGAAGATAAGACTTCACAGCTCTTATCCCTGGCCTGGGAGAGCTTAAGACAAGAATGTGTGGGTCCAGAAAGTGGGAACCCTTCTACACATTTAAAACTGACTCAACTGTACAATTGTACAAGATCTTGGGTTTGTATCTGCAATGCATCAACACAGTGGTGTGAGCAAAGCAGATGACACACAGAATAGCAGGGGATAGGTTGCATATCCCTTGGGTTCTGCCAATTGCCTCTTCACTTAGGAGGACTTTGCATATGTACAGGGACAATTTTAAACATACACAAGCATTGCCTCTTAAGGAGGACTTCAGACAGTTGCCTGGCCAAGTAACAGGCCAGGTCTTCCAGACTACATGAAGATTAGAAATATACCTCAATGCAAATTGCTTATACAAGCAAAGCAAAGCAAAAAGTTCACAAGGAACTGAGCAACTAAAAGCACCTGAAATAGTCAAGCAGACATTAGTATGCAACTTCAAAACAAAGCAAAAGGAAACAAACATTAACAGTTAATCATAGGCAAATGGATGTGCAAGGCACAAGGCTCTAAGCATGTGAGCCAAGCAACCTACAAAACAAAACATGTTAGTCATGGTATTCAAGCAAGTTCAATCAAAAAGAATTGGCCTCATTGGTCATTTGTTGGTCAACCTGAAAACATGAGCTCAAAGGTGAGTAACAGGACCACTAGGGCAAACCTAGGGTCAAAAGGGAATGAAAAAGTTCAAACAGCAAGTGGCACGCATCCAAAATCATGTTCAAACAATTAAGAAACACAACCAATTGGGTTCACATGCATATCAATCATTATCGTCATTTCATGAACAATTTAAGTCAAAGTATGGCAAACAGAAGCTCATAGGAGTCAACAGAAAGACTTGCATCAAAAGCAAACTCAAACATTTCCAAAAATCACCAAATAAATCATGATCAATCAAAACACATAGCATGGTAAGCATGTCAAATCTCATCTCATTTGGACAAGTGGAAGGCAGTCAATGAAAATCAGAAAGTCAAAGCAATTTTGAACATGCTCAAAGAAGTCAACCAAACATGTATCAACTTGAAAAATTCATAAATCAGGAATGGCACATGATAAATGAATGGGACTAAAACCATGGCATATCTTAAGATGTCTAGTAATCACATATGAAATTTCATGTCCATCTAATAAAGTATGAGCATTTCACAAAACAAATGGGCACATGTGTCACAAAAGGTCAACATTTTGGTCAAACAGGGGAGAAAATCCCAAACAATTAGGAAATGCCACAAATAATTCCAAGAAAATTCACATGTAAACTAGACATCCAAGAGTAGGTTCATGCAAAAATTCACATCAATTGGAGGTCAAGAAGCATGGTATCAAAAATCATGAAGATGCGCATCAATGGTGTGACACAAATTGTCACACCCCAATTCAAAAATTCATAACTCAAAGACCAGATAAGATAAATTCACAAACTCTACATCAAAATCACCATGGATGAGTCTAGTTTATGCACAAAAAATTTCAGATCGATTGGATAATGCATCACTATTTCACAAAGGATTTGGCAAAGGGTACAAAATATGGACACATGAACAAAACCCTAATACCATTAAAAATCCACTCATCCAAAAAATCAGCAAAAATCATGATAAAAAAGTAGAGATCAAGCAGAACACAATGCAAAAATTTTCATGAATTTTGGACAAATGTTGAAGATGTTATGATTTTTGTAAGTTGTGTAACCAAAATGAAATAAATATTGAACAATTAAAATGAATTGATTTAAATAAAAGGAACCGATGGCATTTTTGTAATAATGGAGGGAGTTTAATGAAACGCGGCGTTGCGTTTTGGGACGTGGCACACCGGGATAGGTCATGGCAATAGCACAGTGAAAGTTCATGCAGCACACGTGAGACAAAATTCGAAATTCTGGAAAATGGCTTAGGGTTTCTAACAGCAACAGTGCATCACCTTCTTCATTCAATCGAAAAAAATCAAAATGCCCAGAAATAGCAATTAAACACACTATCATGATCAGCAAACAACATACAGTCCAAATCTAACCATGGTTTTCACTAAATCGAGCTATCCATCAAGTAAAATGCAAAAACAAGTTTGAATCATCAACATTCATTTCAACATAACTTGCTAAATACTTAACCATTTTCAACCATTCAAAGCTCATAATGATCAGGGTAAAGAGATCTACACATTGCATACCATGATTTTGAAAAATGAGAGATTCTAAACCTTACTTGATTTTGAAGAAAAGAGTGGAACAGTGTTGTTTGGATGTGTTGAAGTGAAACAGATGTCCAGCAAGCTTCCCAAAGTTGAATGGAGAGTGACTTGTAGCTCAACAGCCTTTGAAAATGCTCAAATCGAAAATCACCATTGATGGAGCTTGGAGAAAACAGAACTCGAAATGAGCTTCCAGTTGGGATTTGAGACTTGAAATGAGTTTGAAAATGAGGGTGTATGAGGTAGCAAGCAAGGCAGGTCGTGCTTCTTGAGGTTTCTTCAAGAAAATTTCCAAAGTGCAAAAACGAAGAATGGAGAGAAAAATGGTTTTTCTGTTGGTAATGTTGGCTGCTAGGGTTTGAATGAGCAGAAAATGAGTTTATATATCTCTGTTTAGTGTTGGCTAAGTAAGTGTTAATCAACATTTGGTTAAATGAGCAATTTTGCTAATTGGAGCATTTTGGCCTAAGGGCATGGTACATGAGCAAATGCTGCGAAAATGGGCCTTGGGCAAGTTCCAAATATCATTTCTGAATGTTTCCAAATGGCCAAAAGTGTTAGAAATGCCTAATTCAAAAACTCAATTTTTCACTACACTTGAAATTAATTAAGACAAGTCCAAAAAGGCCATTTTGAATGGTGTGGTTTTGGTGCATGAAGGTCACATTTTTGGAAAGAGGGGATTAAATATGACTTGTTGGAAAAAACCTCACCAAATTTGGCCAAATGGTTTGAGAGATATGGCCTTTTGAAGTTCACAAAATTTTGAAAATGAATTGATCATATCTTGCCAACCATACATGGGAATTGAGAGTTCTTGGACTTTTTGGAAATGGGAGAACAAGATCTTCAACTTTCATGTTGGGCAAAAATTCATTTGAAGCTTGTATCATGATGTAAGTTTGGGACCAAGAAGTTTCCATTTTTGGCAGTTAAAATTACAGGTCCAGTTTCTATTTTTGGAAATTTTCTGTTTGGCTTCAAATTCTTCAATGATGATGTTTGTCATGATATATGAGGCCTATTTGGACATGAATAAGCTCTCTCAAACCAAATCCATCCATCAAAACCATAAAATCAGTCACAGTTGACTAAGTTTGACTTTTTAGGGTTTCTGACTGATTGTGCATTGAATGATGACTTCTGAACATCCAACCCTTGACCAAAACACTTCAAATGGATCCCCAAGTCATGTGAACATGTTGGACCAACCCTAGGGCCTTGGCTCAATGGAATTGTACTTGCTTGCTTGGTTGACTGATCTCCTGATCAGTTTGACCTAATTCTCTGATGATCTTGCACTTGAGGCAAAAGGGACAATGCAATGCTATGCAGTGGACCATGTTATGTTATGACCTAATATGAGAATGTATGTACAATGATAGGTGCAAATTTGAGGTGCTACACCACCATCACCAGATGCCAAACCTTACATACCTGCATCAGTGCCAACCAAAAAAATGAAGAACACCTTGCCAAAGCCATGCTAACCCTGCATACAATTTACTTGCAACAAATGCAGTCCTACCAGCCAATGCATATCTGCAACATGAACCATACACAAGGCCTGCAACAAATGCCAAGCCAGACCAAGCCATAAACACCTTACTTACTGCATCACCAAGCCTGCAACATCAGGACCAAGCAAACCTTACATCCTGACCTCACCTACAGGGAAGTTACAACAATGCATTAGCTCATGTCAAGCATTGTAAATCATTCAAAAAAATCATACACACATATTAAATGCAGTCACCATAAACATCATGCACCAATCATGCAAGGCATATCAAGCATTGGTATTCATAACATAAGCATTCAAAACATGACCATAAGCTAACATATGGCATACATAACAAATCAAAAACAACAAGTCTGCAACAATGCACCATGTAGTAGCAATTCAAATAATGCAATTCACGAAGCATATCAATTGAACAATTAACCTACCACATCTCAACTAACCTAACAAAATTTAACATTTCCTAAATAACTAACCCGAGCTAACTTCTACAAGCCTAGCAACTATCTAAAGTCAGTTACACTTCAAATCAGTTATAATTGAATTAAACTCATTTTGCCTCGATATTCACAAAATCAGTTACACTCTAACTGAATTCCACCATGGAGTTCACAAATCTCATTCACTCTAACAACCTATATAACTCCTTGTTCATCATTCAATCAGGGCTCTGAATCATTAATCACAAGAACTCTCTCCAATTTCCCTCACTCTGAACCAGAATTTCAAACCTTCTTTCACCTTTAATTACCATCAACCTTCACCCTTAATAATTCAATTCACTCTCTCAAAACCACATCTTCATCTCCATCACTATCTCATCTCTCAGATCCTCACCAGCTCAACCTACATCCTTGAAATCTTGATCTCAACACTTAACTCACTCACAAATTCAGAAGAATAGGAGAAGAGGAATAGAAGGAGAAGATGAATTCACAACATTCAAAAACAAGGAAGAGAAAGAGAAGAGAAAAGCATACCTGAGCTTCGATCAATTCATCTTCTCCGGCAAGGTGAAATGTTGAATCTCTTGTTTTCGTCCGTTCTTGATACCAGGATGTGAATTAGGACATAAAGACTCAGAGCCCCAAATCCCTGGGCTCCGATTCTCTAGAAGCAACATTTAGTTTAAGTTCTTGCACTTAGGGTTCTTGGATAACCTGTTTCGGTTTCTGACTTAGGTTTTAAATTCCATGAAATAGATAGGAGTTTCGGTTAGGGCTTGATGACACGATTTCATTGATGGCCTCAATTTAGGTTTTTGATGGCCACCGCCGTCGGGGCGATTTCCGACACGGTGGCCCGCGGCGGTCCATGGTGAAGGTAGAGAAAAATAAGAAAGGGGGATTTGAATTGTTTTTGGAAAATAAAAACTTTTTAGAACAGAGACACACGCAGAAACAAAAGAATTCAACACAAAATTTTATACTGGTTCGCTTGAAATTCAAAGCTACTCCAGTCCACCCGACCAAGGTGATTTCACCTTCAAAAAGGACTTAATCCACTAATCTTGAAAGATTACACAAACAACCGTCTAAGAGAATAATAATCCCTTAGCCCTCTCAAGTAATCAGACTACACAAAGTCACTTGAGGAAATATCTTAGCAATAATATGATTATAGTAATGAAAAGTGCTTCTAACAAAAAGCAGATATTACACAAGATAAGAGCATGAAATATTCCCACGTTAGAGCAGCAGCCCGTGAGAGAAGGAATAATGAATGGCGGAAGTATTGTATTCTCGTATGTTTTTCTATGTTTCTTTGGATGGCGTTCAGTCCTTTATATAGGAATAGATAGTAGACCATTGAGTGATGTTAATGTCAGAATATTGAGAATTGAATGATGATTAAAGTCATTAATCTCCGTGTTCTTTCCAAAGCAATATTTGGAGCGTCATAACATCCTTCTAAAAATAGTTTCTTTCCATAAGCGAGTTTCTTCGTGGTTAAGCTTTCTGGATCAGAGGATCCTAACGTCAGAGTCTTGATTGCCACTTTAGATGATGATTGTTGCTGACTGTCTTCCGAGTTTCTTTTTTTTACTTGACTATGTCAGAGCGTACGTCTTCAGATCTAGAGTCATTCTTCCACTTCAGAGTGTCTGACTTCTTTAGTCTAGCTTGCACTTGCGTTTGATCAGAGTCAGAGCTTCTGGTTGCGTATCTTCTGAGTAGCATCTTAGCGCTTGATTCTATATCTGATGATTGTCTATCTGATTGTTTTGATCAGAGTCCTGCACACTTAGGAAAATTTCGTTAGGGTACCATTTTTGTTTCATCCTTTGTTATCATCAAAATCTTAGAGATACATTGTAGAACTAAATTTGTTCTTACAATCTCCCCCTTTTTGATGATGACAAAACAAGTCAGAGTGATGATGAAACAGTAAGTAATATCTCATAATCAGATAAAGAGAATGGACTCCTCCTGAGTTAGAGCATCAGATTTAACAGAAGTTCTTACCGGACCTTCCTTGTGTGGTAGGTTGTTTTGTACCTTAGCTATTATCATGCGTAACTTTAGCTCTCATAAGTCATTAAGATATTTAATGTTCGAAGTGCCTTGAGAGGTTTAGATATATATTTTCATCAGAGTTGTTTTAGTTCTCCCCCTTTTTGTCAGAATCAAAAAGACAGAAATATAAGCAGAAATTGGATATTCATATATAAGAGAAAACAGGTACAGATAGGCAGCAATGAAAGCATATATCAGAAAGCATAAAAAACATCAGAAGAAAAGCAGCAAGCAAAGAGCCTAAGTGCCTAAGGGTTTGGGGGCGGAGACATCCTTTGGAGCAGCTGAGTCAACAGATTCTGAATGTTGGTGTTGACGGAATCCTGGTGATCCAACCTTGCTCGTACCACTTGTTGTTCCTTTTGCAGTTCCTCCAGAGTCTTTAAGACCAAAGGGGAAAAACCAGAGTTAGATTGCTCCCCCTGAGTCAAAGCATCAGCACTGGCCTTGGCAGCTTCCTCTACAGCAATGCGTGCTGCTTCTTCAGCTTCAACTTTTGCTTTTGCCTCAGCCTCAGTAGCAGCAGCTTCAGCAACAACCTTTTCTTCAGCTTCTATGATCCTTTGCTCTTCTTCCAGGCGAGCTTTCTCTTCTGCTTCCTTCTTGGCCTTTTCCTCAACCTCTCCGACCAAGCGAGCCTGTAGCCTTATTCCAGCATCTCTGATGAAGTCATTGCAGACTTGTTCAGAGAGGCCTTTTAGTTTGAAGGCTTTAGAGGTCATCCATCTGATCACTTTGTTCCAGTGGATTCTCACTGCAGAGGGATTATCACTGATGCCAGAGTTGATCGAAGAGACTTGATCTTCTCCACTAAAGACTATGCAAACAAAGTTATTGCTTCTTCTAATATGGGGAAGGCAGTTTCTGGTTCAGAGTTAGAGGTCGGGGAGGATGGTGGAGTTGGATTGGTGTCAGCGGGATCGTGAGTAGGAGTGATGATGGCATCAGAGGTTGGTGGCAGGGGAATATCAGAGGGAGGTGGTGTTGTTTGTTCAGGTTGTGGATTTGGTTGATGTTCAGATGGTGAGGGTATTGGTTGTTCAGGAGGTGGTGTTTGAGGTTGATCAAATGGAGGTGGATTTTGTTGTTCAGGGGGTGGAGAGGTGACTTCAGGTCATGTTCAGGTTGTGATGGTTGCTGTGAGGCCAAAGCACGTGCCTGAAGTTGAGCTAGAGTTAGGGATTGGGGGTCAGATGGTTTGTTGTCTGATGAGAGAATATAGTATGATGGGGATGAAGGTGAGGAAGATGATGGTGAGGTGGTTTCGTTCAGAATTTCTGTTTCAGAAACGGGTAGGGTAGTGGTTATGAGATTGAATTTGAGGGATGGTGGGTTAGACGTTCTGGTGGTTGAGGGAGGTGTTTCTGATGGGGTGTAAATGGGAGTGTTTTGAGGGAGAGAATAAGCAATAGACTTTAATTTAACAGAACGAGAAGGAGGTATAAACTTACTTGGAGAAATAGCCAGAGGGACTGGAGGTCTTGACCTGGAGGTTTCTCCCAACTTTGCCTTCTTTGCCTTCTTGGACTTCTCAGAGGGCTCTTGCATCCTCTTCATGAAGTTTGGTGGGTGCTCAGGTAGCCAGTTCACTGAGAACTCAGAAATGTACACCCCTTGGTTTGCAAGATCTTGCAGATAGTGAGCTACCACTTCTTGAGGGTCAATCTTGAAGAATAGATAGAGACCGTTAGGGATCTTCCTTTGGTCCTTCAGTGCTTCCCAGGAAGTGTCTAGAGTTGGTTTAGCTCTGACCTGCTCAATTATCCCCATACTCTTCAGATTTCGAGCATTCAGAGGTCTTCCAGTGTCAATAGTGACATCTTCCATCAGATTGTGACGGATCAGATGATCCACCAACCCATTCTTGATCAGAACATCCGAGATAAGTCTTCCCAGAGGAATGTAGTTTCTGGTCTTCATGTTATTTCCGGTATCTTTGACAGAATCTTTGAGATACTTGAAGAGCAGCGCTGGCAGATTCAATGTCAGCCCTTTGTGGATGTAGTAAAGGATGCATTTCTGATCCGTGTTGATGTAATCAGAAGAGTTTGATGCAGGGAGGTGATGGATGATGCCCAGGATGATCTTCAGCCAGACGCGGAGATTTTGATGAAGTTCTTTGTTTTTGGAGTGTTTGCCCTTAGCGTTCTATTGAAAAATGGTGGGGGCTATTTCCTGGGATAAGTATTTTGCCCTAGGATTGATGTTGTAGATTCTTCTTCCTCCTATCTTCTCCATGTTCAGAAGGGAGGCTATTGATTTCTCAGTGATGACTATTTTGACTCCCAGAACGTGAGAGACGATATAGTGATCATCTGTGTCTGCGAAACGCCAGAACTCCTTCACCAGATAGGTGTACACCGGACAGGAGAGTCTCTGAAAGTAGGTTTCCCACCCTTGCATTCTCAAATCCTCAGTAAGGTCTATGCCATTTCGCTTCATGTTGTCGAAATCTACCAGCGATTTGCATAGTACCTCAAGCTTCTCAAATGGTGTTGCAAGATGGATGTGAGGTTCACGTTCAAGAATGTGGGGTTCTCTGTAGATGGGGGTTGAGACGACACCAGTAGTTGCAGTTGTTTGCTGAGTAGAAATGGGTGTTTGATCAGTTGATTCCATCTGTTGTGAGTAGTTGTAGACTGATTGTTGTTGAGCATCCATGTAGAAATTGTTGAAATTGTTGAAGGATGAAGAACTTGCTTTGATGATGATGAAGACCTTGATGAAGATGATAAAATGAGAGAGATAGGGTTTGTGTGGGGCGTGAATGTAAAGTGTGAGCTTGTGATGAGTGAAAAGTATTAATACCCAAATAGATGCATGCAAAACGACAATGTTAGAGGTAGTTTAGAAGTTATTAAATTAATGATGCACGCTATCCAAGTTTACACGCTTAGGGGAGAAATGATTACAGCCCATGATGGGGGTGTAATCCCCAAATCAGCACACTGCTCGAGGAGATTTCAAGGGTCTGTCTCTTGATTTCTGCTAGACAGTTGTTTAGAAGATCCAAAGTCAGACGCATAATTCCCCACGTGTTAATTTATCTGATCTTCAGGAATACCAAAGGATTGGGTCCTGAGGATTTCTGATTCAGATAACTCCTAACTGGTAGAAGTATCAGAGTCAGATCTAGATGCCAGATGTTTAATTCAGAGCCTTATTTTGCTATTTCAGAGAAGCACATTTGGGTTATTCTGGGCAAATCGGAATGTTTAAATTTTTCAAAATAAAAGAGAATCTGTCTTCAGCTAGGGGTTTAGTAAAAATGTCAGCCCATTGATGGTCTGTATCAATAAATTTTAATGATATTACCCCTTTCTGAACATAGTCTCTGATAAAATGATGTTTTATTTCTATGTGCTTAGCTCTAGAATGAAAGATAGGATTCTTACTTAAACAGATGGCAGCAGTATTATCACAGAAGATATGAACGTTACTCTCAAAGATCAGAAAGTCTTCTAGTTGATTTTTCATCCAGAGCATCTGAGTAGTGCAGAGTGACGCTAATATATATTCTGCTTCTGTAGTAGACAGGGCGATGGTTGACTGTCTTTTGCTGGACCACGATATGAGATTATTTCCCAAGAACTGACAGTTCCCAGATGTGCTTTTGCATTCCATTCTGCCCCCTACATAATCTGCATCGAAATAACCAGAGAGCCTATACTCTGATGTTTTCTCATACATCAGGCCAAAGTTAGGGGTTCCTTTCAGATACCTTAGGATTCTTTTAACAGCTGTTAAGTGAGATTCCCTAGGATCTGATTGGAATCTACCGCAAAGACATACACTAAAAAGAATATCAGGGCGTGTAGCAGTCAGATAGAGAAGAGAGCCTATCATACCACGATAGAGCTTCTGACAAACCTTCTGACTAGTTTCTTCTTTCTCCAGAATGCAGGTTGGATGCATAGGTGTAGGCATGGCAATATAACCCGTACCCTTGGGTACCAACCCGAACCCGCCCCGAAGTTGATGGGGAAAACCCGCTTTAACTGGGTTTGGGTTTGGGTTTTCCCCGATTTTAAAATATGGGGATGGATCGGGTAACAGGGACGCTAGTACCCACCCCGAACTCGTCCCCGAACCCGCCCCGTTTATTTTACTATGTACATTATTATTTATTTTTGATAATTTAAAATATTAAATATGTGGTCAATGTTTTGATATTTTAATTTGAATTTATTATTTAAAATATTTGAAATCTATGTATGGACTTTTTTTAGATTGTTTTATTTTATTATTTTTAATGTAATTTTATTTTGGAAAAATAAATATTTCTATTAAAAAATTGATTTTACTAAATGAATGGTGGCGGGGCGGGGATACCCGAACCCGTTTGGGACGGGTTTGGGTTTTGATTCCCCATCCCCGTTTGGGTTTGTGGCGGGGAATGGGGATTGTTTGGGGATTCGGGTTTGGGTTTGGGAGAGGTAAAAATCGTCCCTGACCGGCCCCGTTGCCATGCCTACATGGGTGTCTTAGCAGGTTTGCATTCTGCCATTTCGAATTTCTTCAGAATGTCTTTTATGTACTTACTTTGATATACATAAGTAGCTTCTGAAGTTTGATTAATTTGAATTCCCAGAAAGAACTTTAGTTCTTGCATTAAGCTCATTTCAAATTCTGCCTGCATTAGCTCAGAAAATTCTTGACACATAGAGGGGTTAGTTGAACCAAAAATAATGTCATCAATATATATCTGGCATATCATGAGATCATCTCTAATGTTTTTACAAAAGAGTGTAGAGTCAACCTTTCCTCTAGTAAAATCATGTTCCAGGAGAAAGTTACTTAATCCTTCATACCAAGCTCTAGGAGCTTGTTTTAGTCCATACAGTGACTTCTTTAGTTTAAAAATGTGTTCTGGACATTTATAATTTTCAAAGCTTGGAGGTTGATTGACATACGCTTCTTATGATATATAACCATTAAGGAATGCGCTCTTGACATCCATCTGATATAGTTTGATGGAGTGATTTACAGCAAATGAAACAAGTAAGCGAATAGATTCTAACCTGGCGACTAGGGAAAAGGTTTCATTGTAGTCAATGCCTTCTTGTTGACTGTAACCTTGTGCCACCATTCGTGCTTTGTTTCTGACTACTTCTCCTTTTTCGTTCAGTTTGTTTCTGAATACCCATCGTGTTCCAAAAATGTGAGTTCCTTTAGGCTTTGGGACAAGATCCCAGACATCATTCTTTGAGAATTGGTCTAGTTCTTATTTCATTGTCTTGAAGTGCCTCATCACAGGAAGTAGGCTCAATTAGAGATACTAATCCTAGAGGAGTTTCTTCAGATACTTTGAATGTTGACCTAGTTCTGACAGGTTCATCCTTGTTTCCTAGAATCAAATCTTCAGAGATGTTAGGGTGACTTTTTGATCTTTTCTGGATAGTTGAGACTTCAGTTGCATTTGAACTTTGTTTCTCAGATTCTTCTGATGCTTTAGTCTTTTCGTTAAAGCCTGCAAGAGTTATCTCCAAATCTGCAAGTTTCTCAACTAGCTTTGACTTTTCAGGGTCAAGCTTATCATCAAATCTAACATGTATTGATTCTTCCACAATTTTGGTTTCTGTGTTGTATACTCTGTAGCCTTTAGAGCGTTTTGAGTATCCTAACATAATACCTTTTTGTGCTTTTGGATCAAACTTGTTCAGATGTTCTTTAGTATTGAGAATAAAACAAGAGCATCCAAAAGGATGGAAATAAGAAATATTGTGTTTTCTTCCCTTACACAGTTCATAGGGAGTCTTTTCCAGAATAGGTCTTATAGATATTCTATTCTAAATATAACACGCTGTATTTACTACTTCATCCCAAAAGTGTTTGGCCACGTTTGTTTCATTGATCATGGTTCTGGCCATTTCTTGGAGTGTCCTATTCTTCCTTTCTATAACTCTATTTTGTTGTGGAGTTCTAGGGTAGGAGAAATCATGGGATATATTAGAGTCAAACAGTTCTTCAAAGAACTTATTTTCGAATTCGCCACCATGATCACTTCTGACTCTGATAATTTTAGAGTCAAATTCATTTTGCACTTTAGAACAGAAGCTAGTGAATACAGAGTGAGACTCACTCTTGTACTTTAGGAATTTTACCCATGTCTAGTGACTAAAATCATCAACAATGACTAGTCCATACTTCTCTCCATTGACTGACGTTGTCTTAACAAGCCCAAAAAGGTCAATGTAAAGAAGTTCCAGAGGCTTTAAGGTGGAAACAACATTTTTCTTTTTAAAAGATGTTTTAGAAAATTTTCCTTTCTGACATGCCTCACACAGAGCATCTGAAGAAAATTTCAGCTTAGGTAGACCTCTGACTAACTCGAGTTTATTTAGCTGAGAAAGTTTTCTCATGCTAATATGGCCCAAGCGTCTATGCCATACCCATTGCTCTTCGTGAACAAACATCAAACATTTTACATTTTGATCTTTTAGATCTGAAAGATTTATTTTGTAAATGTTGTTTTTACTCTTGCTAGTGAATAGAACTGTTCCATTATTTTGATTAATTGCTTTACATGTTTTTTAATTGAAGATTACATCATAACCATTATCACTTAATTGGCTTATTGATAACAGATTATGCATTAATCCTTCTACGTAGATAACATCAGATATAGAGGGAAGAGTTCCATTACCAATAGTTCCGGAGCCTCTAATTCTTCCTTTCTGATTTCCTCCGAAACCTAGGAAGCCAACATCATTAAGTTCCAGGCTTTGGAACATATACTTTCTTCCCGTCATGTGTCGCGAGCATCCAGAGTCTAAGTACCATGATTGGTGTCTTAACTCTGCTGCATAAGATATCTTCAACATAAACAATCTTATCCTTTGGTACCCAGAATCTTTTGGGTCCTTTGTGATTAGTTTTCCCAGAGTTTCTTAGAACTTTGGGTTTTCTAGCATTGTCAAAACGTTGTGCTTGTGCATGTGTATAGTGATAAGAAAAAGGAGATTTGGGTTTGTCATCTGTGGAAGTTTTATCTTCACTAGGATCATACCATATTCCTCTTTTATTATTCTGACTGACTCCATAAATCATGGATGCCATTCTGCTTCTTTCTATCCCATTTTTCAGAAACTTTTGAAAAGATTTTTCATATTTATATAGCATTGTGTTAGAAGTTTATAGGGCTTGAGATAAAGCTTCTTCAAGTTTTAAACATTGTTTATTCGTGGAGTCTCTTTCTTTTGTCAGAGTTAGATTTTCATCTTTTAGTTCTGAAATTGTCATCTCAAGCTTATCACATTCTTCGATGGTTCCTTCAAGAACCCTTTTTAGTGCTTTAAATTTTTCTTTAAGTTTCTGATATGAGTTCAAAGATTCATAAAGGCATGATTCAAGGTCAGAGCGAGAAAGATCAGAAAATACCTCTTCAGGATCAGATTCTGCATCTGATGTGTTTCTAGAGGTGGTAGCCATGAATGCAACATTTGCCTGTTCTTCAGAGTCTGATTCAGAGGAATCAGATCCACTGTCGTCCCAGGTGGCCATCAGTCCCTTTTTGGTCTTGAAGGAGCTTTTCTTGAAACTTTCTCTTCTGGAGCTTTCCTTCTTCAGCTTTGGACATTCGTTTCTGTAATGACCTGTTTCCTTACATTCATAGCATGTTATTTCTTTGTTAGATTTCCCTTTGGAAGTTGATTCTGAGCGATCTCCCTTGGGTCTTGGTCTTCTGAAGTTGTTGTTCCTTTTTCTCCAGAGTTGTTTTACTCTTCTGGTCAAAAGGGATAACTCTTCTTCATCGTCTGAGTCTTCCTTTTCAGAGTCGTCATTGTCTTCCTCTTCAGCTTGGAAGGCTTTATTCCTTTCTGGTTTGCGTCTTTCAGATCTGGACTTTAGTGCTACAAATTTGATCTTCTTTTGAGGCTTATCTTCCTCAAGTTCTATCTCGTGACTTCTGAGTGAACTAACAAGTTCTTCAAGGTTGATATTGTTCATATCCTTTGACAATTTTAATGCTGTGACCATGGGTCTCCACTTCTTTGGAAAGATTTTGACTATCTTTTTGACATGATCTTCAGTTGTGTAGCCTTTGTCCAGAACCTTGAGTCCTGCAATTAAAGTTTGAAATCTAGAGAACATTACCTCTATAGCTTCATCGTCCTCCATCTTGAAGGCTTCGTACTTCTAAATTAAAGTTAGAGCCTTTGACTCTTTGACTTGAGAATTTCCTTCGTGAGTCATCCTCAGGGAGTCAAGTATTTCTTTAGTTGTTTCCCTGTTGGTGATATTTTCATATTCATTGTAGGAAATGGCATTCAGCAGTATTGTTTTGGCTTTGTGATGGTTTTTGAAGTCGCGCTTCTGATCATCTGTCATCTTGCTTCTGGTAATGGCAATGCCATCATCAGATACAGGAGGTATGTAGCCAATAGTAACTATGTCCCATAGATCAGCATCATAGCCCAGAAAGAAACTTTCAATTCTATCTTTCCAGTAATCAAATTTTTCTCCATCAAAGATTGAAGGTTTAGCATTGTAACTATCTTTTTAATTGGTGTTGGCCATAATGTTTTTCTCACGCTGGATCTCTCTACACTGTTAAGTGTTTGATTAGAAAATGAATAACAGAGTCGAAGCTCTAATACCAATTGAAGGTAGAGAAAAACAAGAAAGGGGGGTTTGAATTGTTTTTGGAAAATAAAAACTTTTTAGAACAGAGACACACACAGAAACAAAAGAATTCAACACAGAATTTTATACTGGTTCGCTTGAAATTCAAAGCTACTCCAGTCCATCCGGCCAAGGTGATTTCACCTTCAAAAAGGACTTAATCCACTAATCTTGAAAGATTACACAAACAACCGTCTAAGAGAATAATAATCCCTTAGTCCTCTCAAGTAATCAGACTACACAAAGTCACTTGAGGAAATATCTTAGCAATAATATGATTATAGTAATGAAAAGTGCTTCTAACAAAAAGCAGATATTACACAAGATAAGAGCAAGAAATATTCCCATGTTAGAGCAGCATCTCATGAGAGAAGGAATAATGAATGGCGGAAGTATTGTATTCTCGTATGTTTTTCTATGTTTCTTTGGATGGCGTTTCGTCCTTTATATAGGAATAGAGAGCAGATCGTTGAATGATGTTAATGTCAGAATCTTGAGCAATGAAGGATGATTAAATTCATTAATCTCCGTGTTCTTTCCAAAGCAATATTTGGAGCGTCATAACATCCTTCTAAAAATAGTTTCTTTCCATAAGCGAGTTTCTTCGTGGTTAAGCTTTCTGGATCAGAGGATCCTAACGTCAGAGTCTTGGTTGCCACTTCAGATGATGATTGTTACTGACTGTCTTCAGAGTTTCTTTTTTTTTACTTGACTATGTCAGAGTGTACGTCTTCAGATCTAGAGTCATTCTTCCATTTCAGAGTGTAATATCTTCTTTAGTTTAGCTTGCACTTGCGTTTGATCAGAGTCAGAGCTTCTGGTTGCGTATCTTCTGAGTAACATCTTAGCGCTTGATTTTGTATTTGATGATTGTCTATCTGATTGTTTTGATCAGAGTCCTGCACACTTAGGAAAATTTCGTTAGGGTACCATTTTTGTTTCATCCTTTGTTATCATCAAAATCTTAGAGATACATTGTAGAACTAAATTTGTTCTTACACATGGCGGTTCAGGTGAAGCTTTGACCTGAGCTTAGTCCTTGCGCGTGTTTCAGCTCATTTTGAATTCAATTAGTCAGATGTGTTGAATTGTTTGTATTATGATTGTTGGGCCTCATGTACAGGGGTCCAACCATGGATCCTTGCCATCATCCCTGAGTACTCACTACACCCCCTGCCATGACCGTAGATTCCATGGGCCTTTAGATTTTTTAGCATGATTAGGATTTGTTTGTTTTGTTAATCCATTTGTTAACCATGAAAAACTCCTTAAAAGAATACTTGATTCCATGTTAATTTTGATTTGTTTTGATCCATTCTAGACTTGTTTTTGTAACTCAATCAACTTGTAATGTTTAGCATTTAAATTGATGTGATTCCATGTAATTCCATATGCCATGACTAATTCCACTTTAATTGTTTACATTTTGATTGTGGTTAATGATCAAATTGAAAATGCCATTTCAATTTAATTTGGTGTATGTTTTGCTTACCATTATATCATATCATTTCATCATTTTATCATATTACATTTCATGATTAATTTGTTTTAGCATTTTAATATCCATTTTAATTCTATTTTGTTAATGCATACTAACCACTTTGGTTGTTTTTGTGTTGACATGTGAATTTGAGATTCAAACCATCCAAGTTACCCATTACATATTTATTCCTTTAATTGACTTGTATTGTTTGAAGTGTCATGTCACTTGTATGGTTTAGGCATGACACATGGTTTATAATTTGTATAATTCTTTCCATTTCCATTTATGTTGTAATTGCTTACATCCCCCTATTGCGGGCCAAATGTCCCCCCCACTCGATGATCATGTAATAGCTTAGGTTTATTGATTTTTATAGTTAGTTCATCATGCATTCTAATTAAAAAGGATAAAAATAAAACTATAAATAAAACATTTCAAAAGAAACAAAAGATACTCGATCCAACGTCAAGTTGTTTTCCAAATAAAATTCACACCATTGCAATGCGAATACTTGATACAACATCAAGTACTTCCCATCCACTCCATGATCCATGATTCACATATCTTCTCCATTATCTTCTCAATCTCATTCTATCTCTCCCCTCCATTCTTCACACACTTTTTCATAACAAACTCAAACGCTTGATCCAACGTCAAACACCTTTTTCAAAACCATTTTCACAACAAACCGGAATGCAAAAATGGGGTGTACGTGCTTATACACAACATTCAAGTACTTGGGTTGTTGGCCGTACCTAGCTTGAGGACCCGACACTTGACTTCCCCCTTAAAACATTTAATGATTCAAACAAGTTAGATCTAGGTGCTATGAGGGAGAAAAAGGGTAGTTAGGACTCCATTTTCCTCTCGACTCCCAAGTACTCTAATTGTTGGCAGTACTTAGTCAAGGGTCAGATATTTGTCTCTCTCTAAGTTCCAATTATTAGACTTTCCAAACTCTTTTTACAATTCAAATCTCTTTTTGGATGAAAAAGAGTGGTTATGATAACATTGTCCTCTCAACTCCCAAGTTTTTAGACTGTTAACTATATCTAACCAAGGGTCTGATGCTTGTCTTACTACATAAAATCAACCCCAACAAATTGAATCATATTTTTCCTCAGTCCACATTCTTCAAACCTTTCAAAAGGGACATGTTACTTCGGTTCTACCGTGAACGGCGTTTAAGCCTCCATGTGTGAGCCAGTAATGTTTAACTGCTAGAGAGTGATCCAAGCACATCCACTTTACCGCAAATAAGCAAATACTTCCCGCTCTTATGACAGAGTATAAAAGCAAGTGAACAGTAGCACGCGAACGTCAATAATTTTCAGTAAAACAACCAAACAAATTTTCCATTTGTGAGCTGAACAACAGAGATCTGATTTCCTTATTGCATGTATGAGGATACATAGGCACAAGGGCCCAAAATCCTTGGAGAACACACTAACTTAAAACTTATTTTCTCCCCCATCTTATTCTTTCATCTCATCCCGATAGCAAGCAACATACAGATAAATAGCATCCATACACATTTGATACGAGCAAGTGGTTCCCATGGAGTACCATGGATGTGAGGGGTGCTAATACCTTCCCCTTACATAACCTACTTTCGAATCCACTCTTGGTTGCGGGACCATTCTTTCATTTGGGGTTTCATCGCTATTTTCCCTTTCCTTTAAAATAAATAAAATCTGGGGGCGACTCTATATTTTTCGCAGGGCGACAGCTGGCGACTCTGTTGGGGACATGAAGTTCCCATAAGCGAGTCAATCCTAGCTTGCATGTATCCTTTTCCTTGTATGTTCATCTTTGTTATATCTTTCTTTATTCATCTATTCCTCTTATATATTCCTGTTATATATCGTCTTGCTGTGACCTTGTGGGACGGATACTATGAAGTGAAAATCCCAATACACAGGCGTAGAGAGTTCACCTAAGATAGGAGGGCTCTTTGTATTGACCTGTCAAACGTAGTTGTCTTGAGGGGGAGATACGGAGACTACGCTTGGATTAGATTCTTTTTGGATTTTTGCTAGCACGTGAGTCACGTTCGCGCTGGTAGCCATTCTTCCAAACAGAATCCATAACTTCAAGGACCTTTAGAAAACCCTTGGATTTTGAGGTTGAAGGCAACTTCACTTAGAGGAGGTCATCCCGAAAGTGTTGTTAACTCACAAGTCATGTTGTGGCGACAACGATACTTTCACCTCATGATCCGTGAATCTAAGCATCTTCAGAAGTCTTAGTACTCACCTTGTGAGGGTATATGGGTTTCTTGCAGGGAAACTTAACCTCCAACACACCTTGAACCTACAGTGATCTTGTCCTCTTGTAGCATATACATTCATAACATATTGCATTGCATACATACTTGAGCCTTATTCTCGGAGAATCCTAAAGGTTTATAATTATGCAGTGAACATTCCAAGATGGGATTAGAAAGAAAGAATACCCTTCCACTCAAGTTAAAGCTTCCAATAGTGGATACTCTGTTGGCTCTCAGCAGCAAAATTACTCCTTGTAAGAAGAATAACTTCATCTGCAGATATGGACAAATCCTAGATCTTCTTACTACCTCTGTAGACGTCTCAACTTTGGTGGCCTTATCCCATTATTATGGTCCACCACTCAGATGTTTTACATTCAAAGACTTTCAGTTCGCTCTGACCATTTAAGAGTACGAGAAAACTTCTAGGTTGGTACATGAAAGACCACCCTCCCTTCACAAAGTTGGGTGAACTATTGATGCATGTATCAGTTGCTAAAGCACCCCACTTAATTTGTCGAAGAGGTATCCCTTGGTTTTGGACCTAGAGGATTTTTTAGGAAGTTCTTGGAAGACAAGGAACGGGCCTTGGAGAAAGAAGGGAAATGGCTGCCCTTTAGTGCCATTCTAGCTCTGCTGATCTATTGAGTCATCCTGTTTCCAAATGATGATGATTACATAAACCATTACATCAGCAATGTATCTGTATCTAGGAATCCTGTCCCTGCCTTGGTGTCTGATATGTTTTACTTCTTACACACTAGGCATGAAAAGAGGAAGGGCGTGGTATTGAGTTGTGCTTCACTGTTATGCACTTAGCTCTAATCTCATATGCCTCAAAAGGGGCCTTGGGTAGATTTCTTGAAGGATATGAGATGGTCCCATAAGTTTTCCTCCCTTACTGCTGAAGCTTTGGTTTGGTACCTTCCTACCTCCAACAAAAAGCAGGTTATCATTAGCTATGGAGACTTCCCGAATGTGCCACTCATGGGTCCACGAGGTTGCATCAATTACAACCCTTCGTTGGCCATGATGCAATTGGTATATCTGATGGAGAATAAACCTAGGGTTGAATTACTAAAGGACTTCATCTTTCCTGGTTTGGGAACAGAGAACCCAACTCTGTTGCAAAAGTTTAAGCAAGGCTGGACTCAGATTCATCACAAAGGCAAAGAGCTAGGAAAACGTGAATGTCGAGCTAAGGAGTCGTATCGCCAATGGCCGGTCCAAAGGGAGAAAGAAGTCAAGATACCATACAGTGTGGATGTCCAGATTCCTCACCCAAAACGAAAGCCAGTGTATGCATCCAAGGAAGAAGTAGATGCATTGAAAGCAACTATCACACAGTTAACCAAAGAGAACGAAAACTTGTGATCGAAGATCCATGCATTGGATATAGATCATGCTAAGTTGAAAAGAAAGAGTGAAGAAGATATTGAGCTTTTATAAGAAAGCAGAAAGAAGGAGAAAATTGAGGAG
Source organism: Lathyrus oleraceus (assembly GCF_024323335.1). Classification (NCBI taxonomy): domain Eukaryota; kingdom Viridiplantae; phylum Streptophyta; class Magnoliopsida; order Fabales; family Fabaceae; genus Lathyrus; species Lathyrus oleraceus. The sequence continues at coordinate 79,110,763 of NC_066585.1, forward strand.
AACCTCAAATAGAAATACCAAAATGGTTTAGCTCAAGCAGATATGGGGCTAATTTCTCTTCGAACACAATTAAAGCAGACAGAAAAGGAGCGTGATAACAACCACCGTTGTTTCGAGTTGGATGTCAAAGAGAAGAAGGCATTGGGAGATGAACCCGACCTAGAGATTCAGAAACTCAAGCTTTCCCTCAGCGAGGCCATCGCCAAGGTAGAGGTGGAACGTCATCTTAAAGAAGAAGCAATCAGGGTTTCCTACATCACCCCTCAAGTCTAGAGAGAGAAATGTCACAAAGTTGAGATTGCCATCTCGAGTGCCGAACATTGGAGATGTTGTTTTTCTGCCTTAAAGGATGAGATTTTGAGTTGGGTCAATGAGAAGGCTCAGATAAATAGTCGTCTCGATACTTATGTTGAATCTATCAACTTGTTGCAACCTGCTGCCGCTATGTACCGAGCCAAGTATGATTGCTTGGTGAGGTTCTACAATGAGTTAACCAATGAGGTTCCTTGGAAGCTAGAGGATGCTCTATAGGATGCTGATGAGAAGAACAGTCCCCACTCCATACTCCGATTCATCTACCTTTATGATTGAATGATGAAAAGGTTCAAGATTGAATTGAAGGAGATAAAGGAACGGAAAGCAAAGCGTGCCATTTGACCATAACTTCATTGTTTTCCTTTTTCATGTTTTGAAATTACTTTACTATACCTGTTTGTAATTGTAATATCAAATTCATGAATAAAATGCTTGATTTGTGTGAATTCGGTGTTCCTACCTTATCTTCCAATTTATAATGTTTTACTGTCGCATTATGAATCATATAAGGTTTCCCCGAGAATAAAAAACAAACATGCATCATGCATTAATCATATATTCATGCATTTCATAATACACCTAGTTGGTTTCATCGTTCTTTTAGCTTTCTATTCAGTAACTCTCACCGTCAAGCTGACTTCCCTCTTCTACAACACCCGAGCTAAGCAGAATATAGCTATGGAAAGAATCAAACAGAACCAGGCTGCCATGCAGGAAGAGATGACTCAAGTGAGAGCCCAGTTGGGGAAACTCATAGACATCATGCAGAATGTTGTCCATAGACAAGAGGGGAATCTCCAGGCTAACCCAGGAGTGTCACTGCCAATATGAATGCTACCAATCCTGCTGTGGGGAACGGAGTGCCTGTTGTTACTCACGCCCATGCAGAGGGGGTGCCTACCAATCTGAATGTTACCCACACATTCCATGTCCTTGTTCATGGAGGTTCTCAGGTTGGCGCAGATGATCGTGATGGAGACTTCTTCATGCCTAGAAATGAATACATGTATGAGCCCTTTGGGCCATCTCCCACTGAGCTCGAGAGAAGGTTTCAGATGATGGACGAAAGGGTCAGAGCCATCGAAGGTCCTAGCACCTTCGGTCTGGAAGCTGCTGACATGTGCTTAGTCTCAGGGGTGAAGATCCCAGCTAAGTTTAAGGTTCATACCTTCGATAAATATAAGGGGGATACTTGTCCCAAGACCCATATCAGATCCTATTGTAGGAAAATGGAAGCTTACTCAAACGACGAGAAGCTACTAATGCATTTCTTTCAGGACAGTCTCAGCGGAGCATCCTTGGAATGGTACATGCAGCTTGAACGTACGCATGTGCGTTCCTGGAGAGAGTTAGTTGGGTCTTTCTTGAAACAATATCAGTATAACACCGACATGGCGCCCAACGGGATGCAACTTCAGAGCTTGACTCAAAAGTCTGAAGAATCTTTTAAAGAATACGCGCAACGTTGGAGGGACCTAGCTGTTAGGGTCCAGCCTCCCCTGCTCGAAAAAGAACTTGTCGATATGTTTATTAGTACACTCCAAGGCCCATATCTAGATCGGATGATAGGAAGTGCTTTTGTCGACTTCTCTAATCTCGTTGTCGCTGGAGAATGAATTGAGAACGGTCTGAAGACTGGAAAAATCCAAGGTCCTGTTGTTGCCTCAAATGGGGCAAAGAAACCCTATAGTGGTTTTCCCAAAAAGAAGGAGGGGGAGATCAATGTTGTATCAACTTCCAAGGGGAAAGGTAAAGCTTACCAGACCCCTTATTATCAAGTCGCAGAGGTAACTCCCAATAACTATCAGCAGCAAACATACACTATTCATGTTGCTCAACAACAAGTCCAATATCAACCGCCTGTGCAGTACCAGCAACCGTACACATCCAAGTAAAACACTTATCAACAATATCAGTCGGGCCAACAACGCCCCAAAAGACAAGAGAGGAGACTCGAACCTCTACCCATGAGCTGCAGTCAACTATTAAACCACCTGTTAAATAGTTCTCTTGTCAAGCTAAGGGAAGCCAAGCCTACACCAACACCACTCTCACCGGGCTATGACATCAATGCACGTTGCGAGTTCCGTACTGGGGCACCCGACCACACTATTGACAATTGTAAGGCATTCAGGTATAAAGTACAATATCTCATTGACTCCAAGGCCATCTCTTTCATGCTTGCAGGGCCCAATGTTAACAATAATCTGATGCCTCCCCACACTGGGAATCCAGTTAACATGATACAAGAGTCTGCTGAGGTCAACCGTATCTCGAAGGTTGGCATGGTAAAGACTCCATTGCTGGCGGTAAAGGAACATTTACTCCTAGAAAACGCGTTCCTCTGATGCATTCCTGACTGTGCGCACTGTTTAAATACTCTACAAGGTTTAGGGAAGCTCAAAAAGGTATTCAGTCGCTGATAGACCGAGGAATTTTTCTGGTAGAACGCACTTCAACAGTCGATGATGTGTCTACTTTTGAAATACCTTACACCTCCCAAGATCTATATACTCTCACTACTACTGTGTTTTGAAGCCCATAGATACTCTCTAATCAAATTTCTTAGTGCAACCCACGTGCCCCAAGAAATCATCGTCAATCAGTTCAAATGGGTAGTGGCAAATATAGCTTCGAGTGGATACTTAGGCTTTTGTGATGACGAATTTCCTCCCGAAGGCAAAGCTCATAAAAAAGCCCTACATATATCCATAGAGTGTGATGACACAATAATGTCCCAGGTGCTGGTGGACACTGGGTCTTCTTTGAACGTGCTTCCGAAGAATTCCCTCACTAAGCTGACAATAGAGGGCCTGCTGATGAATCCCAGCGCACCGATAGTCCGGGCTTTTGATGGTTCTCGTTGGTCCGTCATTGGCAAAGTGGATCTTCCTATTAAAATAGGACCTTACACCTTCTTCGTGACTTTCTATGTGATGGATATTCATCCAGCATATAGCTGCCTTCTGGGTCGCCCATGGATCCATGATGCGGGGGAAGTCACCTCTACTCTCCATCAAAAACTGAAGTTTATCATCAATGGTAAGCTGATCACTATTGATGGAGAAGAAGACATCCTGGTTAACCAACTATCCTCCTTCCGGTACATTGAGGTAGATGGGGAGATTCACAAGACACCATTTCAAGCATTCAAGATTTCCAATGTGTTGATAAATCCCCTCAATGGAAGAGTATCTGGAAAACCTAAGCTCCCGATGTCATCACTGAGAGACGCTCAGACTGTGATCAAAGCAGTCCATCCGGAAGGATGGGGAAGAGTCTTGGAGCTACCTGTCAATAAAAACAGGTTTGGCTAGGGATACCATTCAAGACGGATGGCCCAGCAAAATATGCATACAGCAGAGGACAAGTTGGACCTCTCTATTCCTGAGAAGTTCGTGAGCGCCGGCCATCTCTTTCAAGGGCAGGTCACCATGGTGGATGATGACATCAGCGTGTCTGAAGCTGATTGCTTCGTGCTCAAGAAGACAATGGGCCAAACACTCAATAATTGGATAGAAGCGGACATACCTGAAGTTAGTTCTTGTCAAACGTAATTTTCTGTCTTTAGTTTCAGATCCCTATGCCTGTGCCCAAGGCATAACGGAGCTTCTAGGGCCCCTATTATTTTCATCATTTGTTTAAAATGAAATAAAAGAAGTGTTTCACATACAATTACGCTCCCTGTCTTTCCCTCTTTATGTTTTTTCAACAAAAAAAAATCGGCAATGTTTCATATTTTGTTTCTAGTCCACATTCTAAAATAAATAATGAATCATTCATGCATATCCAACTCGGATTCCATTGACAACGATACTGCTATAGGCAATTATAACTTCGAAAATCTGATCTACCGAGATGAGGAAGATTATGATGAAGATTGTGAACTCCCAGAGGAGTTTGCCAGACTGCTACAGCAGGAATCAAAATTGATTCAACCGTACCAGGAGTCATTGGAGATCGTCAACCTTGGGTCTGAAAATTGCAAGAAAGAAATTAGAGTAGGTGCCGACCTACAGGCTGATGTTAAGAAGGGGTTGATCGAGCTGCTGCGTGAATATGTCGATGTGTTTTCTTGGTCGTATCAAGATATGCCCGGGTTAGACACATATATTATGATGCACCGTTTGCCACTCAAATAGGACTGCCCTCCGGTAAAGCAGAAGCTGAGAAGAACTCAACCTAATATGGCTATCAAAATCAAGGAAGAGGTTCAGAAGCAGGTAGATGTCGGTTTCCTAGCAATATCAAATTACCCCCAGTGGGTTGCCAACATCGTACCAGTGGCTAAGAAATATGGCAATATGCGCATGTGTGTGGACTATAGAGACTTAAACAAGGCTAGCCCAAAAGATGATTTTCTACTACCTCACATCGATGTGTTGGTGGATAACACGACCCAATTCTCTATATTCTCCTTCATGGATAATTTTTCTAGATATAACCAAATCAAAATGGATTCATACAACATGGAGAAGACGATATTTATCACCCCATGGGGAACATTCTGCTACAAAGTTACGTCGTTCGGCCTAAAAAACACCGAGGCAACATATCAATGGGCTATGGTCACTCTCTTCCATGATATGATTCATAAACAGATTGAAGTATACGTCGACGATATGATTTCTAAATCCCAAACAGAAGAAGAACACCTCACTCATCTACAAAAGTTGTTTGAAAGGTTGAGAAAGTTCGGATTGAGACTTAATCCAAATAAATGCACGTTCGGGTAAGATCTAACAACTTGCTAGGTTTTATCATGAGCCAGGGTGGCGTTGAGGTGGATCCCGACAAAGTTAAATCCATACAATCTATACCCACACCAAGAACGAAAAAAGAAGTTTGTGGCTTTTTAGGATGGTTGAACTACATAGCCAGGTTCATATCGCACCTGACTGCCACATGCGAACCAATCTTTAAACTTCTGCGAAAGAATCAAAACATTGAGTCGAATGAGAATTGTCAAAGAGCCTTTGAGAGGATAAAATAGTATCTCCAAGAGCCACCCATCTTGATGTCGCCGGTACCAAGAAGACCGCTTATCATGTACTTGACGGTCCTGGAAGATTCGATAGGTTGTGTACTTGGTTAACATGACGAATCAGGTAGGAAGGAACATGCCATTTACTACCTTAACAAGAAGTTCATTGACTGTGAATCAAGATAATCTTTGCTAGAGAAAACTTGTTGTGCCCTCGCCTGGGCTGCCAAACGATTGAGGCAGTACATGGTGACTCACACTACTCTGTTGATCTCCAAGATGGATACGATCAAGTACATATTTGAGAAACCTATTATGACCGGAAGGGTTGCTCGTTGGCAAATGGTTTTGACCGAATACGATATTCAGTACGTCCCACAAAAATCCATTAAGGGAAGTGTATTGTCTGATTATTTGTCCCACCAGCTAGTGGAGGATTACCAACCCATGAAGTTCGATTTCCCTAACGAGGACATCTTGTTCATAAGAGAATGTGATATTCCTAGTCCCGAGGAAGGCCCCGAACCAGGATCACGATGAATGCTCGTGTTCGACGGTGCTTCCAACGCATGAGGCCACGAAGTTGGTGCAATCATTACATCACCCACGTGATTTCATCTTTCGTTTACCGCAAGATTATGCTTTGATTGTACTAACAATATGGCAGAATACGAAGCATACATCTTCGGTATCGAAGCAACAATCCATTTAAGGATCAAAATACTTGAGGTTTATGGGGACTCAACCCTCGTCATCAGTCAAGTACGAGGAGACTGGGAAACATGTGATCAGAAGTTGATTCCTTACAAGGAACATGTCTTGAAATTGATCCCTTACTTTGATGAAATATATTTTCATCATATTCCGAGGGAAGAAAATCAATTAGCAGACGCTCTTGCTACCTTAGCATCCATGTTCAAGATCAAATGGAGGAATAAGGCTCATTCTATCAACATCGATCGTCTGGATGAGCCTGCATACTGTCTGGCTACCGAGGAAGAGTCAGATGGAAAATCTTGGTACCACGACATCAAGACGCACCTTGAAAACAGGTGTACCCGTACAACACATCTATCACAGACAAGAAAGCTTTGAGAAAGCTCTCATCTAAGTTCTTCTTAAGTGGAGATGTATTATATAAATGAAGTTATGATTTGGTCTTGCTCAGATGCATGGACAGGCACGAAATAGAGCAAATTATAACTGACGTACATGAAGGTTCCTTTGGAACATACTCTAGTGGGCATTCAATGGCTAAAAAGATCCCCGTGGCAGGATATTACTCGTTGACTATGGAAATAGATTGTTTCCGTCACGTGCAGACTTGTCACAATTGCCAGATCTATGCTGATATGATACATGTGCCTCAAGTACCTCTCAATTTCGTTTCATCTCCGTGGCCCTTTGCTATGTGGGGCATTGATGTAATCGTCCGTATTGAACCAACTGCTTTGAACATGCATAGGTTCATCCTGGTTGCTATCGACTATTTTACCAAATGGGTAGAAGCTGCGTCGTGCGCAAATGTCACTAAACAAGTGGTGGCTCATTTTCTGAAATGAGATATCATCTGCCGTTATGGGATTCCTAACAAAATAATTACAAAAAATGGTTCGAATCTTAATAGTAAGATGATGAAGGAATTTTGCAAGAGTTTCAAGATTGAACATCATAATTCTTCACCCCATCGTTCGAAGATGAACGGTGCAGTGGAAACAACCAATAAGAACATAAAGAAGATTGTTCAGAAAATGGTGAAAACATACAAAGATTGGAACGAGAGGTTGCCCTTTGCCTTACATGGCTATCGTACTTTGGTACAAACATCAACCGGGGCAACCCCCTTCTCTCTGGTGTACGGTACGGAAGCAATGCTCCTAATCGAAGTAGAGATCCCCTCTTTGAGAGTTTTGGCAAATGTCAAACTGGATGAAGAAGAATGGATTCAAGATAGACTCGATCAACTAAACCTCATCGAAGAGAAACCCATGACAGCTCTGTGTCCTGGCCAACTTTATCAGAAGCGGTTGAAGAAGGACTTTGACAAGAGAATGCATCCTTGGAATATCCAAGTCGGTGACCTGGTACTCAAGAAGATCCTGCCTATCCACACAGATCCTCTGGGCAAGTGGACCCCCCAATTATGAAGGACCAACATTGTGAGAAAGGTTTTCTCAGGAGGAGCCTTGATCCTCTCAACTATGGACGAGGACGATCTTGCATCACCCGTAAATACAGACGCAATAAAAAAATATTATGCCTAATACTTGACCCGCTAAGTTGATAATCGAAAGGAGAAGTTAGGCAAAAATGGGCATCCCGGTGGACCGCAAAAAGAAAAGGTATAGGAAAAAATTAAGGATATAAAACAAAAGAATTGGAAACCCGCTAAGTCGACACCTGAAGCGGAAGCTTAGGTAATAAAGGGTATCCCACTAGATCGAAAACCCGAAAGGGAGGTCTAGGCAAAAGTTAGGGATTAACAGGCAAAGATTGCGCGCTGTTAAGGATATGTAAATCTGTATTCCCAGGAAGTGGAAACCCGGACGAAGGGATAGATGCAATCACTCTCGACCTAGGCAACATACAAGGATTCAGAAGACATGGCGACTATAGCATAATTGGACCTCAATGAAAATCCTAGGCTTTCCCATTGCCAATTTGTTTTGTGTTTTACTTTTTCATAATTACCTCATTCAGGAATTGCTTTCTCATTGTAATCGCCCATTTATGGGCTCATTTCTAATCAATAAAATTTTCATTCAGAATTTCCTCGTTTTTATTTTTTGCTTGTTTGCGAAATATAACTGTTATTTCTATATAAATTATGCATTGAAAATTTCGGGGATAACAATAATAACACTGAAATGAAAACTTGATTTTACGTTGATCACAAAGTGTCTAAAGGTGTAACCACAATGTCCAATTTATTACATACAATGCATAAAAACATAAGATTGCGAAGGTCCTCAGACCTAAGAGATTACTAGAATTGTCATTCACCATGGTAATTCCTTTCAACATATCTGCTCAGATCCATCCTGGGGCATCAGAAGATCCATAACAGATTCTTCCTCCAGCAACATCGGGAAGACAAGAAGTCGGGAAGTCATGCAAGACGCGTCCCACCCTTGGTGAACTAGAAGCCTTGTAACCCAAGAAAAAGTACCTCGGTGCACGACGCACCATGCCCAAACTTGGGGCACCCGTGGACCCCCATACCATTGCATAAACCTGTCATGCATAATTCATATCATCCCATCGTACATATCATCCGGTATAACATGAGGCTCTCTAATAAGAAAGAAACTAGCCCAAAACTCTCTAGGCGCTACTCAATAGCCCATTCCCGTTGGCACTTTCCTTGAATCCAACCTTGTGGATAAACCCATTTTCCAATACCCCCGCATATTTCAATACCAGTCGGAAAATCATTTGTAAGCCCAATTCCGTTGACCAAACCACCCCCGGAGTCCCATTCTGTTGACAATCTTCGTTACGAATCCATCAAGCCCAAGCCCATGTATTTGGCCCTTCTATCCATAAAGCCCAAGTCCTTGTATTTGGACCTTCTATCCATCAAGCCCAAGTCCTTGTATTTGGACCTTCTATCCATCAAGCCCAAGTCCTTGTATTTGGCCCTCATATCCATCAAGCCCAAGTCCTTGTATTAGGCCATTCTATCCATCAAGCCCAAGTCCCTGTATCTGGCCCTTCTGTCCATCAAGCCCAAGTCTTTGTATTTGGCCTTTCTATCCGTACAAACCCAAACTCTATGTTGACCTTTATTCTCATTTCCTCAGCAGTGTCAAATGTACGTAATATCAGACCTTCATGCGTGTCTTTACAATTTGAATTATGTTTGACTAAGCCTCCTATCCATGCAAGCCCAAATTCCATATTGGCCCCTCTTCACTGTTTTCCCAACACTGTCAAATACAAATAATATCAGATCTTCATGTGTGTCTTTACAAATTCGAACATGTTTGACCGGTACTTTAGTGTATGCCTGAACTTGGTGTTCAATGTTCACCTTCTCCTCAATAAGCCAAAACCTTGTTGTTTATCCCCTTATACCTCCGTCGTGAGCCTAAACTAGAGTTTTAGCAATACTATCTTTAGGTTCGAGCTTCATGTTTAACCCTTCTCTCCCAGCAGGTTGTCAACTATCATGTTATCTCTCGCACTTCTTAAGCCCGAACCCTCGTGTTTGGCAAGTCTCCCGTAGATTTGGGATTGGTACCCCAAGCCTTCCATCCGTTTTAGAATGAGTCTTACGATTATGGCCATTTCGTTTCCTATTCCAATAAGGTTAACTTTGGAACAAAATCCCTAGTGGTGTCGCCATATCTTCTCTTCCCAATAAGGTCAACTTCGGGACCCCTTTCTTTCTTCTCCTGTTCCAATAAGGTTAACTCTGGAACAACATCCCCAGTGATGTCGCCTCTCCTCTTCCTGATAAGGTTAACTTTAGGATCCCTTTCTTCCCTTCCGGTAAGGTTCACTTCAGAAACCCTTTTCCATCTCTTCTCTTCCTATAAGGTTAATTTCAGAATCCCTTTCTTCTCTTCTGATAAGGTTAACTTCGGAAACCCTTTTCCATCTCTTTTCTTCCTGATAAGGTTAACTTCAAGATCCATTTCTTCTCTTCCGATAAGGTTAACTTCAGAAACCCTTTTCCATTGTTTCTCTTCCGATAAGGTTAACTTTGGAATCCCTTTTCCATTTCTTCTCTTCCTGATAAGGTTAATTTCGGGATCCGCTTCTTCTCTTTCCGATAAGGTTAACTTTGGAGCCCATCCTCAGTGAGTTCGTCATCCCTTCTCGTCCTGAAAAGGTTAGCTTTAGGAACCCTTTCTTCTTTTTCCGATAAGGTTAACTTTGAAGCCCCGCCCTTTATCCTTTTCTTCTCTCTCCGATAAGGTCAACTTCGGAACCCATCCCTCTGCAAAGTTGAATTGTGTTTGACCTCCCTCCCCTTTTTCTTTCCAGTTATATATAAACAAAAATATAAATCCCATGTAAGAACCCATTGCATGATGGGTCAATCCACACCCTTCCTTCCCCAGTCATCACATCAAAGTCCAGGTTCCACCTGAAAAATCTTCTTTTCCAACATCTTTCACCCGTTTCTCACCATGGAAAGTCTTCTCAAGTGCTTTCCAGAGAGTTTTGAAAAACAAAAAGAAAAAAGGAAAAGCTGGTTAATAAAAATACAGAGAGCTTGTTAAAAAAAAGAGTCAATCATATTGCACCAGCATCCAACATACGTCATGCATCTCTAACCTTTCATAACTATCCATTTTCACAAATAACCTTCCAATCCTCAGCAGCTGCCCTGCACAAAAACTAACTTGTTCATCCTATATCTCAGTGAAGAATTTCTTCGTGACTTATCTTCACATTTCATTTGTTTCTGGTGGGCAAATGTTTCGATATTTTTAGTATTTAATCCCCTCCTACCTTGAATGTCCAGAAGCTGTTACTATCCATACATTCAGGTTTGATAAGATTAAATAGGGACAACTGTCATACCCTAAAACTTACCCTACCCTTCACAAAGTACATCTAGGTCACTAACCATATTCATATGCATATCTTCATATCATTCGTTTCATCTGCATAGCCATTGGTCCAATACAAGAGGGTAGGTATCATGGATTCAAAGCTTTGTGCTTGAACCTAGTGGAGGCTAGGGTTTCTCTAGAACTAAAGGTGACTCAATCAATCAAACCCTAATTGGAGGTAGCTCTTGAGGCTTGTGTATGTTCTTATCATCGAGGATTCAACCGTGGCTTCTTGATGAAGTAAAACCCTAATTTGGGATCCTCACTTGATCATGGTATCCCCCAAACCCTAATTTGCCCCATAAGCCCTAATTATGGCTACCACCCCTTGGGTGTGTTCCTAACCCTAGTTCCATCTGATTCATTATCATCCATTGTGTATGCTTCACTTGCTTGGCCATGATTCATTCAAGGCCCACTTGTTCATGGTCCATTATGGAGGTTTATTGGGTTTTGTTTAGCTTTCACTTCATGGCCTTACATGTTCATATTTTGCTTGATGTTATTCTTTGGTTCAAGTCAATTTCCATGGCATTATAACTTCCACTTGATTCAATTCATTCATGAAATGTCATATAGTCATTCCCTCATTTCTAACCCATAGCTTGTTCATGGTTTGTTTATGTTCATTTCATCTGGTCATTTCTAGTTCATAGTTTGTTCATGGTGTGTCCATTGGTTCATGCAATCTCATTGGCCATTGATCTATGCTAAGTCCTAAGGTGATTCATCTAAGTCTTGTATCATCCACATATATTTCAAGAGCCATACATTGTTTAGGTCATGATTGTTGTCCATTGGTCCATGTTAAGATGATCCATCAAAGTCTTGTTAGTCATCATTCACTACATCATCCATTCAAGTGTGTTGATTTCAAGAGGTTTAGGTTTGATTATGTGGATGGTTCATTCAAGTCCATTTTCCATACAATTCATTCCATTTTCAATACCATAATTTGTTTATTAAAGTCATGTTCATTTCAATACATTCAATTCATTTCAATTCAATACAAATTCAATTCGTATGAACCAAATATCAATCACATTCATCACAAATCACCAAATGTCCATACATAGAAAAAGATTACAAAATGTGACTTTTCTACTTAAATTGACTTTTAGTCACCTGTTTACTTTTTGGTCAACTAGTTGACCAAAGTCAGCCAACCCACTTTGACTATCCTAACCCTAATCCCTTTGCCCATGCTTCCATAATCCATCCATGAACCACCATGATTCCATTTGGTGATCTTCACATAATGCCTTCAAATGTAGGCTTCCATTCATGTTCATGTGTAAACCTACAAAACCAAGTCATGAGCAATGCATCACACCCATTTTAAACCAATACATTAACCTTGTCCATTTTCATTACAACCATAAACAAATCCACATGACCATTATCAATGCACCATGACCTAAAACATTAACATGAACACACCAAATGCAAGGTTATGAACATAAGGATCTCACCATGTCTCCATGCTCTTCCAACCACAATTATGCAGAACCTTGTCCACAAGCATAAAAACCTGCAATACAGACCACAATTCTGCAGAACCTTGTCCACAACATAAAAACCTGCAATACAAGCCACAATTCTGCAAAACCTTGCCACAAATCATCCAACCTGTAGTAGAACACAAACATGAGCCAAGTAAAGTCCTACAGCAAACCAAGTCTTGAACTTGCAGCAACTCATGAACTTGCATCTAACTTGCAACAAACCCTTAAACATTAAACCTGGAGGCATGCCATCATCACCAGATGCCAAACCTTACATACCTGCATAAGTGCCAACCAAAAAAATGAAAAACACCTTGCCAAAGCCATGCTAACCTTGAATACAATCTACTTGCAACAGATGCAATCCTACCAGCCAATGCATATCTGCAACATGAGCCATACACAAGGCCTGCAACAAATGCCAAGCCAGACCAAGCCATAAACACCTTACCTACTGCATCACCAAACCTGCAACATCAGGACCAAGAAAACCCTACATCCAGACCTCACCTACAAGGAAGTTACAACAATGCATTAGCTCATGTCAAGCATTGTAAATCATTCAAAAAAAATCACACACAAGTATTAAATGCAGTCACCATAAACATCATGCACCAATCATGCAAGGCATATCAAGCAGTGGTATTTATAACATAAGCATTCAAAACATGACCATAAGCTAGCATATGGAATACATACCAAATCAAAAACAACAAGTCTGCAACACTGCACCATGTAGAAGCAATTCAAATAATGCAATTCACGAAGCATATCAACTAAACAATTAACCTACCACATCTCAACTAACCTAACAAAATTTAACATTTCCTAAATAACTAACCCGAGCTAACTTCTACAAGCCTAGCAACTATCTAAAGTCAGTTACACTTCAAATCAGTTATAATTGAATTCAATTCATTTTGCCTCGATATTCACAAAATCAGTTACACTCTAACTGAATTCCACCATGGAGTTCACAAATACCATTCACTCTAACAACCTATATAACTCTTTGTTCATCATTCAATTAGGGCTCTGAATCATTAATCATAAGAACTCTCTCCAATCATTACACATTTCATCTGAACTCTCTCCAATTTCCCTCACTCTGAACCAGAATTTCAAACCTTCTTTCACCTTTAATTACCATCAACCTTCACCCTCAATAATTGAATTCACTCTCTCAAAACCACATCTTCATCTCCATCACTATCTCATCTCTCAGATCCTCACCAGCTCAACCTTCATCCTTGAAATCTTGATCTCAACACTCAGCTCACTCACAAATTCAGAAGAAGAGGAATAGAAGGAGAAAGGAATTTACAACATTCAAAAACAAGGAAGAGAAAGAGAAGATAAATGCATACCTGAGCTCCGATCAATTCGTCTTCTCCGGCAAGGTGAAATTTTAAATCTCTTGTTTTCATCCGTTCTTGATACCAGGATGTGAATTAGGGCATAAAGACTTAGAGCCCCAAATCCCTGGGCTCTGATTCTCTAGAAGCAACATTTAGTTTAAGTTCTTGCACTTAGGGTTCTTGGACAATCTGTTTCAGTTTCTAGCTTAGGGTTTGAATTCCATGAAATTGATAGGAGTTTCGGTTAGGGCTTGATGAAACAATTTCATTGATGGCCTCATTTTAGGTTTTTGATGGCCACCGCCGCCGGGGGAGATTTCCGACACGTTGGCCCGCGGCGGTCCATGGCGGTTCAGGTGAAGCTTTGACCCGAGCTTAGTCCTTGCGCGCGTTTCAGCTCAGTTTAAATTTAATTAGTCACATATGCTCAATTATTTACATTATGATTGTTGGGCCTCATGTACATGGGCCCAGCCATGGCTTCCTTGCTATCATCCTTGAGTACTCACTACACCCCCTGCCATGACTTTAGATTCCATGGGCCTTTGGTCACTCAGGGCCCATGCGCCTGGGATTATGCTTTACAACCATTTCAAATTTTGAACCCCTATGGCCCATGTTCAATTATTTCATTTTTCTTGATATTTTCTTTGTTGTTGTTTTTATGATTTTTAATATTGTGATATTGTTTTAATTTCCTTGATCATTAGAAATGATAATAATACATTTATTGGAATTTAATTAGAGTAGATTTAGATTTTTTAGCATGATTAGGGTTTATTTGTTTTGTTAATCCATTTGTTAACCATGAAAAACTCCTTAAAATAATACTTGATTCCATGTTAATTTTTTATTTATTTTGGTCCATTCTAAGCTTGATTTTTTAACTCAATCAACATGTCATGTTTAGCATTTAAATTGACGTGATTCCATGTAATTTCATATGCCATGATTAATTCCACTTTAATTGTTTACATTTTGATTGTGGTTAATTATCAAATTGAAAATGTCATTTCAATTTAACTTGGTGTATGTTTTGCTTACCATTATATCATATCATTTCATCATTTTATCATATTACATTTCATGTTCATTTGTTTAGCATTTTAATATCCATTTTAATTCAATTCTGTTAATGCATACTAACCACATTGGTTGTTTTTGTGTTGACTTGTGAATTTGAGATTCAAACCACCCAAGCTACCCATTACACATTTATTCATTTAATTAGATTGTATTGTTTGAAGTGTCATGTCACTTTTATGGTTTAGGCATGATTTGTAATTTGTATAATTCTTTCCATTTCCATTTATGTTGTAATTGCTTACATCCCCCCATTACGGGCCAAATATCCCCCCACCCCATGATCATGTAATAACTTAGGTTTATTGTTTTTTATAGTTAATTCATCATGCATTCTAATTGAAAAGGATAAAAATAAAATGATAAATAAAGCATTTTAAAATAAACAAAAGGTACTCGATCCAACGTCAATTTGTTTTCCAAATAAAATTCACACCATTGCAACGCGAATACTTGATCCAACATCAAGTACTTCCCATCCACTCTATGATCCATGATTCACATCTGTTCTCCATTCTCTTCTCAATCTCATTCTATCTCTCCCCTCCATTCTTCACACACTTTTTCATAACAAACTCAAACGTTTGATCCAACGTCAAACGTCTTTTTCAAAACCATTTTCACAATAAACCGGAATGCAAAAATTGGGTGTACGTGCTTGTACACAACATTCAAGTACTTGGGTTATCGGTCGTACCTAGCTTGAGGACCCAACACTTGACTTCCCATTTAAAACATCTAATGATTCAAACAAGTTATATCTAGGTGCTATGAGGGAGAAAAAGGGTAGTTAGGACTCCATTATCCTCTCGACTCCTAAGTACTCTTATTGTTAACCGTACTAAGTCAAAGGTCAAATACTTGTCTCCCTCTAAGTTCCAATGATTAGACTTGCCAAAATCTTTTCATAGGCAAGTGAACATTAGCATGCGAACGTCAATACTGTTCAGTAAAAACAACCAAACAAATGTTTTGTTTGTGACCCGAACTATAAAGCTCTGATTTCCTTATTGCACGTATGAGGATACGTTGGCACAAGGGCCCAAATCCTTGGCGAGCACACTAACTTGAAACTTATTTTCTCCCTCATATTATTCTTTCATCTCATCCTGATAGAAAATAACATACAGATAAACAACATCAACACACATTTGTTACGAGCAAGTGGTTCCCATGGAGTACCATGGATATGAGGGGTGCTAATACCTTCTACTTGCATAACCAACTTTCGAAGCTGCTCTTGGTTGCGAGACCATTCTTACATTTGGGGTTTTTCGGCAAATATTGTACACATGGCGTTATACATGGAGGCCGTTATAGGGGAAGCCATGACTCATCAGTCCTCAACCAGGAGGTAACCGCCACGATCCCATGAACTTACCCATTTCCATACATGGCGGGCGCCATAAAGGGGTGGCGGGCGCCACCTTTGTATTTCACGTTCCCACTAAGGAGAAGTTGAAGGGCACCATGGTCTTTGCAAGCTGCTGAATTCCTCTATAAATAGGTCGTTCTAGTTCATTTCCAAATCATCCAACTTAGTTTACAACACTAAGACTATATTTATCATCTGTAAAACCGGTAATCCATCACATCGGGGGGTTATCGCACCTTAGTGAGATTGAGTTGGAGCACTTCGATTTTGCTGTCGTCTTTATCTTCAGAGTCGAAGGTTTATTTTCCTTGTACCAGATTTAAAGCCTCCGTTTGGAGCAGGTTCTTATTTAATCGCTTTTATTTATTTTACTTGTCATGCTTTACTTTATTTAATTTCTGTCCACGCTTTACTTTATTTACTTTCTGTCCACGCTTTACTTTATTTACTTTCTGTCCACGATTTACTTTATTTACTTTCTGTCCAAGCTTTTACTTTATTTAAATTTCTCGCCATTATCGTTATTGCTCGTTTTAATTATTTTACACGCTTTACTCGTTCTTTACGCCTTACATTCTAAAACAATTTTTCATCATGATCAATATCGTTATGTCTGTTTGTATTACCATGTCTGGCTAAATCTTTCAAAGGTTAGAATGTAAGAATCACGGTTAAAGAGATGTTTCACATATTGAATCTGTAGAAATGCTTTAAAGGCTGTTTTGATTTTTAATTCGAGTTTTCTGAAACAAACTTGGTTAGTTTTAACTACTCAAGGAGTGCGAAAGCACCCTGGCTTAGTTAACTAGGAATTTTTATCACTTTAAGGAAAAATGATTTTTGAAACTGTTTTCGGACGCGTTGATAGATTTAAAATCAGGAAACTCCTCGGGTAAACTTTCCAAATCAAAATCACTTTTCAACTAAGTTTACGAGTCTTATTTCTTAAAAATAAGTTTACTACTTTAGCGTTCTGCGCACCTTTTATAAGTGACAATAAAAGGCCTTAATTTAAAGGTAAACTCGGTTCTGAATACGCGAAAGCGACAGTTCCTGTTAAATGGATTATTTTCAAGAGTAGAAAAAATTGCCCCGTAAGTAGTTCTATTTAGACAATCGAAACATCGTTTAACTGACGTGAAATACATTCAAACCTGTCTTTATCTGCACTATATTTATTATTTTCTTTATTTACTGTTATTTTGCGACATCAATATCTCTTTTGTACCGCCTTAGATAAACATCATAACAATAGTAATCGATAGATTGACGATTTGGTCTCTGTGGGATCGATATTCTTTTATATTACTCTGACGCAATTCGTGCACTTGCGAATATAGCGATCAAGTTTTTGGCTTCGTTGCTGGGGACCAACTTTGTCAAATTTTGTACCCTGTTGTTACACCGTCTAGACTAAGGGATTATTAGCCGGTAAATGCGAAGAACCCGTAGTACCGGAAATTTAGTAGATCCCTTAGCGGACCCCGAACGTTACACTCGTACACGTCTCTTACTCATCCGAATTAAGAAAGCTATGGCCGGGAATCGCGACCGGAGACCTCTTAAGGAATTTGCCCAACCATCTGACGAGGAACCTAGTGTTGGTGTAAGCCCTAGAGGCCAATACTTTTGGTACTTGTATCGAATAATAAAAGGCTTTTTCTTTATTACGTTATTTAATAAAGTCCCTAGAATAGCTAGTCCGTTTAATGTATCAAGTGTGACTTGATCATGAGATCACATTAAACATAAGGACACTATTCTTAAAGTATCTGAAACCGAGCTTTATTGTGAAGTGGGATAACATTAAAGCATTAAGACTATTATGTATATAGACTGATGATCACATCTCATGGATCATGGATAAGGAGTTATCAAGTCTTAAACATAGGTATGAATATTAAGAGTAATATTTATACCGGATTGACCCGCTATGAGAATACTATATAGAAAGTTATGCAAAGTGTCATAAGTTATTCTCATGGTGATAATGGTGTATACCACTCTTCAACCTAAAACCACTATGGACCCTAGATGTAGAGTCGAGTGCTTTATTGTTGATCCAACATTATCCGTAACTGGATAACCATAAAGACAGTTGATGGGTACTCCACGAAGCATGCTGAGGGACATGAGTGACCTAGATGGAATTTGCCCATCCTGCATAACAGGATAAATGTCTATGGGCCCAATATTGAACTGGACAAGGATGACACGGTCTATGCCTTGTGTTCAATATAGACATAAGGGCAAAAGGGTAATTATATACATAAGTATTATCATAGAAGGAATTGTCAGATCACATGATATTTTCGTGTCTTGGGTAGCAGTGATGTGTTTCTAGATACCGTTCACTATTTATTATGTTAAATACATGATTTAATATAATTGCCAATGTCACGAAAACCTACAGGGTCACACACAAAGGACGGATTGATGAGAGATAGAGTAACTAAGGAACACCGTAAGGTACGGTGCCCTTAAGTGAGTTGTAGAACATCGTAAGGTACGGTGTACTTAAGTAGAATACGAAATATGGTAAGGTACCATGGGCTTAAGTGATTTTGGGCATATTATAAGATATGGGCCAAAATACACTTAAGTGGGCTTTTTAGCTTGAAGCCCACACAAGTGGTTCTATAAATAGAACCCTTGTGCAGAAGCATTGATTGCGGTTGCATTATTTTCGTTTTCTCTCTCTCTCTCACTCACTCACTCAAAGCCTTCATTCGTACCAGCTAGCACTGAGATTGAAGGAATCCGTTCGCGTGGACTGAGTAGAGACGTTGTCATCGTTCAACGTTCGTGATCGCTCCGTGGATCTGCATCAAAGGTTTTGTTCGTCACAAGAGAACTGCTCCAAAGGTTTCAATCGTCACAAGAGGTAAATATTCTATCACTGATCATGCCCATTCGTAAGGATCATTAAAGGAGAAATTTTAATCTCCGCTGCGTTTTGGACCGCAATTCTCCTTCACCTAGTTCTAGTATAGTAAACCCCCTCATTCCTGCCAACAATTTCGAACTAAAACCATCTTTACTATATTAGTGCAACAAAACCAATTCGCGGGTCTCGCTACTGAGAACCCAAATCAACATTTAAAAGTCTTTATCCAACTGGGCGACACCTTTAAATCCAACGGTGCTTCACCTGATGCGATTCGTTTAAGATTATTTCCTTTCTCCCTCAGGGATAGAGCACATTCATGGTTAGATTCACTTCCAGCTAACTCAATAACTAATTGGGAAGACCTTAGGAGAGTATTCCTTGCTAGATATTTTCCCCCCAGTAAGACTGCTGTTCTTCGAAACCAAATAACTAGATTTACTCAAAACCAAGGAGAATCACTTTTTGAAGCTTGGGAGAGATACAAAGAGCTATTACGAGTCTGTCCACACCATGACCTAGAACAATGGCTGATCGTTCATACCTTCTACAATGGACTCCGTTATAACACAAAGATGAGCATCGACGCTGTCGTTGGTGGCGCGTTGATGAACAAACCTTATCCTGAAGCTTGTGACCTAATTGAGGATATGGCCCAAAACCATTACCAATGGGGAACTGAACGAGCATCAATAGAGAAAAGGGAGACCCAAGGTGGAATACATGAGATAAGCTCTATGGACATGATGCAGGCGAAAATGGACGCTTTAGCCCTTAAGGTCGAACATATTTCTACAAACACTAACACCGCAGCAGTAGTCCACACAGAGTGTGAACTTTGTGGATCTAAAGGACACGAATCGGCAGAATGTAACCTTTTGAATGACCTGAACACCGACCAAGTGAATTACGCCCAAGGTAACCCATTTTCAAACACCTACAACCCTGGGTGGAAGAATCACCCGAATTTTTCTTATAAAAACCAGAACCCTATCCAAAATTATGCACCTCAGAGACCACAAGGTTATCAAGCCCAAAAACCAAATCAACCTATGCAAGTTGTGCCCCAGAAGCCTAACCTTGAGAAGATCATGGAGAGCTTTATATCAGGCCAGACTCAGCAAAATAAAGAATTCCTAAACCAGAACATTCACGTAAACAAACTGATAACGCAATTAGGGACCAAGGTTGACCAGATAATCACTCACAACAAGATGCTTGAAACCCAGATCTCACAGGTAGCACAAAACCAAGCCCCACAAACTACACCTGGAGGACAATTCCCTGGACAACCTCAACTCAACCCTCGAGGGAAAGCTAATGCTATCGCATTACGAAGTGGGACCGCTTACGAAGGGCCTCATAACCCAGCAATGAGCGATTCCAAAGCTTCTAAAGAAAATATACCCGCCAACCAAGAAGAGGAACCAGTGGAACCCGAAAAACAAACCGACCAAGAAGGAGAAACCAAGGATAAAACTTACAAACCACCACCTCTGTATAAACCACCAATCCCATATCCGCAAAGACTTAAACAAACCAAAATCAATAACCAATACCAAAAGTTTATAAACGTAATAGAGAAGCTTCATGGAGAGATTCCTTTCACCGAAGCCATCACCCAAATTCCATCTTACGCCAAATTTCTCAAAGACATTTTATTTCCGAGAATAAACTTACTAAGAAGGAGAAAGACCCTGGTAGTTTTTCTATACCTTGCATTCTAGGGAGTCATGTGATCGACAAAGCTTTCCTAGACTTAGGCGCTAGTGTGAGTTTAATGCCCTTAGCTGTGTGTAAAAGGTTAAACTTAGGAGAATTACAACCAACTAAGATATCCCTCCAATTAGCCGATATGTCTGTTAAGTACCCTGTAGGAATTTTAGAAGACATCCCAGTTAGGATCGGTCAACTTTATATCCCAACAGACTTCGTGGTCATGGATATCAAGGAAGACGACGATATCCATATCCTTTTAGGTAAACCATTTTTATCAACAGACGAATCTATAATAGATGTTAAAAGAGGAAAATTAACTTTTGAAGTAGGGGATGAAAAGATAGAGTTTATTCTTTCAAAGTTCCTGATGGCACCAATCATAGGAGACGCATGTTACGCGATCGATATCATAGATGAATGCATAAGGGAATTTGATCAAGAAGAACCTAAGATCGAACCATTTTCAAACCCAAATGAAAAGGATGACGAGCTAAAGGAAACGGAACCTCACACTAACGAATGTTTGGACCTTACTCCAGACCTTTCACCAAATTCTCAAAAACCAGCTCAAGAACTTAAGGAATTGCCCAAGAACCTAAGATACGAGTTTTTGGATAAAGAAATGAACCGCCCAGTAATAGTTAGTGCCACCTTAAACCCAGAAGAGACAAACCAACTCTTGAATGTTTTACGAAGATACCCCTCTGCCTTAGGATACAATATCTCTGATTTAAAAGGTATAAGCCCATCCGTATGTATGCATAGGATCTCGCTAGAGGAAGATTCAAAACCTTCCAGAGAACATCAGAGAAGAATCAACCCTGTAATGAGTGAGGTGGTAAAGAAGGAAGTCCTTAAACTGCTAGAAGCTGGTATAATCTATCAAATCTCTGATAGTAAATGGGTAAGTCATGTACATGTGGTACCCAAAAAGGGAGGCATCACAGTCGTGCAGAACGAGAAGGGTGAGCATGTAGCTAAACATATAGAAGGCGGATGGCGTATATGCATAGATTATAGGAAGCTAAATAAGGCAACTAGGAAAGACCATTTCCCCCTTCCATTCATAGATCAAATGCTTGAGCGTCTTGCCAGACGCTCTTACTTTCGTTATCTGGATGGATATTCTGGATTTTTCCAAATACCCATACACCCCGAGGATCAAGAGAAAACAACCTTCACCTGTCCTTACAGAACGTTTGCTTACAGACGAATTCCGCTTGGACTCTGTAATGCGCCAGCTACTTTCCAACATTGTATGATGTCAATCTTCGCAGATTATCTCGACGGAATTATGGAAGTATTTATGGACGATTTCTCGGTGTGTGGGTTCGACTTTGAGAATTGCCTTGTTAATCTTGAGAAAATCCTAGAGAGATGCGTAGAAGTTAACCTTGTATTAAACTGGGAGAAGAGCCACTTTATGGTTAAAGAAGGCATAGTGTTAGAACATATAATATCTGAAAGAGGCATTGAGGTCGACAAAGCAAAGATAGAAGTTATAGAAAACGTTAACCCTCCTAAGACAGTTAGAGAAGTCCGTAGTTTTCTTGGACACGCCGGTTTTTACCGACGCTTCATCAAAGATTTCTCTAAAATAACAAAACCCCTGAATGGCCTTCTGATGAAAGACGTTGAATTCATTTTCAATGAAAAATGCATCGAAGCCTTTAATCAGTTAAAACAAGTGCTAATTTCAGCACCCATTTTACAAACTCCGGATTGGACTCAACCTTGTGAAATAATGTGTGATGCTAGCGATTTCGCTATAGGAGCTGTTTTAGGGCAAAGAAAAGATAAGAAATTACATGTAATATATTACGCTAGTAGAACCCTAGATGCCGCTCAACTAAATTATACAACAACAGAGAAGGAACTCCTAGCTGTAGTTTTCACAATTGATAAATTAGGTCTTATCTTTTCGGATCTAAGATTATAGTCTATACAGACCATGCAACTATTTGTTACCTTCTAAGCAAAAAGGATGCGAAACCCAGATTACTCAGATGGATCCTTTTGCTACAAGAGTTTGACTTGGATATTCGAGACAAAAAAGGAACAGAAAACGTAGTTGCTGACCATCTTTCCAGACTAGAGCATTTGAAGCCAGACCATTTACCTATAAATGATGATTTCACCTATGACAGATTGATAGCCAAGTTAGATATCGTTCCCCTTGAACCTAATAGAGACAACTTTGGGACAATTTCAGAAATTAGCAGAGTATCATGGTACGCTGACTTTGTGAATTATCTAGCTGCTGATATCATACCACCTGACCTCAATTATCAACAAAAGAAGAAGTTCTTTAAAGACGTAAGACATTTCTATAGGGACAAACCACTCCTTTTCAAAAGAGGAACAAATAACATCTTTAGACATTGCGTCCCGGAAGAAGAAGTCAGAAATATCATAGAGCATTGTGACTCTTCACCTTATGGTAGACATTCAAGCACATCCAAGACATACGCTAAGATCCTTCAAGCTGGTCTTTATTGGCCAACACTATGGCGTGATGTCTATACTTATATTGTCCAATATGGCCGATGCCAGTGCACTGGAAACATCTCAAGACGCAACGAAATGCCTTTGAAGAACATCCAAGAAGTGGAATTATTTGACGTTTGGGGTATTGATTTCATGGGACCTTTTCCATCTTCGATAGGAAACAAGTACATTTTGGTAGCCGTTGACTATGTGTCCAAATGGATAAAAGCTATAGCCTCACCCACTAACGACACAAGAGTAGTCATCAAGATGTTTAAAAATAATATTTTTCCCAGATTTGGAGTACCACGACTTGTCATAAGTGATGGTGGATCACACTTTATATCCAGGATATTTGATAAACTCTTAAGAAAGTATGGAGTAAAACACAAAGTAGCAACACCATATCATCCCCAGACTAATGGTCAAGTGGAAGTTTCTAACATAGAGATTAAGCAAATCTTGGAAAAAACTGTTTCAATATCCAGAAAAGATTGGTCTGAAAAGCTAACAGAAGCATTGTGGGCTTACAGAACTGCTTACAAAACCCCTATTGGAACTACACCATACCAGTTAGTCTACGGGAAGTCATGCCACTTACCTTTTGAACTCAAGCACAAGGTATATTGGGCCATCAAGACCCTGAATTTGGATTACCTAGCATCTGGCGAGAAGCGAATCCTCGATATCCATAAATTTGAGGAACTCCGCCAGAACGCTTATGAGAATGCCATTATATACAAAGAAAGAACCAAATCATGGCATGACAAAAGGATTGTGAAAAAGGACTTTAATATAGGCGACTCTGTTCTCCTTTTCAATTCGAGATTACGACTTTTTCCAGGTAAGCTGCGTTCGAGATGGACAGGCCCCTCTAAGGTTTCCAAAATCCTAAAATCTGGAGCAGTTGAAATCCGGAACAATTCCTGTAATCTGTTTGTGGTAAATGGACAAAGACTGAAGCAATATCAAGGAGGTGGCATCCCCACAGAATGCCCTGACCATACTCTGATCGACCCTCTAGTTCCTACCTCTAATATATAAAGTTCGAATCGTCAAGCTAACGACGTTAAACAAGCGCTGCATGGGAGGCAACCCATGATTTCTTTTTCCTTTACTTCATTTTTACTATTTCGATTTATATTTTCATTTGTTTTTATATATATATATATATATATATATATATATATATATATATATATATATATATATATATATATATATATATATATATATATATATATATATATATATATATATATATATATATAATATATATATATATATATATATATATATATATATATATATATATATATATATATATATATATATATATATATATATATATATATATATATATATATATATATATATATATATATATATATATATATATATATATATATATATATATATATATATATATATATATATATATATATGTTTAGACTAACATTTCAATGTTTGCGATTTCAGGTGTCCTCTGTTTTTAACCTAACTTTTCAGGATGGAGAATTTCGACACTATGCCAGTGATCTTTCGTGACCCAGTTCAGGAGCAGCGCTACGCCATGCTTTCCCAGCATCCAATGCTACCCACCAGATATCCTGATTCAAGCTGCATGGAGGCATTAGGCATTGAGCCTAGTGTCAGGCATTTGTGCAATCAGCTGCAATGGGATGAGTATACTGATGCGATGCATGTGACTTACAGGAACCTCACTTTGGAGTTCTTTAGCTCACTGAACTACGAGCCCTATGTTGGTCACGCTAGTGATGGTGGCTACATTAATTTCAGGTTGTTTGGGACTGAATACACTTTCAACCACAAGCATTTCGGTGACCTGCTTGGATTTCAGACTGCTTATGATGCCTCATCTGAGCTCCCCATGAGCTATTTCCTGAGCAGAGACATTGAGAAGTTCTAAAGTGACATTACATGTGGAGGTAGCCCTGACCCTTCCACCCAAATCTCTAACAAGATCCATAATCCTGCTTTCAGATACTTTCAGATGATTATTACCCACACCTTCCTGGGGAAGAGTGACCCTGATACACATGTGATTGCTGAAGAGATTTTCTTCATGTACTGTACCACTCAGTCACACCCAGTAGATTGTGGAGCTTTTCTGATCGAGAGTCTCTATCTTAATGCTCGCTCTGCTGTGAGCCCTATATACGTTGGAAACACGGTGACTCATATAGCCTCCGCCCTAGGACTTGATAGAAGACTATTTCACCTGACGTCTTACTACAGCTACACCTTGATGGATATTGACTTTTGTTTGGACCGTGGCCTCATGAGGAGATCTTCCTTCCAACTGGATCAATACAGGCTCTTGATCGAGGGTGAGACTATTCACTACTTCACTTTATCGGACCCTCAGGTAACTTGTGTTATTGATTAGGCCAACTGGGCCTATGCCATAGAAGGCCAAGGCGAGACAGCCGACGAGGAGAGAGTCGCACCTACCAGAATCAAAGTGCTCACCAATAATCCAAATCTTCAGAGTCTAGACATGCAGTCTGAGCTGGTTAAGCTCCGTATGGAGATAGCCCAGTTTCGCCAGGAGCTCGCTGACGTTGCTTTGCAGGTCGAAGTATCAGACACCACACATGCCACTGAAGCCGAATAATGAGATCGCCGACCTCCGACACCAGATCACAGATCTTCGAGGATACGAAGTCGAGGAGACTCCACTATACCCTGAGCATTGATGCTATCACCGACCGAGAGATGCCGTTTGATTTCCCTATTTCCCATTGCTTATTATTTATGCTTGTTTTTATTGTTCCTTTTGACATTGTGTTTGCTTTTTCTTTCCTAGGATCTCTCGACTCGTGACTTACTACTAACTCTTCACACACACACACACACACACACACACACACACACACACACACACACACACACACACACACACACATATATATATATATATATATATATATATATATATATATATATATATATATATATATATATATATATATATATATATATATATGCATTGTTATTATTAGGTTTTTATGTCCATTTTATTTTATTTTATCTCACTTTACTATTTTATTTTATTTTATTTTGTTAAGCTTAATAAAAAAAAGCATACCATAGAAACCTATGTGCACCCCCTTCTTGGAAAAATGAAGACAAAAAGTTATCGCCCAAGAAGCAATGAACAAATCCGGCCCAACCAATTCCGAAGACATGGCGGGCGCGATGAGGTCTGGACATTTAATGGGATAGAATCCCTAATTTCACCATTTTCACCTTCTTCAACCTCTCCAAACCCATTTTCTCCTCCTCCGAACTCCACCAAAGTCCACGAAAAATCCCAACTTCCTCATTTTAACTCTAAGCCATTACCATTTCCAAACTTCACTCATCCATTTCTCCACCAAAAACCCACTAAAACTCCATTTTCACTCTCTTTCTATAAACACCCATTTTTCTCTTCACTCACCATTAATGGCCGGAATGGAGTTCAACAACATCATTTTTCGCGAAGGAAAACCCGGAGAGCGACAAAACAAAATTTTATAAAAATTGCAATCACGGGAGATCCTCACTACCAGGTATGTAGACGAAGATTGTTTATATACTTTAGGGACATACCATAGTGTTTTCCATATGCTTGATACTTTAGGATTACACGATATTTTTGCTAATAAAACACCCATCTATGATAGGCTGACTAGGGAATTTTTGAGTTCCCTAATTTACACTGTTTACCCTGGCACTACTAGCACGGTTGGTACCGTTTGTTTTAGAATGTTTAATGTGGAATACGAGCACACTATCGATGCCTTAGCAGGTTTGTTAGGAATGCCTTACAGTGAGGGTGCCATCTGTGAGACACCCTTAGATGCTGAATGGGCACTCGAAGCATTTACTTTTTGGAATAGATTTTCAAATGTGGCTGTCACTTCCTTTGAAGGAATTTTAGCTTCAAATACTCATAACCCGACCATACGTATTTTTCGATACCTTTTGGCATGTACTATATTTGGTCGGGAAAATTCTAACAAAGTAAATGCTCGTGAGTTGCTATTTTTACAGGGTTGCCTCACTAATCGCAGGATCAATCTTGTTCCTTTTATGCTTGCACATATGTCCGCCATTCTTAAAAAGGGAGGAACCATTTCTTTCGGCGGTTTAATTACTTCTATTGCTAGAGCGTTAAATCTCAACACTGAGTTAGCCACATTAGAACCACTCCCTCACCGCATCATTAACTTAAAATTTTTGAAGGATATGAAATTATGCAAGGTGCGGCGAGAAGGTGGTTATCACCTCATGATCCATGGTGTAGCTATACCCAGTGTTGTTTTACCTTGCTCTCAGCGTACAGATGTGCGACATGCAAGGAACTAGACGTATGATCTCGACGCTCCACCTTTTACCGGTCCTTTGCCACCTAACGTTCCTATGGACGATGAGTAAGGGACCGATGATGAGTATGACCGGCGCGACCAGTCACCCGCTCAT
Source organism: Lathyrus oleraceus (assembly GCF_024323335.1). NCBI lineage: Eukaryota > Viridiplantae > Streptophyta > Magnoliopsida > Fabales > Fabaceae > Lathyrus > Lathyrus oleraceus. The sequence continues at coordinate 79,138,534 of NC_066585.1, forward strand.
GATATTCCTACTGCATCACCTGCACACACTGCACCTTCTTCTTCTAACCATTTTGCAGGTACCACTCCCGGTTTTTACATCACCGAGGAGATGTGGCGCGAGCACCTGGCTCGCGAGGAAAGGCGTGACACCCTTCTGAATACCATAAACCAACAACTGACAGATAATATGAGTTTTATGGTAGCCTCCCAGCAGCATAGTGAGCAAGCACATCGGACTATCACTGAGTCCTTACTTGCAATCACTAATGAGCAGCATCGCCAGCGACAGGCTACTGAGCGTCACTTCGCACTTATCAAGGCCAACCAAGAGTCTCTCTTAGGTCGGTCTAGGCAGTTGCAGGAAGGACTTAGTACTCGTAGCAGGCATTGTCGACCCAGGCATCCTGACCAGGGTGGTGGCGGTGACGGTACTGGTGATCACCCATAGTTTTTTCTCTCTCTCTCTCTCTCTCTCTCTCTCTCTCTCTCTCTCTCTCTCTCCTTTCCAGGTTACTCCTACCCTATCTCATATCGACACATTGAGGACAATGTTCGGTTTAAGTGTGGGAGGAGATTTTTATCGCTTTTTCTTTATTTTTAGTATGTTTTGTGCGTTTTAGTTGTTTGCTTTTTCTTTCAATAAATAACATGTGTTTGACGAGTCATCTGTGTAGTGTATCCGTATTTCTCCCATTTCTTTAACCTTACCAAAAAAAATTTATGAGCTAAGACAACAGTGCATCTTGAATATTCAGGCTATAAGACAGGTTTATGGTGGGATGTATCTAACTTGGGAAAACTTTTTCTAGAAATCGATATTGTCTTAACACCGTAGGCTTCATGATTATAAAAGTCGATCCCGATACCCCATATGTTGTGGCCCTAATTTTTGTTCCAAATAAGTCCTTAAGTAGTTTATCCTTGCAGTCATCTCCGGCTTAAGCATGCTCTACGTAGGGGACCGATGAATATAAGTGAATGATCACAAAAATTCCTGCTTTGTTCTCTAGTTGTATGAAAATCCGGGCTAGGTGACTCTCACACGGTCATTTAACCCAACAAAAATAGAGACATTTGCGAAACATGCAGAATAAAATAAAATAAATATATATATATATATATATATATATATATATATATAAATAAATAAATAAATAATATATATATATATATATATATATATATATATATATATATATAAGAATATGCCTATTGTTGGTTGGTTCAGAGGTATCTGGTGCTGAGCTTGGTAGGTTGGATTACAATCCAATCCCCCACAACTGCAAATTGGGTTAAATAAAGGGGTTACACCAACTTATGTACCAGAGCCCCATGCTTAAGATCATAATCACTAACCGGTCACCTTACTACGAGTATGTACGGATAACGGGCTTAATGTGATTGCACCTGAATGAAAAATACTTGAGGAAGATGAAAAGAAGGCTTAGGTATGGTGGGGTGATGTGGATTGATTTGTATAGGAATGAAGCCTATGACCGCATTTGCAAGAAGTGTCACTACAATATCCTTAGTTCGATTCGTTAGTACCTATCGATACATTCCTTGAATGAACTTATAAGCCTTGAATTTACTCTGGTTGATACTGTTTTTCTTGCACGAGCTATAAAGAGTTTTTGCTTGAGGACAAGCAAATGTTTAAGTGTGGGAGAATTTGATCACACTGAATCACACCGCGTTTTTGACTCAGATTTCACACGTTTATTAGGTCTTTATTACCATTTTGCTTGTGTTATGCTCTCTTTTATGTTGTTTTCAGATATTTAGCTCTTTCGGGACCCTTTTAGAAGAACCGAAGCAAAAAGACCAAAAATTAGGGTTTTTCAAAAAATATTGTACACATGGCGTTATGCATGGCGGCCGCTATAAGGGAAACCATGACTCATCAGCCCTTAAATAGGAGGTAACCGCCACGATCCCATGAACTTACCCATTTCCACACATGGCGGGCGCCATGAAGGGGTGGCGAGTGCCACCTTTGTATTTCACGTTCCCACTAAGGAGAAGTTGAAGGGCACCATGGTCTTTGCAAGTTGCTGAATTCCTCTATAAATAGGTCGTTCTAGTTCATTTCCAAATCATCCAACTTAGTTTACAACACTAAGACTATATTTATCATCTGTAAAAGCGGTAATCTGTTACATCGGGGGGTTATCGCACCTTAGTGAGATTGAGTTGGAGCACTTTGATGTTGCTGTCGTCTTTATCTTCAGAGTTGAAGGTTTATTTTCCTTGTACCAGATTTAAAGCCTCCGTTTGGAGCAGGTTCTTATTTAATCGCTTTTATTTATTTTACTTGTCATGCTTTACTTTATTTAATTTCTGTCCACGCTTTACTTTATTTACTTTCTGCCCACGCTTTACTTTATTTACTTTCTGCCCACGCTTTACTTTGTTTACTTTTTGTCCACGCTTTTACTTTATTTAAATTTCTCGCCATTATCGTTATTGCTCGTTTTAATTATTTTACACGCTTTACTCGTTCTTTACGCCTTACATTCTAAAACAACTTTTCATCATGATCAATATCGTTGTGTCTGTTTGTATTACCATGTCTGGCTAAATCTTTCAAAGGTTAGAATGTAAGGATCGCGGTTAAAGAGATGTTTCACATATTGAATCTGTAGAAATGATTTAAAGGCTGTTTTGATTTTTAATTCGAGTTTTCTGAAACAAACTTGGTTAGTTTTAACTACTCAAGGAGTGCGAAAGCACCCTGGCTTAGTTAACTAGGAATTTTTATCACTTTAAGGAAAAATGACTTTTGAAACTGTTTTCGGACGAGTTGATAGATTTAAAATCAGGAAACTCCTCGGGTAAACTTTCCAAATCAAAATCACTTTTCAACTAAGTTTACGAGTCTTATTTCTTAAAAATAAGTTTACTACTTTAGCGTTCTGCGCACCTTTTATAAGTGACAATAAAAGGCCTTAATTTAAGGGTAAACTCGGTTCTGAATACGCGAAAGCGACAGTTCCTGTTAAATGGTTTCTTTTCAAGAGTAGAAAATATTACCCCGTAAGTAGTTCTATTTAGACAATCGAAACATCGTTTAACTGACGTGAAATACATTCAAACCTGTCTTTATTTGCACTGTATTTATTATTTTCTTTATTTACTATTATTTTGCGACATCAATATCTCTTTTGTACCGCCTTAGATAAACATCGTGACAATAGTAATCGATAGATTGACGATTTGGTCTCTGTGGGATCGATATTCTTTTATATTACTCTGACACGATTCGTGCACTTGCGAATATAGCGATCAGGAACCAAAGAACAAGAAGGGGAGGTTGCCACTATAAACCATCATTTTTTTATCGGCAGGTCCTAGAAGTCGGGACTGTCGTGACTCATGAAAATATTAAGTTATAATTGTCGAGGATTGAGCAACCCAAGAGCAATTCCAAACTTACGTAAGCTTGATCAACAATACCACCCAGATATTGTGTTCCTATAGGAGACGTTATCTAAATCGAGAAAGTTAGAAAACATCCGAATGATGTTGAAGTTTGAAGCCTGTTTCACAGTGGATGTGGAGGAAAATAGTGAAGGTATAACGATTATGTGGAACGATACTGATCATTGTATTGTGATGAATTTTACTTGGAATTTGTCAACATTTTAATACAAGTTGAGTTGAAGGGGATTAGAGATTAACCTATTATTATAGTTTCCCTGAGAGAAATAAATGGCGTCAGGCGTAGGATATGGTTCGTGAAATTCGTAACATGTTGAATACTCATTGGTGTATCATCGGTGACTTCAATGACCTTCTAACTCAACAAGATAATCAAGGGATACATCCTCACCCAAAGTGGTTGTGTGTTGGTTTCCGTCAGGCTGTGACCGACTATAATCTCGCCGATATTCCGATTGAGGGGCATCAATTCACTTGGATTAAAAGCAAGTGGACTGATCATGTAGTGGAAGAACGTATGGACCGAGCAATGGCAACGATGGATTAGATAGAGTTATTTCCTAATGTTAGGCTTTTTAATCTTATAGCTTCTCATTTGAATCATAGCCCTATTTTTCTTCATTACGATCTTGGCCAGCAAAAGCGGCGGAAATACGCGTTCAAATTTGAGAATTACTGGTTGAAAGAAGATAATATTGAGAATGTTGTTCAGAACGGATGGTTGCATGGGGAGAATCATGATGTTATGCATCATATAGCCTCATGTGAGGAAGAGCTAGAGAAGTGGAATAAAAGGCAGTATAGGCAGAAGAAATATGTTCTAGAGAGACTGAAGGATATTATGGAAAGAAGCCGTAGGAATCAGGATGTGGAATCTCAGTCGTGGTTTCTTGAAGCTCCAAAGGAGTACAATAAGTTGTTGATTAAGGAAGATACATATTGGAAATAAAGAGATAAGATGCATTGGTTACGAGACGAGGATCTTAATACGAAGTTTTTCCATTTATCTTCTACGGTGAGAAAGAATTTCCAGAAAATCAATATGCTTCTGCAGGAAGGAGGGATTGAGGTTGGTGAGCAGTCTGGGTTGTGTGATACTGTGAAAAACTATTTCGGAATTATTTGCTGCCAAGCAGAGTGAATACGACCCGATGCTTAATCTTATCCAAACTAATATTTCTATGGAAGACAATAACATATTGACAGTACCTTTAGTGAAGGAAGAACTTCATGCTGCTTTGTTTGATATGAACCCTAACAAATCGCCGAGTCTAGATGATTTTATCTGAATTTCTATAAGAAATTATGGGATTTATGTGGTAATGATATTTGAGAGGCTACCACGGTTTGGTTGGAGAGGGGTTTCTTTCCATCGTCACTGAATGATACTAATATTTGTTTGATTCCTAAGTGCACTAACCCTCACGACATGAAGGATTTATGCCCTATCTCCTTATGGAATATGGTCTATAAGCTTGTGCCTAAAGCTCTTTCTAATAGATTAAAGATTTTATTAGATAAATTGTAGCGGAGGAATAATCGGTGTTTGTGGAGGGTCGCTCTATTCTTGATAATACGATTATTGCTATAGAGGTCATCCATGCCCTCAAGCGCATGACTAAAGGTAGTAAGGCCCATTAGGCTCTCAAGGTAGACATTAGTAAGGCACACGATTGAGTGGATTGGTTTTTTTAGAGGTATGCTCTCTAGGATGTGTTTTGTGGATCGGTGGATTCATTGGGTTATGAGGTGTGTTACTTTGGTGCATTATCCTGTTCTTGTTAATTTAGATAGAGTGGGACCAATTGAACCAGGAAGAGGCCTAAGGCATGGGGACCAACTATCTCATTACCTCTTTATTCTAGTCTCATAAGGGCTTTCAACTCATATTAAGGGAGCAGTGGCGAGTGGAGACATTCATGGGATCTAAATTGAATAGGGTCACCTAGCGTGTCCCACCTTCTTTTTTGCTAACGATTGTTTTTTATTTTGCAGGGCCAATCTTTCCGAAGTTAGATATCTTATAAAGCTACTCAACACTTATGCAGAAGCTTCAGGGAAGGAGACTAATTTGACAAAATCTGAAGTGTTCTTCAGCCGTACCATAAGTAGTCCGGCGAAGGAGGACCTTGCTAGAATTATGGGAGTTCGTCATGTGATGGGAACTAGAAAGTGTTTAGGTTTTCCCTCAATGATTGGTAGGATCAAGAAGGCAATTGTCTCTTTTATCAAAGACCGTATTGGAAGAAAATAAACTCCTAGAGAGGAAGATCATTATTAAAAGCAAGGAAAGAAGTCATGATAAAATCGGTCCTTCAAGAAATTTCGTCTTATATTATGAGTATCTTTCTCCTTCCAGACATTGTGTGTAATGATATTGAGAAGATGCTAAATTCATTCTGGTAGGAAGGAGGTGGTAGTAACAGGGGTATTCATTGGATGTCATGGGAGAAACTTGCTTGTACTAAGAAGGTAAGTGGGTTGGGGTTTAGAGACTTTAAATCCTTTAACATGTCCATGATAGCTAAACAAGGTTGGAATCTGTTGACAATGTAAGAACAAAATTAGTTCTACAATAGAATTCCAGGATTTTGATGATAATAAAGGATGAAACCAAAAATGGGACCCTAACGAAATTTCTCTAAGTGTGCAGGACTCTGAACAGAAACAAAGGAATCTGATCGTTTTATCAGATACAAACTCTGATCAGATACAAAGTACTAGAAGATCAGAAGCATCTGAAGAAGAAGTGCGCTCTAGAAGTTCTGTCTCTGAGCAAAATAGGACAACAAAATACCAGAAGCTTTAAACTTCCACTGGACTCAACTCTGATGATCTAAAAGACCAGTACTCTTAGAAGCTCTGACGTAACCTCAACGCAATCTCCGATTGACACAAACTCCGAGATAACGAAGACACTGGTGAAGTTTCTCCAAATCCAGAAAGAGTAACGGAAAGAACTTCTTCAAACGGAAAGAAAGTATTTTTGGAAAGAAGTTATTCAAAGAGACAAATTGGTTATGGCAAGAAACACAGAAGTAATGACATTGAATGCTCATCAAAGACCAATATTCTGTCATCACTCCAACGGTCCTTTCACCACTATATAAATGACAACATACTTCAGTGAGAAAAACAATAACGCACAGAAAATTCTTTATATTCTCTCTCCTTGTCTTTCACGAGCTGCTGCTCATACGTGAAAATAATCACTTGCTTATTCTGCTGTAATATTTGCTTACCTTTAGAAGCACTCTCGATTACAAATCTATTATTGCTAAATTGTTTTTGTTCCTCAAGTGACTATGTGTAGTCTGTATACTTGGGAGGACTAAGAGATCACTCTCTTAGACATTGGTTGTATTAATCTTTCAAGATTAGTGGATTAAGTCCTTTTTGAAGGCGAAATCACCTTGGCCGGGTGGACTGGAGTAGCTTTGTGTTATAAGCGAACCAGTATAAAATCCTGTGTGTTCTTTTTTTTGTTGAAAAAAGCCTTTATTTTCCAAAACAATTCAAACCCCCCTTTCTTGTTTTTCTCACCTTCAGTTGGTATTAGTGCGTCGGCTCTGTTATTGATTTTCTAATCAAACACTTAACAGTGTAGAGAGATCCAAAACGAGAAAAACTATGGCCAACACCAATGAAAGAAACAGTTATAATGCTAAGCCTCCAGTCTTTGATGGAGAGAAATTCGATTACTGGAAAGATAGAATTGAAAGTTTCTTTCTGGGCTATGACACTGATCTCTGGGACATCGTCACAGATGGATACAAACCTCCCATAACAGATGCTGGAGTTGCCGTTCCCAGAAGTAAAATGATAGATGATTAGAAGCGCGAATTCAAGAATCATCACAAAGCCAGAACGATACTTCTCAATGCCATATCTTACAATGAGTATGAAAAAATCACCAACAGGGAAACAGCTAAAGATATACTCGACTCCCTGAGGATGAATAATGAAGGAAACTCTCAGGTCAAAGAAACAAAGGCTCTGGCTCTAATCCAGAAATATGAAGCCTTCAAAATGGAGGATGATGAAGTTGTAGAGGTAATGTTCTCTAGATTCCAAACTCTTATTGTAGGTCTCAAAGTACTAGACAAAGGATACACAACTGCAGACCATGTCAAAAAGATAGTCAGAAGCTTGCCAAAGAAGTGGAGACCCATGGTCACAGCCTTAAAGATTTCAAAGGATCTGAATAACATCAGCCTCGAAGAGCTTGTCAGTTCACTCAGAAGTCATGAGATAGAACTGGAGGAAGATGAGCCTTAGAAAAAGATCAAGTCTGTAGCATTAAAGTCCAGATCTGAAAGGCGCAAGTCTGATAGAAACAAAGCCTTCCAGGCCGAAACAGAACATGTTGATGACTCTGAACAGGAAGATTCTAATGATGAAGAAGAACTATCCCTCCTGACCAGAAGAGTAAAACAACTCTGGAGAAAGAGGAATAATAACTTCAGGAGACCAAGACCCAGAGGGGACCGATCAGAATCAACCTCAAAAGGTAAAACTAACAAAGATGTTACTTGTTATGAATGTAAAGAAACAAGTCACTACATGAAAGAATGTCCCAAGTTAACGAAAGATAGTTCCGGAAAAGAGAACGTCAAGAAAAATTCCCTCAGAACCAAAAAGGGACTGATGGCTACCTGGGATGACAACGAATCTGACTCATTAGAATCCGACTTTGATGAACAGGCTAATGTAGCACTCATGGCTACCACATCCAAGAACACCTCAGATGAAGAATCTGAATCAGAAGAGGTATTTTCTGAACTTTCTCGATCTGAACTAGAATCATGTCTGTTTGAAACTCTCAGCTCATATCAGAAACTCAAACAAAAATTTAAAGCTGTAAAAGGCGTTCTTGAAGAAACATTATAAGAATGTGGGAAACTTGAGATAACAATCTTAGAACTAAAAGATGAAAACAAATCCTTGACATTAGAAAGAGATGCAACAAAGAAAAATTGCTCAAAACTTGAAGAAGCGTTATCTCAAGCTCCACAAACTTCAAACACAATAATTTATAAATATGAAAAAGCTTTTCAAAAGTTTCTGGAAAATGGGATAGGGAGGAGTATAATGGCATCCATGATTTATGGAGTCAGTCAGTGTAACACCCCGATAAAAATATGATAATTATTTAATTTAAGTTAATAGTATATTTATTAATTTAATTAAATAATTGGAATATTATTGGATTATTATTATTGGAATAAGGGAGAAGAAGAGGCTAGGGCTCAAGAGGAGAATTCACGATTGTTGAAGGTCAAAGAATCAATTGCCGGATTAACTCAGGTAAGGGGGGTTTATCGTCGTTTAATGGGTATTATGGGTTAACATGTAATGGGTAGTAATAAGCCATTGAATTGACCCTAATTGGGATGAGGAATGCTGTAAATGGTGATGAATAAGTTATGTTAAAACTGTAATTGAATCTATATGTGGGTGAGTCGTAAATTTCTGGACGTGTAGCTTTTTACGGAATTGAAATCGGAGGTCCGGAAGTCCTCCGACGGCGAAAAATGCGGGGGATTCTGCATTCTGTTCGTGTTAGCGCAGGAACAGCTTTCTGTCTTGCGTTAACCGGTTAACCCAGGGTGTTAACCGGTTAACACTGTTATGATTTAGAAAAATTAATTTCTGTTCTGCATTAACCGGTTAACCCAGGGTGTTAACCGGTTAACACTGTTAAAAATTGCCAGAAAGCGTGTTCTGTGTTGCGTTAACCGGTTAACCCAGGGCGTTAACCGGTTAACACTGTTTGGAAAGTGGAAAATTGATATTCAAATATTGTGTACATATTTGACGTTTGGCCTATATTGGTGTATGATATAGTAGGGATCAATTCCCGTTGTTTTGAGCAGTATAGGTATTAGTAGAGTGTGCTAATACTGTGATTTATTATTTGGCATGATATGAATATGATTCTGTGATAAATATGCTGATGATGTATGATGGTATGCATAATGCTGTGAATGTATCGGTTATGTATGCAATTGTGGATGGACTGTTTATGACTTAGAGTGTGAGCATATGTCCATGGTGGATTGTTGTTGATGTTGCATGCTAGGTGATTTAGCGTGTATAGTATGGCCTTTATGGTGGTAGCTAATTCCCATGGTGAGGAATTAGTGAGTGAGTTATTGTGGATTGTTGTTGATGTTTGCATGCTAGGTGATTTAGCGTGCATAGCATAGCCCTTGGGGTGGTAGCTAATTCCCATGGTGAGGAATTAGTGAGTGAGTCACTAGGTCTCAAATGAGTGGGACTAGTGAGCTTGGCAGCCGTATCTGGGTTTGATCGGTGAGGTTGAACTATGTGTTCACGAATAGTCGGTACCGCATGCATGGAGTCTCATTGCATAATGTATGTATGACGTATAATATGAATGGATGTATTCCAATATTATACGTGTGTTTTGTGTTGTGTTGAGTATGATTTGAGTTGATGTTGCCGTTGCTGAATGTGTGATCTGATTAGGGTGATGAATGTGTTAATTTACTTAGCATTACATGATATTTTATAATGCTTATTATATCGATTGAGGAACTCACCCTTACAACTATGTTTCAGGTAACGAGCAATGATTGAGTAGAAGCTAGTGCTTGGAGTCTAGTGTAGTTCCTTAGTGGGTCATGCTCTGGTATATGTAACATCGGGACGGGATGTTTACTTTGTTTTCATTTGTGGTTGTTGAACAGTTTTACATGTAATGTGATTACATGGTTTGCATGTTGTTAGAATTACCATCCGGGTAAAGCAAACGTAGTGGCTGATGCATTGAGTCAGAAATCATTGCATATGTCTATGTTAATGGTTAAGGAATTGGATTTAATTGAGCAGTTTAGAGACTTGAGTTTGGTGTGTGAGAGTACTCACAATAGTTTTAAATTGGGAATGTTGAAGTTAACGAGTGGTATTCTGGATGAGATTAGAGAGGGTCAGAAATCCGATGTGCTTTTGGTTGATAAGTTGACTCTAGTGAATCAAGGTCAAGGTGGTGAATTCAGAGTTGATGAGAATGGTGTTTTGAAATTTGGTAATCGAGTGTGTATTCCGGATGTTACCGAACTTAAGAAGAGTATTCTTGAGGAAGGACATCGTAGTGGCCTGAGTATTCATCCTGGGGCTACGAAGATGTATCATGATTTAAAAAAGTTATTTTGGTGGCCGGGAATGAAAAGAGAAATTGCGAGTTTTGTTTATTCTTGTTTGACTTGTCAGAAGTCAAAGATTGAGCATCAGAAGCCGTCTGGGCTAATGCAACCGTTGGCTATTCCAGAGTGGAAGTGGGATAGTATCAGTATGGATTTTGTTTCTGGGTTACCGAGGACAATTAAGAATTTTGAAGCTATTTGGGTGATTGTTGACAGATTGACAAAATCGGCTCATTTCATTCCGATCAGAATGAATTATCCGTTAGAGCGATTAGCTGAGTTGTATATTGAGAAAATTGTAAGTTTGCATGGTATTCCGTCGAGTATTGTTTCGGACAGAGATCCTAGATTTACATCGAAGTTCTGGGAAGGTTTGCAGAGGGCTTTGGGAACTAAGCTGAGATTGAGTTCTGCATATCATCCGCAGACTGATGGTCAGACTGAGAGGACGATTCAGTCACTGGAGGATCTTTTGAGGGCTTGTGTTTTGGAAAAGGGAGGTGCTTGGGATTGTTATTTACCTTTGATTGAGTTTACCTACAACAATAGTTTTCATTCGAGCATTGGTATGGCACCGTTTGAAGCTTTGTATGGTAGGAGATGTCGGACACCTTTATGTTGGTATGAGTCCGGTGAGAGTGCTGTGGTTGGACCGGAGATTGTTCAACAAACTACGGAAAAGATTAAGATGATTCAGGAGAAGATGAGGATTGCTCAGAGTCGTCAGAAGAGTTATCACGACAAGAGGAGGAAGTCACTTGAGTTTCAAGAGGGAGATCATGTGTTTCTTCGTGTTACTCCGATAACTGGGGTTGGTCGAGCTTTGAAGTCGAAGAAGTTGACACCTCGATTTATTGGTCCTTATCAGATTTTGGAGAGGATAGGGGAGGTAGCCTATCGTATCGCTTTACCGCCGTCACTTGCGAATTTGCATGAGGTTTTTCATGTGTCTCAGTTGAGGAGGTACATTCCTGATCCGTCGCATGTGGTCCAAGTAGATGATGTACAGGTGAGAGATAACCTGACTGTTGAAACATCACCTATGAGGATTGAGGATCGAGAGTTGAAGCAGTTGCGGGGTAAAGAGATTGCTTTGGTAAAGGTAGCTTGGGGAGGACCAGCAGGTGGCAATGTGACTTGGGAACTTGAGAGTCAGATGAAGGAGTCTTATCCAGAGTTATTCGCTTGAGGTATGTTTTCGAGGACGAAAACTCTTTTAGTGGGGGAGAGTTGTAACACCCCGATAAAAATATGATAATTATTTAATTTAAGTTAATAGTATATTTATTAATTTAATTAAATAATTGGAATATTATTGGATTATTATTATTGGAATAATAAAAGTTAAAATCAGTAAAAGGTCCCATTTGGTAAAAAGGGTTTTCACGTGAAAGCAGAGAACACGTAACATTGAGAGAAAGAGAAGAAACTGAGAAAGGGAGAAGAAGAGGCTAGGGCTCAAGAGGAGAATTCACGATTGTTGAAGGTCAAAGAATCAATTGCCGGATTAACTCAGGTAAGGGGGGTTTTATCGTCGTTTAATGGGTATTATGGGTTAACATGTAATGGGTAGTAATAAGCCATTGAATTGACCCTAATTGGGATGAGGAATGCTGTAAATGGTGATGAATAAGTTATGTTAAAACTGTAATTGAATCTACATGTGGGTGAGTCGTAAATTTCTGGACGTGTAGCTTTTTACGGAATTGAAATCGGAGGTCCGGAAGTCCTCCGACGGCGAAAAATGCGGGGATTCTGCATTCTGTTCGTGTTAGCGCAGGAACAGCTTTCTGTCTTGCGTTAACCGGTTAACCCAGGGTGTTAACCGGTTAACACTGTTATGATTTAGAAAAATTAATTTCTGTTCTGCGTTAACCGGTTAACCCAGGGTGTTAACCGGTTAACACTGTTAAAAATTGCCAGAAAGCGTGTTCTGTGTTGCGTTAACCGGTTAACCCAGGGCGTTAACCGGTTAACACTGTTTGGAAAGTGGAAAATTGATATTCAAATATTGTGTACATATTTGACGTTTGGCCTATATTGGTGTATGATATAGTAGGGATCAATTCCCGTTGTTTTGAGCAGTATAGGTATTAGTAGAGTGTGCTAATACTGTGATTTATTATTTGGCATGATATAAATATGATTCTGTGATAAATATGCTGATGATGTATGATGGTATGCATAATGCTGTGAATGTATCGGTTATGTATGCAATTGTGGATGGACTGTTTATGACTTAGAGTGTGAGCATATGTCCATGGTGGATTGTTGTTGATGTTGCATGCTAGGTGATTTAGCGTGTATAGTATGGCCTTTATGGTGGTAGCTAATTCCCATGGTGAGGAATTAGTGAGTGAGTTATTGTGGATTGTTGTTGATGTTTGCATGCTAGGTGATTTAGCGTGCATAGCATAGCCCTTGGGGTGGTAGCTAATTCCCATGGTGAGGAATTAGTGAGTGAGTCACTAGGTCTCAAATGAGTGGGACTAGTGAGCTTGGCAGCCGTATCTGGGTTTGATCGGTGAGGTTGAACTATGTGTTCACGAATAGTCGGTACCGCATGCATGGAGTCTCATTGCATAATGTATGTATGACGTATAATATGAATGGATGTATTCCAATATTATACGTGTGTTTTGTGTTGTGTTGAGTATGATTTGAGTTGATGTTGCCGTTGCTGAATGTGTGATCTGATTAGGGTGATGAATGTGTTAATTTACTTAGCATTACATGATATTTTATAATGCTTATTATATCGATTGAGGAACTCACCCTTACAACTATGTTTCAGGTAACGAGCAATGATTGAGTAGAAGCTAGTGCTTGGAGTCTAGTGTAGTTCCTTAGTGGGTCATGCTCTGGTATATGTAACATCGGGACGGGATGTTTACTTTGTTTTCATTTGTGGTTGTTGAACAGTTTTACATATAATGTGATTACATGGTTTGCATGTTGTTAGATTTCTATCCGCTGCGGATTGTGCAATGTTTTGTTTTGATTAATAAATGAGCATGACCAGTTATTTTGATGAATGGTGTGAAGTGTCAAGTGTGACACCCTGAAATTGCATATCTACTCTGATTTATATTTGTTGTTTTAATTATTATTGGGGTATTTTAGAAGGGTGTTACAATAGTGGTATCAGAGCATAGTCGGTCGAGTCGTAATTATTCTATTTCCCTGTATGTGATAGGTGTTGTGTAACCCTATCAGTACTTATTGTTTTAGCTTATTGGGTTCTCAGAATAGAGATGGCTGGAAGAGGTAGAGACGATGCTGCGATTGCTGAGGCTCTGGGTATGCTAGCTGGAGTACTTGGAGGGATCCGAATGTTGTGGGAATGGGACTGCTCGTCAACTGAGTGAGTTCCAGAAGAACAATCCTCCAATGTTCAAGGGAGCATACGATCCAGATGGTGCTCAGAAGTGGTTGAAGGAGATCGAGAGGATCTTCCGAGTGACTGAGTGTGCCGATAACTAGAAGGTCAGGTTCGGTACGCATATGCTGTCAGAGGAAGCAGATGATTTGTGGGTTGCTGCCCGCACTGAGTTGGAAGCTGCTGGGAGTGCTGAGATCACTTAGGCGGTGTTCAGAGAGAGATTCCTGAGGAAGTACTTTCCAGAGGATGTCAGAGGAAAGAAAGAGATAGAGTTCTTAGAATTGAAGCAGGGAAATCGGTCTGTTACTGAGTATGCTGCTAAGTTCACAGAGTTGTCGAAGTATTACACTCCCTATGATGAGGCTACTGGGGAATTTTCAAAATGTGTGAAGTTTGAGAACGGGTTACGTCCCGAGATCAAGCAGGCTATTGGGTATCAGCGGATTAGAGTGTTTTCTGACTTGGTGGACTGTTGCAGGATTTTTGAACAGGATACCAAGGCCAAAGCGGAGAGCTATCAGCAGAGGGTTGATAGGAAAGGCAAGAATCAGAATGATCGTGGGAAACCGTATGCAGCTGGCAAAGGTTTCCAGAGACAGAGTGGGATGAGGAGACCTAGTCGGGGAGACTCCAGTGCCCCTGCTAAGTGTTACAGATGTGGTCAGGCTGGACATCGTATCCATGAGTGTACCAGTACTGAGAAGAAGTGTTTCAAGTGTGGCAAAGGTGGTCACTTGGCTGCAGAGTGCCGGTTGAAGACTATGACTTGTTTCAACTGTGGAGAGGTGGGTCATATCAGTCCACAGTGTCCTAAGCCGAAGAAAGAGAACCAGTCGGGAGGCAAGGTCTTTGCTTTATCGGGTTCTGAGACTTCTGCAGATGATCGTTTGATCCGAGGTACGTGTTATATTAATGGCTTTCCTCTTGTAGCTATTATTGACACCGGTGCGACTCATTCCTTTATATCTTTGGATTGTGCTGTGAAACTTAAATTAGAGATATCTGAGATGCATGGGAGTATGGTGATTGATACTCCTGCGAAGGGTTCAGTGACTACTACTTCAGTTTGTTTAAATTGCCCTTTGAGTATTTTTGGTAGAGACTTTGGGATGTACCTCGTGTGTCTTCCACTAGTGCAGATTGATGTTATCCTGGGTATGAACTGGTTGGTGTTTAACCGAGTTTATATCAACTGTTTTGATAAGACTGTGATCTTTCCTGAGATTGAGGAAGGAAAGAGTTTGTTTCTATCAGCAAGGCAGGTGAATGAGGCAGTAGCAGATGGGGCAGAGTTGTTTATGCTGTTAGCGACTTGGAGGCTAAAGATAAACTGGTGATTTGCGATCTAGCCGTGGTGTGTGATTTTCCTGATGTGTTTCCTGAAGAAGTGAATGAATTACCGCCAGAGCGTGAAGTTGAGTTCTCGATTGAATTGGTACCTGGTACTAGGCCGATATCGATGGCTCCGTACCGTATGTCTGCTGTTGAGTTAACTGAATTGAAGAGTCAGCTGGAAGATCTGTTGGATAAGAAATTTATTCGTCCGAGTGTGTCACCGTGGGGCGCACCAGTGTTATTGGTTAAGAAGAAAGAAGGTACTATGAGGTTGTGTGTGGACTACAGGCAACTGAATAAAGTGACGATCAAGAATCGGTATCCTTTGCCGAGGATTGATGATTTGATGGATCAGTTGGTTGGTGCGAGTGTGTTCAGCAAAATAGATTTGAGATCGGGGTATCATCAGATACGTGTGAAACCTGAGGATATTCAGAAGACTGCTTTCAGAACAAGGTATGGACATTATGAGTATTCTGTAATGCCTTTTGGTGTGACTAATGCGCCTGGGGTATTTATGGAGTATATGAATAGGATTTTCCATCCGTACCTAGACAAGTTTGTTGTGGTGTTTATTGACGATATTTTGGTGTATTCGAAATCTGAAGAAGAGCATGCTGAACATTTGAGAGTGGTTTTAGGAGTTCTACGAGAAAAGAAGTTATTTGCTAAACTGTCTAAGTGTGAATTTTGGTTAGAAGAGGTTAGTTTTCTTGGTCATGTGGTTTCAAGAGGTGGTATTGCTGTTGATCCTTCTAAGATAGAAGCGGTATCTAAGTGGGAAGCTCCGAAGTCAGTTTCTGAGATAAGGAGTTTTCTTGGACTTGTAGGTTATTATAGGAAATTCATTGAGGGATTTTCTAAGTTGGCGTTACCGTTGACGATGTTGACTAGAAAGGGGCAAGCGTTTGTTTGGGACTCAAAATGTGAAGAAGGTTTCCAAGAGTTAAAGAGAAGGTTAACTACTGCTCCTATTCTGATATTACCAAGTCCGTCGGAACCATTTGAGGTTTACTGTGATGCTTCATTGTTGGGTTTGGGTGGTGTTTTGATGCAGAATAAGCAGGTTGTAGCTTATGCTTCGAGACAACTGAAGGTTCATGAGAGGAACTATCCGACACACGATTTAGAGTTGGCAGCTGTGGTATTTGTTCTGAAGTTATGGAGGCATTACTTGTACGGGTCAAGATTTGAGGTTTTCAGTGACCATAAAAGTTTAAAGTATTTGTTTGATCAGAAAGAGCTGAATATGAGGCAGAGGAGATGGTTAGAGTTTCTGAAGGATTATGACTTTGGTTTGAATTACCATCCGGGTAAAGCAAACGTAGTGGCTGATGCATTGAGTCGGAAATCATTGCATATGTCTATGTTAATGGTTAAGGAATTGGATTTAATTGAGCAGTTTAGAGACTTGAGTTTGGTGTGTGAGAGTACTCACAATAGTGTTAAATTGGGAATGTTGAAGTTAACGAGTGGTATTCTGGATGAGATTAGAGAGGGTCAGAAATCCGATGTGCTTTTGGTTGATAAGTTGACTCTAGTGAATCAAGGTCAAGGTGGTGAATTCAAAGTTGATGAGAATGGTGTTTTGAAATTTGGTAATCGAGTGTGTATTCCGGATGTTACCGAACTTAAGAAGAGTATTCTTGAGGAAGGACATCGTAGTGGCCTGAGTATTCATCCTGGGGCTACGAAGATGTATCATGATTTAAAAAAGTTATTTTGGTGGCCGGGAATGAAAAGAGAAATTGCGAGTTTTGTTTATTCTTGTTTGACTTGTCAGAAGTCAAAGATTGAGCATCAGAAGCCGTCTGGGCTAATGCAACCGTTGGCTATTCCAGAGTGGAAGTGGGATAGTATCAGTATGGATTTTGTTTCTGGTTTACCGAGGACAATTAAGAATTTTGAAGCTATTTGGGTGATTGTTGACAGATTGACAAAATCGGCTCATTTCATTCCGATCAGAATGAATTATCCGTTAGAGAGATTAGCTGAGTTGTATATTGAGAAAATTGTAAGTTTGCATGGTATTCCGTCGAGTATTGTTTCGGACAGAGATCCTAGATTTACATCGAAGTTCTGGGAAGGTTTGCAGAGGGCTTTGGGAACTAAGCTGAGATTGAGTTCTGCATATCATCCGCAGACTGATGGTCAGACTGAGAGGACGATTCAGTCACTGGAGGATCTTTTGAGGGCTTGTGTTTTGGAAAAGGGAGGTGCTTGGGATTGTTATTTACCTTTGATTGAGTTTACCTACAACAATAGTTTTCATTCGAGCATTGGTATGGCACCGTTTGAAGCTTTGTATGGTAGGAGATGTCGGACACCTTTATGTTGGTATGAGTCCGGTGAGAGTGTTGTGGTTGGACCGGAGATTGTTCAACAAACTACGGAAAAGATTAAGATGATTCAGGAGAAGATGAGGATTGCTCAGAGTCGTCAGAAGAGTTATCACGACAAGAGGAGGAAGTCACTTGAGTTTCAAGAGGGAGATCATGTGTTTCTTCGTGTTACTCCGATAACTGGGGTTGGTCGAGCTTTGAAGTCGAAGAAGTTGACACCTCGATTTATTGGTCCTTATCAGATTTTGGAGAGGATAGGGGAGGTAGCCTATCGTATCGCTTTACCGCCGTCACTTGCGAATTTGCATGAGGTTTTTCATGTGTCTCAGTTGAGGAGGTACATTCCTGATCCGTCGCATGTGGTCCAAGTAGATGATGTACAGGTGAGAGATAACCTGACTGTTGAAACATCACCTATGAGGATTGAGGATCGAGAGTTGAAGCAGTTGCGGGGTAAAGAGATTGCTTTGGTAAAGGTAGCTTGGGGAGGACCAGCAGGTGGCAATGTGACTTGGGAACTTGAGAGTCAGATGAAGGAGTCTTATCCAGAGTTATTCGCTTGAGGTATGTTTTCGAGGACGAAAACTCTTTTAGTGGGGAAGAGTTGTAACACCCCGATAAAAATATGATAATTATTTAATTTAAGTTAATAGTATATTTATTAATTTAATTAAATAATTGGAATATTATTGGATTATTATTATTGGAATAATAAAAGTTAAAATCAGTAAAAAGGTCCCATTTGGTAAAAAGGGTTTTCACGTGAAAGCAGAGAACACGTAACATTGAGAGAAAGAGAAGAAACTGAGAAAGGGAGAAGAAGAGGCTAGGGCTCAAGAGGAGAATTCACGATTGTTGAAGGTCAAAGAATCAATTGCCGGATTAACTCAGGTAAGGGGGGGTTTATCGTCGTTTAATGGGTATTATGGGTTAACATGTAATGGGTAGTAATAAGCCATTGAATTGACCCTAATTGGGATGAGGAATGCTGTAAATGGTGATGAATAAGTTATGTTAAAACTGTAATTGAATCTACATGTGGGTGAGTCGTAAATTTCTGGACGTGTAGCTTTTTACGGAATTGAAATCGGAGGTCCGGAAGTCCTCCGACGGCGAAAAATGCGGGGGATTCTGCATTCTGTTCGTGTTAGCGCAGGAACAGCTTTCTGTCTTGCGTTAACCGGTTAACCCAGGGTGTTAACCGGTTAACACTGTTATGATTTAGAAAAATTAATTTCTGTTCTGCGTTAACCGGTTAACCCAGGGTGTTAACCGGTTAACACTGTTAAAAATTGCCAGAAAGCGTGTTCTGTGTTGCGTTAACCGGTTAACCCAGGGCGTTAACCGGTTAACACTGTTTGGAAAGTGGAAAATTGATATTCAAATATTGTGTACATATTTGACGTTGGCCTATATTGGTGTATGATATAGTAGGGATCAATTCCCGTTGTTTTGAGCAGTATAGGTATTAGTAGAGTGTGCTAATACTGTGATTTATTATTTGGCATGATATGAATATGATTCTGTGATAAATATGCTGATGACGTATGATGGTATGCATAATGCTGTGAATGTATCGTTATGTATGCAATTGTGGATGGACTGTTTATGACTTAGAGTGTGAGCATATGTCCATGGTGGATTGTTGTTGATGTTGCATGCTAGGTGATTTAGCGTGTATAGTATGGCCTTTATGGTGGTAGCTAATTCCCATGGTGAGGAATTAGTGAGTGAGTTATTGTGGATTGTTGTTGATGTTTGCATGCTAGGTGATTTAGCGTGCATAGCATAGCCCTTGGGGTGGTAGCTAATTCCCATGGTGAGGAATTAGTGAGTGAGTCACTAGGTCTCAAATGAGTGGGACTAGTGAGCTTGGCAGCCGTATCTGGGTTTGATCGGTGAGGTTGAACTATGTGTTCACGAATAGTCGGTACCGCATGCATGGAGTCTCATTGCATAATGTATGTATGACGTATAATATGAATGGATGTATTCCAATATTATACGTGTGTTTTGTGTTGTGTTGAGTATGATTTGAGTTGATGTTGCCGTTGCTGAATGTGTGATCTGATTAGGGTGATGAATGTGTTAATTTACTTAGCATTACATGATATTTTATAATGCTTATTATATCGATTGAGGAACTCACCCTTACAACTATGTTTCAGGTAACGAGCCATGATTGAGTAGAAGCTAGTGCTTGGAGTCTAGTGTAGTTCCTTAGTGGGTCATGCTCTGGTATATGTAACATCGGGACGGGATGTTTACTTTGTTTTCATTTGTGGTTGTTGAACAGTTTTACATGTAATGTGATTACATGGTTTGCATGTTGTTAGATTTCTATCCGCTGCGGATTGTGCAATGCCTTGTTTTGATTAATAAATGAGCATGACCAGTTATTTTGATGAATGGTGTGAAGTGTCAAGTGTGACACCCTGAAATTGCATATCTACTCTGATTTATATTGTTGTTTTAATTATTATTGGGGTATTTTAGAAGGGTGTTACAATAGTGGTATCAGAGCATAGTCGGTCGAGTCGTAATTATTCTATTTCCCTGTATGTGATAGGTGTTGTGTAACCCTATCAGTACTTATTGTTTTAGCTTATTGGGTTTCAGAATAGAGATGGCTGGAAGAGGTAGAGACGATGCTGCGATTGCTGAGGCTCTGGGTATGCTAGCTGGAGTACTTGGAGGGGATCCGAATATTGTGGGAATGGGAACTGCTCGTCAACTGAGTGAGTTCCAGAAGAACAATCCTCCAATGTTCAAGGGAGCATACGATCCAGATGGTGCTCAGAAGTGGTTGAAGGAGATCGAGAGGATCTTCCGAGTGACTGAGTGTGCCGATAACTAGAAGGTCAGGTTCGGTACGCATATGCTGTCAGAGGAAGCAGATGATTTGTGGGTTGCTGCCCGCACTGAGTTGGAAGCTGCTGGGAGTGCTGAGATCACTTAGGCGGTGTTCAGAGAGAGATTCCTGAGGAAGTACTTTCCAGAGGATGTCAGAGGAAAGAAAGAGATAGAGTTCTTAGAATTGAAGCAGGGCAATCGGTCTGTTACTAAGTATGCTGCTAAGTTCACAGAGTTGTCGAAGTATTACACTCCCTATGATGAGGCTACTGGGGAATTTTCAAAATGTGTGAAGTTTGAGAACGGGTTACGTCCCGAGATCAAGCAGGCTATTGGGTATCAGCGGATTAGAGTGTTTTCTGACTTGGTGGACTGTTGCAGGATTTTTGAACAGGATACCAAGGCCAGAGCGGAGAGCTATCAGCAGAGGGTTGATAGGAAAGGCAAGAATCAGAATGATCGTGGGAAACCGTATGCAGCTGGCAAAGGTTTCCAGAGACAGAGTGGGATGAGGAGACCTAGTCGGGGAGACTCCAGTGCCCCTGCTAAGTGTTACAGATGTGGTCAGGCTGGACATCGTATCCATGAGTGTACCAGTACTGAGAAGAAGTGTTTCAAGTGTGGCAAAGGTGGTCACTTGGCTGCAGAGTGCCGGTTGAAGACTATGACTTGTTTCAACTGTGGAGAGGTGGGTCATATCAGTCCACAGTGTCCTAAGCCGAAGAAAGAGAACCAGTCGGGAGGCAAGGTCTTTGCTTTATCGGGTTCTGAGACTTCTGCAGATGATCGTTTGATCCGAGGTACGTGTTATATTAATGGCTTTCCTCTTGTAGCTATTATTGACACCGGTGCGACTCATTCCTTTATATCTTTGGATTGTGCTGTGAAACTTAAATTAGAGATATCTGAGATGCATGGGAGTATGGTGATTGATACTCCTGCGAAGGGTTCAGTGACTACTACTTCAGTTTGTTTAAATTGCCCTTTGAGTATTTTTGGTAGAGACTTTGGGATGTACCTCGTGTGTCTTCCACTAGTGCAGATTGATGTTATCCTGGGTATGAACTGGTTGGTGTTTAACCGAGTTTATATCAACTGTTTTGATAAGACTGTGATCTTTCCTGAGATTGAGGAAGGAAAGAGTTTGTTTCTATCAGCAAGGCAGGTGAATGAGGCAGTAGCAGATGGGGCAGAGTTGTTTATGCTGTTAGCGACTTGAAGGCTAAAGATAAACTGGTGATTTGCGATCTAGCCGTGGTGTGTGATTTTCCTGATGTGTTTCCTGAAGAAGTGAATGAATTACCGCCAGAGCGTGAAGTTGAGTTCTCGATTGAATTGGTACCTGGTACTAGGCCGATATCGATGGCTCCGTACCGTATGTCTGCTGTTGAGTTAACTGAATTGAAGAGTCAGCTGGAAGATCTGTTGGATAAGAAATTTATTCGTCCGAGTGTGTCACCGTGGGGCGCACCAGTGTTATTGGTTAAGAAGAAAGAAGGTACTATGAGGTTGTGTGTGGACTACAGGCAACTGAATAAAGTGACGATCAAGAATCGGTATCCTTTGCCGAGGATTGATGATTTGATGGATCAGTTGGTTGGTGCGAGTGTGTTCAGCAAAATAGATTTGAGATCGGGTATCATCAGATACGTGTGAAACCTGAGGATATTCAGAAGACTGCTTTCAGAACAAGGTATGGACATTATGAGTATTCTGTAATGCCTTTTGGTGTGACTAATGCGCCTGGGGTATTTATGGAGTATATGAATAGGATTTTCCATCCGTACCTAGACAAGTTTGTTGTGGTGTTTATTGACGATATTTTGGTGTATTCGAAATCTGAAGAAGAGCATGCTGAACATTTGAGAGTGGTTTTAGGAGTTCTACGAGAAAAGAAGTTATTTGCTAAACTGTCTAAGTGTGAATTTTGGTTAGAAGAGGTTAGTTTTCTTGGTCATGTGGTTTCAAGAGGTGGTATTGCTGTTGATCCTTCTAAGATAGAAGCGGTATCTAAGTGGGAAGCTCCGAAGTCAGTTTCTGAGATAAGGAGTTTTCTTGGACTTGTAGGTTATTATAGGAAATTCATTGAGGGATTTTCTAAGTTGGCGTTACCGTTGACGATGTTGACTAGAAAGGGGCAAGCGTTTGTTTGGGACTCAAAATGTGAAGAAGGTTTCCAAGAGTTAAAGAGAAGGTTAACTACTGCTCCTATTCTGATATTACCAAGTCCGTCGGAACCATTTGAGGTTTACTGTGATGCTTCATTGTTGGGTTTGGGTGGTGTTTTGATGCAGAATAAGCAGGTTGTAGCTTATGCTTCGAGACAACTGAAGGTTCATGAGAGGAACTATCCGACACACGATTTAGAGTTGGCAGCTGTGGTATTTGTTCTGAAGTTATGGAGGCATTACTTGTACGGGTCAAGATTTGAGGTTTTCAGTGACCATAAAAGTTTAAAGTATTTGTTTGATCAGAAAGAGTTGAATATGAGGCAGAGGAGATGGTTAGAGTTTCTGAAGGATTATGACTTTGGTTTGAATTACCATCCGGGTAAAGCAAACGTAGTGGCTGATGCATTGAGTCAGAAATCATTGCATATGTCTATGTTAATGGTTAAGGAATTGGATTTAATTGAGCAGTTTAGAGACTTGAGTTTGGTGTGTGAGAGTACTCACAATAGTGTTAAATTGGGAATGTTGAAGTTAACGAGTGGTATTCTGGATGAGATTAGAGAGGGTCAGAAATCCGATGTGCTTTTGGTTGATAAGTTGACTCTAGTGAATCAAGGTCAAGGTGGTGAATTCAAAGTTGATGAGAATGGTGTTTTGAAATTTGGTAATCGGTGTGTATTCCGGATGTTACCGAACTTAAGAAGAGTATTCTTGAGGAAGGACATCGTAGTGGCCTGAGTATTCATCCTGGGGCTACGAAGATGTATCATGATTTAAAAAAGTTATTTTGGTGGCCGGGAATGAAAAGAGAAATTGCGAGTTTTGTTTATTCTTGTTTGACTTGTCAGAAGTCAAAGATTGAGCATCAGAAGCCGTCTGGGCTAATGCAACCGTTGGCTATTCCAGAGTGGAAGTGGGATAGTATCAGTATGGATTTTGTTTCTGGTTTACCGAGGACAATTAAGAATTTTGAAGCTATTTGGGTGATTGTTGACAGATTGACAAAATCGGCTCATTTCATTCCGATCAGAATGAATTATCCGTTAGAGCGATTAGCTGAGTTGTATATTGAGAAAATTGTAAGTTTGCATGGTATTCCGTCGAGTATTGTTTCGGACAGAGATCCTAGATTTACATCGAAGTTCTGGGAAGGTTTGCAGAGGGCTTTGGGAACTAAGCTGAGATTGAGTTCTGCATATCATCCGCAGACTGATGGTCAGACTGAGAGGACGATTCAGTCACTGGAGGATCTTTTGAGGGCTTGTGTTTTGGAAAAGGGAGGTGCTTGGGATTGTTATTTACCTTTGATTGAGTTTACCTACAACAATAGTTTTCATTCGAGCATTGGTATGGCACCGTTTGAAGCTTTGTATGGTAGGAGATGTCGGACACCTTTATGTTAGTATGAGTCCGGTGAGAGTGCTGTGGTTGGACCGGAGATTGTTTAACAAACTACGGAAAAGATTAAGATGATTCAGGAGAAGATGAGGATTGCTCAGAGTCGTCAGAAGAGTTATCACGACAAGAGGAGGAAGTCACTTAAGTTTCAAGAGGGAGATCATGTGTTTCTTCGTGTTACTCCGATAACTGGGGTTGGTCGAGCTTTGAAGTCGAAGAAGTTGACACCTCGATTTATTGGTCCTTATCAGATTTTGGAGAGGATAGGGGAGGTAGCCTATCGTATCGCTTTACCGCCGTCACTTGCGAATTTGCATGAGGTTTTTCATGTGTCTCAGTTGAGGAGGTACATTCCTGATCCGTCGCATGTGGTCCAAGTAGATGATGTACAGGTGAGAGATAACCTGACTGTTGAAACATCACCTATGAGGATTGAGGATCGAGAGTTGAAGCAGTTGCGGGGTAAAGAGATTGCTTTGGTAAAGGTAGCTTGGGGAGGACCAGCAGGTGGCAATGTGACTTGGGAACTTGAGAGTCAGATGAAGGAGTCTTATCCAGAGTTATTCGCTTGAGGTATGTTTTCGAGGACGAAAACTCTTTTAGTGGGGGAGAGTTGTAACACCCCGATAAAATATGATAATTATTTAATTTAAGTTAATAGTATATTTATTAATTTAATTAAATAATTGGAATATTATTGGATTATTATTATTGGAATAATAAAAGTTAAAATCAGTAAAAAGGTCCATTTGGTAAAAAGGGTTTTCACGTGAAAGCAGAGAACACGTAACATTGAGAGAAAGAGAAGAAACTGAGAAAGGGAGAAGAAGAGGCTAGGGCTCAAGAGGAGAATTCACGATTGTTGAAGGTCAAAGAATCAATTGCCGGATTAACTCAGGTAAGGGGGGTTTATCGTCGTTTAATGGGTATTATGGGTTAACATGTAATGGGTAGTAATAAGCCATTGAATTGACCCTAATTGGGATGAGGAATGCTGTAAATGGTGATGAATAAGTTATGTTAAAACTGTAATTGAATCTATATGTGGGTGAGTCGTAATTTCTGGACGTGTAGCTTTTTACGGAATTGAAATCGGAGGTCCGGAAGTCCTCCGACGGCGAAAAATGCGGGGGATTCTGCATTCTGTTCGTGTTAGCGCAGGAACAGCTTTCTGTCTTGCGTTAACCGGTTAACCCAGGGTGTTAACCGGTTAACACTGTTATGATTAGAAAAATAATTTCTGTTCTGCGTTAACCGGTTAACCCAGGGTGTTAACCGGTTAACACTGTTAAAATTGCCAGAAAGCGTGTTCTGTGTTGCGTTAACCAGTTAACCCATGGCGTTAACCGGTTAACACTGTTTGGAATTGGAAAATTGATATTCAAATATTGTGTACATATTTGACGTTTGGCCTATATTGGTGTATGATATAGTAGGGATCAATTCCCGTTGTTTTGAGCAGTATAGGTATTAGTAGAGTGTGCTAATACTGTGATTTATTATTTGGCATGATATGAATATGATTCTGTGATAAATATGCTGATGATGTATGATGGTATGCATAATGCTGTGAATGTATCGGTTATGTATGCAATTGTGGATGGACTGTTTATGACTTAGAGTGTGAGCATATGTCCATGGTGGATTGTTGTTGATGTTGCATGCTAGGTGATTTAGCGTGTATAGTATGGCCTTTATGGTGGTAGCTAATTCCCATGGTGAGGAATTAGTGAGTGAGTTATTGTGGATTGTTGTTGATGTTTGCATGCTAGGTGATTTAGCGTGCATAGCATAGCCCTTGGGGTGGTAGCTAATTCCCATGGTGAGGAATTAGTGAGTGAGTCACTAGGTCTCAAATGAGTGGGACTAGTGAGCTTGGCAGCCGTATCTGGGTTTGATCGGTGAGGTTGAACTATGTGTTCACGAATAGTCGGTACCGCATGCATGGAGTCTCATTGCATAATGTATGTATGACGTATAATATGAATGGATGTATTCCAATATTATACGTGTGTTTTGTGTTGTGTTGAGTATGATTTGAGTTGATGTTGCCGTTGCTGAATGTGTGATCTGATTAGGGTGATGAATGTGTTAATTTACTTAGCATTACATGATATTTTATAATGCTTATTATATCGATTGAGGAACTCACCCTTACAACTATGTTTCAGGTAACGAGCAATGATTGAGTAGAAGCTAGTGCTTGGAGTCTAGTGTAGTTCCTTAGTGGGTCATGCTCTGGTATATGTAACATCGGGACGGGATGTTTACTTTGTTTTCATTTGTGGTTGTTGAACAGTTTTACATGTAATGTGATTACATGGTTTGCATGTTGTTAGATTTCTATCCGCTGCGGATTGTGCAATGCCTTGTTTTGATTAATAAATGAGCATGACCAGTTATTTTGATGAATGGTGTGAAGTGTCAAGTGTGACACCCTGAAATTGCATATCTACTCTGATTTATATTTGTTGTTTTAATTATTATTGGGGTATTTTAGAAGGGTGTTACAATAGTGGTATCAGAGCATAGTCGGTCGAGTCGTAATTATTCTATTTCCCTGTATGTGATAGGTGTTGTGTAACCCTATCAGTACTTATTGTTTTAGCTTATTGGGTTCTCAGAATAGAGATGGCTGGAAGAGGTAGAGACGATGCTGCGATTGCTGAGGCTCTGGGTATGCTAGCTGGAGTACTTGGAGGGGATCCGAATGTTGTGGGAATGGGAACTGCTCGTCAACTGAGTGAGTTCCAGAAGAACAATCCTCCAATGTTCAAGGGAGCATACGATCCAGATGGTGCTCAGAAGTGGTTGAAGGAGATCGAGAGGATCTTCCGAGTGACTGAGTGTGCCGATAACTAGAAGGTCAGGTTCGGTACGCATATGCTGTCAGAGGAAGCAGATGATTGGTGGGTTGCTGCCCGCACTGAGTTGGAAGCTGCTGGGAGTGCTGAGATCACTTAGGCAGTGTTCAGAGAGAGATTCCTGAGGAAGTACTTTCCAGAGGATGTCAGAGGAAAGAAAGAGATAGAGTTCTTAGAATTGAAGCAGGGCAATCGGTCTGTTATTGAGTATGCTGCTAAGTTCACAGAGTTGTCGAAGTATTACACTCCCTATGATGAGGCTACTGGGGAATTTTCAAAATGTGTGAAGTTTGAGAACGGGTTACGTCCCGAGATCAAGCAGGCTATTGGGTATCAGCGGATTAGAGTGTTTTCTGACTTGGTGGACTGTTGCAGGATTTTTGAACAGGATACCAAGGCCAGAGCGGAGAGCTATCAGTAGAGGGTTGATAGGAAAGGCAAGAATCAGAATGATCGTGGGAAACCGTATGCAGCTGGCAAAGGTTTCCAGAGACAGAGTGGGATGAGGAGACCTAGTCGGGGAGACTCCAGTGCCCCTGCTAAGTGTTACAGATGTGGTCAGGCTGGACATCGTATCCATGAGTGTACCAGTACTGAGAAGAAGTGTTTCAAGTGTGGCAAAGGTGGTCACTTGGCTGCAGAGTGCCGGTTGAAGACTATGACTTGTTTCAACTGTGGAGAGGTGGGTCATATCAGTCCACAGTGTCCTAAGCCGAAGAAAGAGAACCAGTCGGGAGGCAAGGTCTTTGCTTTATCGGGTTCTGAGACTTCTGCAGATGATCGTTTGATCCGAGGTACGTGTTATATTAATGGCTTTCCTCTTGTAGCTATTATTGACACCGGTGCGACTCATTCCTTTATATCTTTGGATTGTGCTGTGAAACTTAAATTAGAGATATCTGAGATGCATGGGAGTATGGTGATTGATACTCCTGCGAAGGGTTCAGTGACTACTACTTCAGTTTGTTTAAATTGCCCTTTGAGTATTTTTGGTAGAGACTTTGGGATGTACCTCGTGTGTCTTCCACTAGTGCAGATTGATGTTATCCTGGGTATGAACTGGTTGGTGTTTAACCGAGTTTATATCAACTGTTTTGATAAGACTGTGATCTTTCTTGAGATTGAGGAAGGAAAGAGTTTGTTTCTATCAGCAAGGCAGGTGAATGAGGCAGTAGCAGATGGGGCAGAGTTGTTTATGATGTTAGCGACTTGGAGGCTAAAGATAAACTGGTGATTTGCGATCTAGCCGTGGTGTGTGATTTTCCTGATGTGTTTCCTGAAGAAGTGAATGAATTACCGCCAGAGCGTGAAGTTGAGTTCTCGATTGAATTGGTACCTGGTACTAGGCCGATATCGATGGCTCCGTACCGTATGTCTGCTGTTGAGTTAACTGAATTGAAGAGTCAGTTGGAAGATCTGTTGGATAAGAAATTTATTCGTTCGAGTGTGTCACCGTGGGGCGCACCAGTGTTATTGGTTAAGAAGAAAGAAGGTACTATGAGGTTGTGTGTGGACTACAGGCAACTGAATAAAGTGACGATTAAGAATCGGTATCCTTTGCCGAGGATTGATGATTTGATGGATTAGTTGGTTGGTGCGAGTGTGTTCAGCAAAATAGATTTGAGATCGGGGTATCATCAGATACGTGTGAAACCTGAGGATATTCAGAAGACTGCTTTCAGAACAAGGTATGGACATTATGAGTATTCTGTAATGCCTTTTGGTGTGACTAATGCGCCTGGGGTATTTATGGAGTATATGAATAGGATTTTCCATCCGTACCTAGACAAGTTTGTTGTGGTGTTTATTGACGATATTTTGGTGTATTCGAAATCTGAAGAAGAACATGCTGAACATTTGAGAGTGGTTTTAGGAGTTCTACGAGAAAAGAAGTTATTTGCTAAACTGTCTAAGTGTGAATTTTGGTTAGAAGAGGTTAGTTTTCTTGGTCATGTGGTTTCAAGAGGTGGTATTGCTGTTGATCCTTCTAAGATAGAAGCGGTATCTAAGTGGGAAGCTCCGAAGTCAGTTTCTGAGATAAGGAGTTTTCTTGGACTTGTAGGTTATTATAGGAAATTCATTGAGGGATTTTCTAAGTTGGCGTTACCGTTGACGATGTTGACTAGAAAGGGGCAAGCG